>NC_083281.1:38829808-39132839 GCF_963506605.1 Zootoca vivipara | reverse complement strand
TAAGGAGTCTAATTCTCTTCTCTTTTGTTCTAGAAGTTTAAGTAGTTTTTTGGAACCTGTTTGTTTGTAACGTGATGAGAGGGCAATGATGTCTTGTTCTATTTTGTTAATTTTTGAAGAGGTTTGTTTTTTAAGGAGTGCTTTCTCTTTTATGCAAACTCCTCTGGTCACCGCTTTCATAGCGTCCCATAAGAGGGGGGTATTTATATTGTCTACATCATTCTCCTTAAAATAGTTTTGGAGAGTTTTTGTGATACTTGCTCTAATTTGGGTGTTTGTGGTTAGAATGGGACTGAAAGACCATGATGGAGTGGTTTGCGTTTCTTCACCTATTTTAACAGTGACTTCTACTGGGGCATGATCTGTGATTTTGATGCTGCCTATGTTTGTTGATTCTACCAAGGGGATCAGACCCTGTGTGAGCAGGATGCTGTCCAGTCTGGACGTTGTACCATGACGTCCGGACTGGAATGTGTGGGTGATGTCTCCCGGGTTGTGTTCGCCCCAAATGTCATAAAGACCCCTGTTTTTTAACATTTTTAGTAACTTGTAAGAAGCCTTAGTTGTTTGGGAGGGAGGGTTGAGGAGGGTTGCCTGTGAGCTTACAGGATGTGTGTTTTCCAGAGTTATGCCCTTAATATTTAAGTTAAGGTCGCCTCCTAGAATTGCTTCCCCCTCAGAGAAAGAAAGGAACTTGTTTAGTGTTTTTTGAAAGAATTCAAGTTGTCTCGAGTTAGGGCCATATAATGAGCCGATTGTCAGTTTAATTTTGCCATCTAGTATTCCTTTAATGAAAATGAATCTACCTTTTTTGTCCTTTAGGACTGTTGTGGCGTTGAAATTTAAGTCCCTACTAATTATTACAGCTACTCCGCGGGCCTTTCCTGAGCCTTGTGCTACCCATTGTTGACTAAAACGAGGGTCATTCAGGAGTTTGTTCCCTTTGGGTGGGTTGTGTATTTCTTGTAGGAAGGTGATGTGTGGTTTCATGGTATTTATGTATGAGGTAATACGTTTTCTCTTGATTGGGTTTCCCAGCCCCCTCACATTTAGTGTAATTGCTTTTAAGCTAGCCATCTTGTTTATTTATTCTGTAGGATGGTTCCTTGCCAACCCGTTTGGGTTGTCCTATGTCCCTCACTTCGTGTCGTGTATTGAACCATTGGAGTTGCGCTGACTTATGATGTGGCAGGTGGGGGTTCAATGGGATCAGAATTAGAATCGGGTTAAAGAGTGGGGGGTAAGTTATAGAGGGTTTCCTATATGTAGTTATATAGGTGTTCGTTTGGGGTATTTTGGACCTTTTGGCAAATAGCCGGTTGGTCCTTGGTCTCGGCTGATGTGAAGGGCTGTACTCAAGGACAGGCCTTCCCCTTTGTCGTTTGTGACAGGGGATGATCAGCGAGACGGTGTAGAGTGGTTTTGTAATGTTAGTGTCTGGTATAAGGTTCGTGAGCAATGTTGCCAATGTTAATAGCAACATCACTGATGTGTTAGAGTGTGTGTATGTGTTGGTGCGCTCTGGTGCCACCATGTTGTTGAATAGGTATCATGTTTTAGCCTGATAGTGAGTTGTGTTATGGATGTTGGGGGAGTTGTTTTTCTCTTGTTTGGTATGAAAGGGATACTGGAGATATGGGTTGTGGTTGATGGGGAATGTGATTGAGGTTATCTGGACTGGTGTCAGGGTGGGGTTGGGATGGGGTAGGTTCTATGGAGGTGTGGGGTTGGGGGGGATATTGATGATGATAGTTATGTTCAAGGCCTATGGGGAGGGGGGAGGGGGGTAGGGGGAATCACCAGTCCTGCAGTTCGAGATGTTTTCCGGTTGCCTCATTTAGCTGTGGTTGTTGTTGTTGTAGGGTTGTTCCTCAGTGATGTTTTGGTTCGGTTGATCGTGGTTAGGTGTCCTGTGGAGAATGTTCGGTAGAATGATTTTGTGCGCGATGGTAGATGGTTGAATCGACGAGTCTTGATGTATTGCTTCTGTTGTCTCTTTCCTCTCTTTACTTCCATCCACTCATTTACTGTTATTCCACTTTCTTGATCTCGGCTGTCACTTGGTAAGTCTTTCTGTTGCTGGTTCGATGGAGGGTCGAGTCCAAGGTTCCTCAATAGTTGTTGGGCTTCCGTTTCGTTGGTAGCCATGTATTGCGTTGTGTCAGTTGTCACGATGAGACGGAAGGGAAAGCCCCAACGGTATCGAATCCCTTTTTGCTGAAGAAGCTGAGTGTATGGACGTAGGTTTTTTCTCCGATTTAGGGTGTCCTGGGATAGATCTTGTAGGACCAATATGGAATTGTTTTTGTATTGGAGGTTGGTTGAGTTTCTGAGGCTGTTCCATATCTCCTCCTTTTTTCTGTAGCGTGAAAAGCACACTATGATGTCTCTTGGGTGGGCACCAGGTTTTGGCAAAGGTTTTAGAGCTCTGTGTGCCCTTTCCAGATCGGATACCTCGAGTGTCAGATTTGGGATTGTATCTTTCAACCAGCTCACAATTAGGTCTGCTGGGCTTTTCTCCTCTGCTTTTTCTGGGAAGTTGCGGAAGCGGATATTGCAGCGTCTGTTTCGGTCTTCGATGTCTGCTTGTTTAATTCTCAATTCTTCGGTTTCTCTTTCCAGTTCGCACAATTTCTCATTCATGCGTGTGGTTTCATCCCGATATTGCTCTATTATTCCTTCTTGCAGTTGATTCTTCTTTTCTAGAGCTTCCACTCTGGAGGTAAGATTGCTGATTAGTAACTGTATAGGGGCCGTTGCATTTTCCACTGCAGCTTCCAGTTTACTAGTCATTCTCTCTTCCATTTCTCTTAGGTGTTGTAATATTTCATCATTTTGAGGAGGTGTTGTGATCTCAATGTTTTTTACCATCTTTTTAGTTGGTGACACCTTTATCTCCTTGACGTTTTTGGTTTGAGGTTTGTTTGGCATTCTCTCGGAGTGGGACGTGTTGCGGTTAGGGGTTATGGCGATGAGGATTTCTGGGTGTTGGGTTATTGGACTAGTCAGGCGTTGTTGACTGGTGGCTTCTGCAGAGCGTTCGGTTTAGGCAATCATTTGTGTCATCTCTTGGCGATGTTATGTGAATTTCTCTGAGGTTGTCGTACTCTCCTCAACAGTGTTGTCAAAGCGGTGGTCAGGTACTCAGAGAGGCGGGTAGACCCAAGGACAAATAGACAAACAAACAGGTGAGAGTAGACAAACAAACAGGCGGGGAAAGAGAGAAAGAGAAAAAAAAGAGGGGGGGTAGTTTATGGATGGGCAAACAAGCAACTCAACAAACAAAGAGGGTATAAAACAAAAAAAGGGGTGAGGAGTGATAAGTGGGGTGGAAGGGGAAGATAAGGAATGGACAAATAAAGGGGAATTGAGTGATAATAATGGCAAATTGATGTAGAACTGAACTAAATGAGAAACAGAGAATAAACAGAAACTGAAAATGTCCCTGTCTCTAGTCACAGGTGGTGTTTGTTCCACATAACTAAAGCAAATTCTATTTCTGTTCCCCCACAGGCCAAATAAGATGCATTCTGTGCAGAGTCCAGGAGAAAAAAACAAACATAATTTGGGAGCTCACAGCTTTGCCGGCTGTGGCTAATGGGAGTCGTACTCCTAAACATATGGAGGGCACCAGGTTGGCAAAGGCTGATCTGGTTCTGTAGGTAGGGGTAATCAAAACAGGGGTAATCTAAACAGGAGGGATTTGCCATGCTGTGTCAGACAAACAGTCCACCTAGCTCAGTGTTTTGTTATCTGCCCAAAGCATCCTGGGAATTGTTGGTAGAGCAATCAGGGTAGGGACTCCTTATTGGCAGGGCTGCCCTTTTTGAATCTCGGAGGAATGGTAGCCAAGGATTCATTTATCATATTGATATCCCACCTTCCTTCCATCGTGTAATGGCAATGGTGTAGAACAGGGGTAGCCAATATGGGGGTTCCCTCCAGATGTTTTCACCTACAATTCTCACCTGCCCCATCCAGCATAGTCAGTAGTCAGGAATTGTGGGAGTTGCCATCCACAACATCTGGAGGGCACCATGTTGACTGTTCCTCCACCATCCTGGTGTCCTCTGGAGGTTTTGCTGATGGGTGTTGCAGCCCAAAACATCTGGAGGGCACTAGGCTAGCAAAAGCTGGCATAGAGCTGCTAATGTGATCTGACCCAGATCTGCTGGGCTTCCCTCGGGATATTCCATCATGGTCCTCCAGTATATCATAAACCTTCATTGGGATTGCATCATAGAGAGGTGAACAAAAAACCCTAGATTGGCTAAGCTGAATAATGATGGGCTGAGTGGCTCTTTTTCCTTTTCTTTTTTTGCATTCCCTTTCTTTAGTAGTGCACAGTCAGGGCTTAAGGAGTTGATTACCTCTTTGCACTCTGGGCCAGCGATCACTGTAATTATTATTATTAGCAAATTATATAGCATATTGAAAAGGGAGGCAGGCGCTGTCGAAAGGAATAAGCAGGGAATAATTGAACAGCAAGTCTCGCACATGCCTGGAAAGAATTTTACTTCTTCTGCTCTCTAGGAGAGACAGCTAAAAGCTTAAGGGCAGGGGGCCCTTTGCCCTGCTCGTTGCTCTATTGGGGTATCTTTCTCTCTCTTCAATGCCCGCTTTTGGTCAATGTGGGTGCCCGCAGAGGGCACTGAGCGGAGGGGGCAAAAAATTGAGAAGAAAAGATCCATAATTGAGACTATCCATTTGTGAGCGCCAAATTTTGGCCTTGCACAAGGTGCCATATTTAATTGCCAAAGTCCACACCTGATGAACTCTCTTTCAGTTAGTTACTTAAAAAAAAAACCCGAACAGAACAGGAATTCAAAAGCCAGTTTGAGGAAGTGAATTGGGCTTCTGCAATATTTGCATAGTGGTGGCTGGTGAAGGGGCGCCATCCATTCTCCCATCATAAATGGCTATATGCACAAATGGCTTCATGGCTATATGTGCCAGTTTCCCATATGTCCAGTTGCACCACCTGCCTTTTCTGACATCTGCTATGCACAGAACTGGGGCTCACTGCAAGTGGGTGGTGACTTGCGGCCACCTGGCATGCAGAACAGTGAATCAAGCAACCTTGCAGAATCAAACAGCAAGCAGATAATGTCTCCAGTGATCTTTGCAGTCCATGAAAAATATTCCACGGTTCGTTCTCATGTATATATTCACATTTCTGTTGAGTCTGCTCACGTATCACGGGGAGGGGGGGGGAACTGCCAAATGGAACTCACAAGCAGATAAATAAAAATTGGTTTAGATTATAAGCAACATGCCCAATGAGATATTTGCCATTTCCGTTTTGTACCTTCACATAGTTTGGGAAGTGGTTCTATCTAGTTTAAGGCAACACTCTTTGTATGTTTGCTTTGATGGACTATGCTCTGCAAATCTCTTGAAAGCTGCTGAACATGTGTGTGACTTGGCAAGCATGTTTGGTGGGCATGAAAATGGAGTTTCTTGACTCTCCCCCACCCAACTCTCTCTCTCTCTCTCTCTCTCTCTCTCTCTCTCTCACACACACACACACACACACACACACACACAGAGAGAGAGAGAGAGAGAGAGAGAGAGAGAGAGAGAGAGAGACAGACAGACACTCAAAGGACGAATGGAAAGTCCTGTGTCCCTTGGTGCAATTGCTGGGAAAGTGAGTGTGTTGCACTTGGATCACAGCTCAGTTGCAGTTCAGTCCCAAGACTTGGTAAGAAATGAGGATGGAGAAGAGAGAGACCTAGAAAGCAGGTAGCCAGTTATGTTGTACATTCAATACAAAGTGTTATAATAGTATTGTGTCCACAGCTCAATGGCACAGCACTTGCTATGCAGAAGGTCTCTGGTTCAGCTCCTGTCATCTCCAATTAAAAGGATCCGATAGCAAGTGACATTCTACTCGAGACCCTGGATAGTCACTGCCAGTCAGAGTAGACAGCACTGGGCTAAATCAAGGGTGGGAATATTGTTGTACTCCGGCTGTCATTGGACTGCAGCTCCCATCAGGTCAGTCAACATGACCAATTATTAATTTATTAATTAAATTTGTATACCGCTGTTCATTTGAAGACCTCGGGGCAGTTCACAGCATCAAAACACAAAATAAAACCATAGAAGCAAGAACAAAAACAAAGCAAACCAACAACCCCCATCCAATAAATACGTTTAAAAGGGCATAGACTGTTAATCAGCCCAAGGGCTGGTTGAAGAGGATCATTTTTGCCTGGTGCCTAAAGATGTATAATGGAGGTGCCAATGAGGAGATGCACTCTGCACATAATCAGAGGTACTCTTGTTCTTATGCTTTCAACTGTTTCAAAGGTGAAACAGCCCTGAAAACAAATTTTGGAATTTATATAGGTGACCACTGAAGTTCCAAACAGTTATGAATGGCAATTGCTACATAAAAGAACCAACTCCGTTCATTGAGAAGGAAAGCAGAGTGTTATTGCCACCACTAGAAGGCACTCTGGCCCAACAGGCCCATTCAAATCTTTCAGCGGAACAGAACAGAGAGTGGGTTAATTTCCATTGACTAACCTGACGCATCTAATATGAAGCCATCACTTTGAAATACAAAGGGAGGTGAGATTCCTTGAATGTCATGTCCTGCTCATTAGAGCCAAGAGCCAAATTTTGCCTAAAGCGAAATTCTAAAGCAGATACAGATATTCTTGCTTGGATGAAACACCCGAAAGGCCAAAAGAATTTCAGTAACATCGTTAAAGGTGGGGTTTCGTCTGTACATCCATAAAACACTCCCAAAGTTTCACTTAGAGTGAAATTTTGAGGCTGATGTTTAGTCCCATGCTAAACAACAGGGAAGTTCAAGGAAAACAAAAAGGTTGGACTAGTGACATTTCTCTGGATTTTTTTTAAAGGGGGGAGCATTACTCATAGCCACATTGCTAACCCCTTCTTAACACATTTATGCAAATATGGGTCACCCCAGGTCTGTCATTTTTTGGGGGTGGGAGGATTCAATCACATACCAGAAATTTGGGTTTGCACAATTAAAGTACAGTAGATTAAATGGCTCTGGCATAACAGATCCATTTTTAAAAAAAAGAAGCAGGTGGATTTTTCCAGTTAGGAAAGTAATGGAGAAATGTATCCGAAAGTGCAGGACAATGATAGATAGGAAAATGAATAACCTCCATGTGCACAAACCCAAATGATAATAATTCAATAAAGACCAGATATGCCCATTGGGACTGGAAGGACAGAAGGCAGAGAGACCAATAGTAGGCAGAGGCAGAGCTAATGTGAGGGACAGTCATCTAATTATATATCCATCCTCTGCCCTCCTGAGTTGTAGTAGCAACCCGGAGATCAAGTAGAAGGAAGCTGGCCTGCAGCAGAACCCTCTTGACTGGTTGTTGTAAGTAACAAGGCAGGTTGGTGTGGATTGGCTGAGGGCAGGCTGAGGTTGGTGGGGCAGTGCCCCGATTCCCCTAATGGGCCAGCCTCCACGGGTAAAACCTTCCTGTGCAAGCATATCAGGACGAATGCTCAATGAACAAGTCATCTGGAGGAGTCAACCCCTCTCGTACTGCATTTGCCGTAGGACACAGGCAGCTGCAGAGCCCAGGTTCAAATCCACACTCGGCTACCAAACTCTCCCCAAGTGCCCCTGGGGCAGTTGCTCTCAGCCTAACATTCCTCAAAATTCCTCACAGGGTTGCTGGTGGAATGAGCCACAGGCCCTGTGCACTGCTGAGCAAGTCGGAAGACAGGAAAGGTGAAAACGAATTAATTTATTAATTGTGAATAAATTTAAACAAAGGAATTGACTTGACATAGGAAGCTGCCGCCTATAGAATCAGGCCATTGGCGCATCTAGCTTTTGTATATACTGTCTGGCAGCAGCTCTCTAGCTGTTTTATTTCATGCAATTTATTTCATAAAATAAATTTAAGCTGCTGCACGTGGAAGTTCCATCCTGCTAGTATAACCAATAACAGTATAACATGAACAGTTCCAAATAACGTCATGTAACCTACTGCCCGTTGGATTGCGGTAGTAAATTAACTGCAATGCATTTCTGAAGGCAAGCTTCCCTTAATAAGGGGGTGGCTTTGGTTTCGCCTTGCTCCTTACATGGACGAAGGGAAAATCTGTGGAGATTTACTTACCAATCATGTGCTTAGTTAGGATAGGGGTGTTAGGTGCACCTAAATGTTGGCTATCTCTGCATGGCAAAGCGATTAAATGATGGGCTCTCTGAAACCATCCAGACTTCGCCCTGCAGATGTGATACAACAAGGTCAAGCAAACATAAGTTTTAAACATTCCTGAATAAAACCATTAGGTCTCTCCTTCTAGATCAGAACAGCTAAGGCTGCTGTTTGCAACTGAGTTACGTCTTCCAATCTTTAAAGAGATCTGAGGAAGGCAAGTCTTCCACAGGTGCAGTTTCTCCATGGGCTTTTGCCAAGGTGTAAAAATACAGACATCTGGCCTGGTTGAAATACACAAGGTCAGCTCTGGGTTGGAAGGGGTGTCCAGCAGAATTCTCTCTGGTAGGCTCCTCATATACCAGCGAGCTACAGTGGCAGGTTGCCATATAACTTTCCCACAATGCCCAGAAGTGCTTGATGTAATGACTTTCTCACTCTGGCATCATGGGAGATTTAAATAGTCACCCACCACTGTTCCCTCCAAGTAAGTTCATGGCTGGTTGCCCAGAGCAGGTATCAGTGCAGAATGGCCCTGGTGGAGCATGAGGACCCAGGCAGTTGCCCAAAGTTGCCTGGTGTTGACACCAGGCCTGGGAATATGGCAGCTCTAAGAGCAGAGAAAGTCAAGGATAGCTCAGGCCCCCTAATTCTGAGGCCTGTACCTCAGAAGCAGGGCCAGCCCTCCCATGAGGCAAGGTGAGGTGACTACCTCAAGTGGCAGGATCCACCAGGGAAGCAGTTCCCAAGGCCAATCTTTCTTCCCTCAGCTTGTTCCTAATGCAGATCTTCCCTGACGCCATTTTGGGGTCTGCCTCATGTGCCAAAATGTCTTGGGAGGCCCTGCTCAGATGGACAGATGAACAGGAGTGAGGGCAGAAAGCCGGTTCTGGATCTGCCGAGTTCTAGATTCAGACATATGCTTGTGAAACATGGACCACTTATAAACGCCATCTCCAACTCCTCGAAAGATTCCATCAACAGTGACTCCGAAAAATTTTACACATCACTTGGGAAGACAGGCAAACTAATATCAGTGTACTGGAAGAAGCAAAGATCACCAGTGTTGAAGCAATGATTCTTCAACATCAACTTCGTTGGACTGGTCATGTTGCGCGGATGCCTGATGATCGTCTTCCAAAGCAACTACTCTATTCTGAACTTAAAAATGGAAAGCGTAATGCTGGTGGTCAACAAAAGAGGTTTAAAGACTGTCTCAAGGCAAATCTTTAAAAATGTAGTATAAACACTGACAACTGGGACACACTGGCCTGTGAGCGCTCCAGTTGGAGAACAGCCTTTACCAAAGGTGTCATGGGCTTTGAAGAAACTCAATCTCGGGACGCAAGGGAGAAACGTGCTAAGAGGAAGGCACGCTTGGCAAATCCATACCATGATCAACTCTCGCCTGGAAACCAATGTCCCCACTGTGGAAGGACGTGTGGATCCAGAAATGGCCTCCACAGTCACTTACAGACCCATTGTTAAAATCGTGTTTATGGAAGACAATCTTATTCGGCTACGAGTGATCGCCAAAGAAGAAGGAGAAGAAGAAGGATTCAGACATTGTTAAGAATTTAAGAACATATGAAGATCTTTGCCCAGTTCACAAGGAGAACATCAGAAGAACCTGTGGCCCATCTAGGCCAGCCTCCTGTTCTCATGGTGAATGAATGCCCTTAATAGGAAGCCCCAAAACAGGAACTGAGCATAGCAACACAGGCCCCACTTGTGATTCTCCGTGACTAGCATTCAGAGACATACAGCCTCTACCAATGGAGGTAGAGAAGAGCCATCCTGGCTAGTAGCCATTCATAGCCTTCTCCTTCATGAATCTCTCTAACCCTCTAGGAGCCATCCAAGTTGGTGACCATCACAGCCTCCTTTGGGAGCAAGTCCCACAGTTTGTGGGCTGTGTGAAGAAGGACTTTCTTTCGTCTGCCCTGAATCTTTCAACATTCAGCTTCATTGGATGTCTGCTAGTAGAGAGGGAGAAAATATTTCGTCTATCCACTTTCTTCACCTCATACATAATTTTATGAACTTCTTTCATGTTGCTTCTTCTCTCTGAAACTAATGCCTTTTCTCTAAACTGTAAAAGTCCCAAATGCTGCAACCTTTCCTCATAAGGGAGTTTTCCATCCCCTTGAACATTTCAGTTGCCCCTTTCCAATTCTACAATATCCTTTTTTAGTTGGGCTCCAACTCCAGCCCCAGCCACCAGTGCTCAGAGATTATAGGTGTGGCAGTACAGACAGTTCCCCTTCCCTGCCCATACGAGTGTCATTAAGAGGTGGTCAGTTTTCAAGGAGGAGATTATGGGCCCTCCCTCTGTCCTTCTGCTCACCTCAACCCACCGCATGCCACTCATGCTCAGCTATGTGTTGCTGCAGGGTGCTATCGCCTGGCAACCACGGGATGCCTTGCTCAGCCACTTCCATGTTGAGATCATGTTGCTAGGCAACCACCTTTTGTTTTATTTATGGATGTTTAAAATAATAATAATAATAATAATAATAATAATAATAATAATAATAATAATTCTAGTTTGCTTTTCTTCCGCAAGGAAGAAAACAGATGACAGTGTAGAAATGTCAAAACAAACTAAAAGAAACAACAGAAGAAAATGGTACGGTGGCCTTTCCCAGGTCATGCTAGCTGAGGCTGATGGGAGTTGTAGTGCAAAACATCTGGAGAGAACCTGGTTGGGAGAAGCTGGTCTAGAAAAACATCAGCAGTTAGAACAGAAAGTGTAGTCACAATCACAACACCTTTATTGGCATATAAAAGTGTAGTCAGTAAGGCCCAGGAGGAAGGTAGCATCTTCATTGGTACAGCTTCCTCCAAAGGCTTCTTTAATGTCCAGGATGCTTAAAAGAATGCCTAACCCGCTGCATACCAAACCAATTACTGCATTCTGCAGGAGAGGGAAGGGCCTGCAGATACCATCCTATCAGGAGGTCTGTTCCGCATTATGTCAGAATGGGGCCTTTAGTGTGGTGGCACTTGTCCTTTGGAACAACCTCCCCGTTGCATATCAGACAGAGGAGGTGCCTTCTCTGTGGTCTTTTCTGTGCCTGCCAAAGACATTCCTCTTCCAACAAGCCTCCTAAGATATTTATCCCAGTTGTGGGTGGCCTGTCTTTGAATCAATTTGATTTATGTATGTCCTGTTGTTTTAAATCGTTTTTAAATTTGTATTTCTCTCGTTTTTACATCTGCAACTGATTTTCTACGTTGTTACATTGTAAAACACTTGGGGATGCCTGGTAGGAAGTGATTCATAAATGAAATAAAGAGCAGGACGTGGCCATGTGTTCCTTTTGCACAGGTATGCATATAAAGATGAGGCGATTGAGACCTCTGTAGAAAACATTCCCGAGCTTTGGTGTCAAACCTTTGCTCTTTGTGCTTTGAGCTGATCCAGAGGGATTCCATGGTCAAAAACCTAAGGTTGATGCCTCACATTGCCTAACAAGAGGGCCAGCCCTGGAGGTTGGTATGGACATCTTCACACACACATCTCCCCAGCCTCCATCCAGACAAGCAAGAGACATTGTTGCAGCTCAACATTCTAGCCAGGCAAAAGCACTCATAGAATCATAGAGTTGGAAGAGACCACAAGGGCCATCCAGTCCAACCCCCTGACAAGCAGGAAACACCATCAAAGCATTCTTGACATATGCCTGTCAAGCCTCTGCTTAAAGACCTCCAAAGAAGGAGACTCCACCACACTCCTTGGTAGCAAATTCCACTGCCGAACAGCTCTTACTGTCAGGAAGTTCTTCCTAATGTTTAGGTGGAATCTTCTTTCTTGTAGCTTGAATCCACTGCTCCGTGTCCGCTTCTCTGCAGCAGCAGAAAACAACCTTTCTCCCTCCTCTATATGACATCCTTTTATATATTTGAACATGGCTATCATATCGTTTCCAGGCCTTTGACCATTTTGGTTGCCCTCTTCTGGACACGTTCCAGCTTGTCAGTATCCTTCTTGAACTGCGGTGCCCAGAACTGGACACAGTACTCCAGGTGAGGTCTGACCAGAGCAGAATACAGTGGTACTATTACTTCCCTTGATCTAGATGCTATATTCCTATTGATGCAGCCCAGAATTGCATTGGCTTTTTTAGCTGCTGCATCACACTGTTGACTCATGTCAAGTTTGTGGTCTTACAAGACTCCTAGATCCTTTTCATTTGTACTGCTCTCAAGCCAGGTGTCTCCCATCCTGTATTTGTGCCTTTCATATTTTTTTTTTTGCCCAAGTGTAGTACTTTACATTTCTCCTTGTTAAAATTCATCTTGTTTGCTTTGGCCCAGTTGTCTAATCTATTAAGGTCATTTTGAAGTGTGATCCTGTCCTCTGGGGTATTAGCCACCCCTCCCAATTTGGTGTCATCTGCAAACTTGCTCAGGATGCCTTCAAGCTCATCATCCAAGTCATTGATAAAGATGTTGAATAAGACTGGGCCCAAGACAGAACCCTGTGGCACCCCACTAGTCACTACTCTCCAGGATGAGGAGGAGCCATTGATGAGCACCCTTTGGGTTCGGTCAGCCAGCCAGTTACAAATCCACTGAATGGTAGCATTGTCTAGCCTGCATTTTACCAGCTTCTTTACAAGAATATCATGGGGCATCTTATCAAAGGCCTTGCTGAAATCAAGAACTCAAGGAGGCTGGGGTGGGATGTGACCCAAAGAGAGTCCAGTGGGTCTCCTCTGACCCCTGAGCCTGTTGTTCTTCACCTTTGCTTTAGCTGCAAGCACCTGGCAATATCTGTGGCATTTATGCTGAACCCTACAGGTGCTCCAAATGCATTTGGCTTTTGGTGCAGGAGATTGCAGCACAAGAAGCAGGCCTCCTTATTCAGATTACTTCCCATGTTCTGTTTGTTTTGTTTGTTTTGTTTTTTTGTTAAGCACCCTGCCCTACCCAGGTCAGAGCTGTGATCACAGTGGAAGGAAGACGAGGTGCTTGCTGGGTGTTCTGCCTCAGATGCCTAAAGGATCTGGCTGGCTTTGGCTGCTAAGTACCTTGACTTGGGACAGAAAGAGAGCCTGCCTGGCTGCTTCAGGCAGCAAAATGTCTTGAGTTGACTCTGCAAACCTCTGTCTTTTGTGTGGCTTACTGTACAAAGTGAGAGCCACACGTGTTGTTCCTCCCACTTTTGCCTCTGGCCCCGTCCATCACTGGCTTCTGGAATATTGTACTTGAGGGAGAAGGCAGGCCCAGAGGAGAAGGCAGTTCCTACCGCCCACAGAGAGCTGACTTGATATAATAATAATAATAATAATAATAATAATAATAATAATAATAATAATAATTTATTATTTATACCCCGCCCATCTGGCCGGGTTCCCCCAGCCACTCTGGGCAGCTTCCAACAAAATACTTAAATACAGAAATCCATCAAACATTAAAAGCTTCCCTAAACAGGGCTGCCTTAAGATGCCTTCTAAAGGTCTGGTAATTGTTATTCTCTTTGACCTCTGGTGGGAGGGCATTCCACAGGGTGGGCACCACTACCGAAAAAGGCCCTCTGCCTGGTTCCCTGTAACTTGGCTTCTCGCGGAGAGGGAACCGCCAGAAGGCCCTCGGCGCTGGATCTCAGTGTCCAGGCAGAACGATGGGGGAGGAGACGCTCCTTCAGGTATACTGGACCGAGGCCGTTTAGGGCTTTAAAGGTCAGCACCAACACTTTGAATTGTGCTCGGAAACGTACTGGTAGCAGCTACAATTTTAGAGTGGAGTCCACACATCCCAAACAGATACTTGGGCTCACTCTAAAATAAGTCCTGTGCCCAGAGCATATTCACTCACCTTTCAGTTCTAGAATAAAGTCAAGCCCGGCAGTGTCAGCAACTAGCAACCTTGTGATCCCTCCCCCTGGGGCCCTGTTCCAAGCCACTGGGTTGAAGATCTGCCATTTTCCCCACAATTCCAAAGGTGCAACTTCACTCCGGGGGAATGACACCATTTGTGCCTTTGCCACAACCAAAGCCAGGGAAACAAACCGGGGGGAGGGGGTGTTTTGTTTTGATTGCTGCGCATGGTTTATGCTTGCTGGTTGTTTCTTTGATTTGAATGCATCTGTGAATTCGAGATTTGTTTTGTCTGATACCTTTTGGAGTTATTTTTATTTATTGCTGTTGGAAATCTGTGCAGCACATGCTACTCAGGCCCTTTGCTCCTATCACTCTCAGGCCCCTCCATACCCTTTAATCTGGTCCTGGGAACCTGGCAGCCCTGGATGGGACTGTGGAAGCCGCCTTGCACGGCGTCAGATCATTGGTTCATCTGACTCAGTATGGTCAACACTGGCTGGCAGCAGCTGCCCTGGGTTTCAGGAATGGGTTCTTCCCAGGCCTACCTGCAGATGCCCGAGACGGAACCCTGGGCCCTTCTGTATGCATAGCAGGTGCTCTAACACCGAGCCATGGCTGGAAGCTCATCTTTTAAGGAACATTGAGGGCTGCCTTATGCCACTGGCATTGTCTACACTGGCTGGCAGCAGCTTTCCAGGGTTTAAGGCAGAGAGCCTTGCACACTCCTACAAGAAGATGCTGAGGGCCCTTCTGAGGCCCAAGCAAGTGCTCTGCTACAGAGCTCAGGAGCTCCCCCTGGCGGAAGTGGCTGGAGCCTTGAGTGAGTCCACTTTCACTTGGCTGTGCTGCGTGTTGGAATGAGCCTAGAGGAGGCCTCCTTCTGAACTGCCCACCTCCACCCCACCCCACAGTGCCGAGGAAAATTCCTCCCCGCTTTGCCAACCCCCAAGGGCCAGGCCCTGCCTGGGCGAGACCCGCGGTGCCTTCCCCTTCCCTTCCTCCTTGTGAGCTTTGATCACCCTCTTTCTCCAGCCACGTCTCTTCCTTCCACCACCCCATCCCGAAAAGGCTCTGCCCCTTCCTCCACCACCACCACCACCACCCTGCCCCACCCTCCTGCTTCTGTAGCTGTGTAACAAAGCAGAAAAACAGCAGGCAATTTGTTCCGAGTGCCTAAAAATAAGCAGCGCATCCTCGCTTCTTGAATGCAAATCTCTCCCCCCCTCCCGCAACATCTCTTGCTCCTGGGCTGGGTTGGGCTGGGCTGGGCTGTTGGAAGGGATGTTCTTACATCGGATCTTTTTTAAAAAGAAAAGAAACAGATTTTATTTTTTGCTTACACTCTTGTGAGCCATAACGGCTCCGGATTCCCATTGCAGAGAAGATAAAACAGAGCCCAGGAGAGCTCCGAAAGGCGGTGGAGAGAGGACGGGGAGGGGGCTGCAGGTTCCAGGAAGCTCGTGTCGAGATGCACGGCTGGCATTAACACGCAAGGCCTGGCCGGTGTGTGTGTGTGTGTTGCCAGCGATAAAAGGCCGGGATCGTGGCCTTCCGTCAAGGAGAAGTCGTGTAGAGTCTACCTGCCAATCAAAAAGAGAAACCCCCTCCTCGCCCGCTCTGCCCAGTTCCTGGGAAATCCACCTCCGCATCTTCGTGCTGTCCCCTCCCACTCCCACTCAACCGCCCCCCCCTCTCATTTTCTCTGTGGTTCAGTAAGTAAAGGAACCTCAAGCCTCATCTTCTTACTATTAACCCATAGATCTGCAGTGCAGGGCTGGAGAGGCAGAGAGACAGAGAGCATCTTTGAAGGAAGCATCCACGCCTTCTCCTCTTCTCCAAATCACCCCCCCTCCCCGCCCGGCTTTCTTCCCTAAAACACCTTCCTTCCCATACCTCAGTCCATCGAAGACCAACTTGGATCCTGCCGGCTGGAGTGCTCGTGTGAGTGTGTGGAAGGGCCGCTTCTTCTCAGAAGGACAGACGATCTTCACGGAGCAGGGTTCCCCCCCCCGGTCCCCTTAAAAAAAGACAGAAGGATGTAGCAGCGGTACCCTGACCAGGAGCCTGGATCCCATCAGGCGAGGTAAGGAGATTCCCCCCCCCTTGTCCTTTTTTGGATCCTTCCTCGTGCCAGTGGCTCCGGGAGGGTGGGCAGAATGGCTTTGTGTCCAGGCAAGAAGGAGGCTCCCCCCCCCCGCACCCTCCCAGGTGGAGGAGGGATGAGACTTGGAGCTGTGGATGCTTTGATCAACAGTTAGTGCCAGGCACCTTGCACATCTGGCGTCAGTGCCGGGTACCCACTGCGCCCAAGGTGCGAAGGGGGAGCCACCCAGGGAGAGGAGCGGAGAGAAAGAGGGGGTGTGCTTCCTCAGTCCCACATTCTCCACACGTTGCACTACGGATCGCGGTGGCGCCTTGCACTCCTGCCATGTGGCGGTGGCTGAGCATCAGCTGCCACCACCCCGCCTGCATTCTCACATTACAGGGAGTCGGGAGGGGGGGTTGCCCCTCTTCCCAATAGATGCTCAGCTTAACCTCACAGGGTTATAAATCAGGGGCCAAATGCTTAGCTAGACAAGAGCTTATGCGCGTCTCTCAAAGGCATCCCTTCCTTGAAAAGGATGAGGTGGAAAGAGATTGTCAAGCAAAAGCCAGCAGACCCTCCTCTCTCCTCTCCCTGGTGCTGAATTCTCTAAGCTTTCTGTCATGTCTGCCAAGAGACTAGTCCTCGGTGAGATTCAGGGTTGTTGCTTTTGTTTAATGGGTCTCGCCGTGTGTGGTTTTCTCGAGAGCGAAAAAATACCCTCACAAAGAGGTCACGAGTTGTGAAATGGTCGCATGGTGGGGGAACGGCCAAGCCTCTCCCTTAGACGTGAAAATATATGAAGTCGGAAGGGTGAGCTGAGCTGGGAAACATGTGGCCCAGCCATCCTGCATGTGTTTACTTTTGTGGGTCTGCTTTCTTTGCCATGCTTTTTATAATGTGTCTCAGGTGTGCCTGCATGCTCCCCAGAGCCATAGACTTTCCTGCACTGGCAGGGGGTAAACTAGATGGTCTTCCAGGTCCTTCCCAACACTTATGATTCTAGGTACATTTGCACAACGGCAAGAGATCAATGGCTTCTCCTGACAGAAAGTTGTCAGCGGTGGCAACTTGTCACAAACACCGCCAGCAAACGCATGGATCAGCCTGTGGGTGTACAATGTGCAGGTGATGTTGCTTCCAGAACCATTGTGCCTATCCCTTTTGATCTTTTGCTTAGGCTTTAGAGATGTGCTCTTCTGGGGCACACAAGAAATGTGGCTAAGCAAATCTTCTCTGTCTTATCATTTGGTCCATCACATGCGGTGCCCAGAGAGCTCTGTGAGGCATGCAGAATTGAGCCATAAGACACTGCTGGGGGTGCTGTGAGAGCTGCCCAAGGTGGTTTCAGGTGGAAGAGAAAGGAGGGGGAAGGCCTTTGCTTGGAGGGGGGAGAGGAAAAGTTCTTTCATGCTGTGTAAATGTTCTTTGGGGATGTGGACAGCGATTTGCTAGAAAGACAATCTAATGTGGAGCTCTCCAGATTCTCACACCGTTGGAGAAGGACAAGCAATCACACTTGGGTCTTTATTCAAGGGAGATGACAGAGGTTTATAAAATTATGAATGGAGGAAGGAGACAAGAGAAACATTTCACCTTCTCTGATCATGCTGAAACTCAAGAGTCTCGCAGTGAAATTGACTGGGAAGGAGATTTAGGATCTGCTAGAAACAAGGAAAGGTCTTCTTCACACAAAGCGTAATTATTGCCTTAGGGAATTCCCTGCCACAAGACGTGATGGCTGCTGGCTTTGAGGGCTGGAAGAGGGGGCTAGACAAATTCATAGATGATCAGTCATAAAAAGGAATTAGTCTAGAGTGCTATATGGAACTTCCAGGTCCAGTGGCAGTCTACATCTCTGAATACCAGGGAGCAGGGAGGGGCCTGTCACTTTCAACCTGGGAGCACCCGGCTGTCCACTATTTAGAAGCTGTTTTAAAAATGGGACGGTGGACTAGATGGGCTCTTGTTCTGATCCAGGAGGGATCAGGTAGCTCTCAGAGGCAGCATTTTAAAAGATGTCTTTGGAATCCCACTTCTGAGCATTTGGGTAACAGCTGGGGAAGCTGAAAAGACCGTTCAGAAGCTTCAGCTGGTCCAGAATGTGGCAGACTGGTTGTTAACGGGTGCTAAACATTGGGAACAAATTGCATTTGAATGTGTGTGATTTTTTCAAAAATCTATTTTTATTTTGCAGTGTGTGTGTGTGTGTGCACTTGCGCTCACGGGCTCGCATGCATGTGTTAAAAGAACTCCATTTACCCATTCATTTAAGAGTGGAATGCATGCTGTCAGACACATGGAGGCTGCCACCCCAAAAATGGCACCCCGAGGTGCCAGGTTCTCCCATCTTCCACTGTGACATATTGTGCCACTTGCTTCTTCATGTGACACCATCACATCTTGCCGGGCTCAGTGTCACCACCCAGCGCCCACGGACACCTCAGAGTCAGGGCCCACCAGCACTGTTGCTCAGCCTGCTCTCTATAGCTCCCAGCACCCTTAACAAACTACAGTTCCCATGTTTCTTTGGGGGGGGGGAGCCACGGCTATGAAAATAGCACACAGATGCTTTAAATGTACAGTTGTGGGTGCGACCTCTGATAATGCTTCTTGCCTGCCTAGATGGAGAGCAGAGCTGCATGTATGAGTAAATTAATATTCGTTGCTCCACCCATTTCTGCTTCTGGCCTTGCCCACCACCAGCACGTGGCCCCTGAGAGGATGCCTAGAAAGGAATGCAGCCCTTGGGGTGACAAAGGTTTCCCAACTTCTACACTTGGGCATTGGGCAAAATTTAAAGGGGCAGCTACGTCTCCCAGCAGGCACAGGAATGAGAAGAGAAGAGGGTTCTTTGCAGGGTTTCAGACCTGAAAAATGTACCATTCTCCTGCCTTTGCTCCATTACATTTAGGGAAGGGCAAATCTATCAGTTTCTCATTTTTTCTAATCTTAGCTTCAGTTCTTCACATTCGTTTGCAATTTCCTTTCTTCCTTTTTAAAAAGCCCTCCTCAGAATTTCAGTTTGAATTTCTCCCAACTGATACACATTTGTCTGCAATTTTGCCTGACGGACGCACACATTTTTACAAAGCAATTTCCTCTACTAGAGTGCATTTTTGCATGTTATCTTCACAAATATATGCATTTTTATGCACCCTGGTAACCTGAAATTCTGTACACGTTACTTGGCTGGAAAACTGCATGCCAAACTTCAAAAAGTGTGGATTTCTAAGGATGGTTGAGTTTGGGTTCTCATATTGCTTTGGAAAGTGTGAATTACATAAAGGTAAAGGTAAAGGGACCCCTGACCATTAGGTCCAGTCGTGACCGACTCTGGGGTTGCGGCCCTCATCTCGCGTTATTGGCCGAGGGAGCTGGTGTACAGCTTCCAGGTCATGTGGCCAGCATGACAAAGCTGCTTCTGGCGAACCAGAGCAGCACACGGAAACATCGTTTACCTTCCCGCTGTAGCGGTACCTATTTATCTACTACTTGCACTTTGACGTGCTTTCGAACTGCTAGGTTGGCAGGACCAAGGACCGAGCAATGGGAACTCACCCCGTCGTGGGGATTCAAACCATCGACCTTCTGATTGGCAAGCCCCAGGCTCTGTGGTTTAACCCACAGCACCACCCGCGTCCCTGTGAATTACATAGGTTCACCTTTAAATGAGAATCAAACCTAATTTCTCTGTCTGTCATTACCTTGGTGGACACAGAATGCTTGACACCACAGGGTTAGTCCCAGTAAGGAAACGTCCCATTAAGGTGTTTCCAGCAGCGTATTGTTCTGCCCAAATCAAGCTGGCAACCAGTTACACTTAATTGTAACACATACACAGGAGAACTTTAGAAAATGGGTGATTGTTTCTTAAGGAATAGCACAGATGTAATGTGTCACACTGTTCACAAACCATTTAAAGTTCTGCCTGTTCCCTTTAAAAACCAAAATCGTCTGATCATCCCAGATGAGCTCCTTCCCAGAGTCATTAGATCACTTTTTGAGATTTTGTGCCACCGAGCACTGCCATCTGAAATTAGGTTTGCATTTATGTGCCCATTTGGAAAGCCAGTTTTCACCCTTTAAAGGCCCTCTGGGCAGTGTACAGCAGTCAGAAAGTGCAATGAACACTGAAAGACAACAATAAAGTTAACTTTGAAAAAAGAGCATCCCAGGAGAAAGAAAAACACAAGCAAAGAGAGAACTGGGTGGGATGTAAGAAATCAATATTTTTAGTGTGGGATGTAAGAAATCAATATTTTTAGTGTGGCAGCAACCACACTTTGGAACTCCCTGCCTATTGACATCGGGCAGGTGCCTTCACTATGCTGTTTTCGGCACCTGCTTTCGCAAACCTATCCCAATACATAGAATGTTGACATGCATTTTTATCTGTTTTTGCTTGTCACTGATTTTAATTACTTTTTTTAATGTTTTGAATTGCTGTTTTTAACAATAATTTTATTGGTTTATTCTTTCTGCAAACCACTTTAACAATAAAGCAGTGTATAAATTTAATGAAGTAAATCAATAGATAAATAAATAAATGTAACAATGAAGACCCATCAAAGTCAATGAGTCTTTGCCACCTTTCTTAATGTTTGCAGCACAGGAAATGGCTTTATACCAAATGAGATTATTGGTCTACAGTATTAGTAATGTCTACAATGACCGAGAGCAGCTCTCCATGGTTCCTGGCAGGGTCTTTGCCTGGATTTAGCAGGGATCGAAGTCGGGACACTTTGCATGCAACACTTATGCTCTACCTCTGAGCTGTGGCGCATGGAGAGGCTGGATAGGACTCCTGCAGAGGCAATTCCAGAGAGTGGACCCTGCAACCAAGAAACCCCTGCCCCAGTTAGCAACTGGCTGCACCTCAAATAGCACTGGCACACAAAGAAGACACACACACACACCCTCAAAAAAATTTTGGTGTGCAGCAAGGGTAGGAAAGCTGTGGACCATTAGGTGCTGCTGGCCACAGCTCCCATCATTCCTGACCACTGACCATGCTGGATGTCCATCTGTCAGGGATACTTTAGATGTGATTCCTGTATTTCAGGGGGTTGGGCTAGATGATCCTTTGGGTGGGGGTCCCTTCTCATGGTAATGGTAATGCTACCATTGTACGATTCTGTGATTCTTTGCTGGCTGGAGCTGATGGAAGTTGGAATCTACAAGTAGAGTCAATTGGGAGCAGGTGGCGTTTTATGCACCTTGGCCCTAAATTGCTTTAGAGGTTGAAAAGTGATCACTAGCACTTTTGAATCAGGCTCGGAAACAAGCCAGGTGCCGAGTGCAAGACCAGATGATGATATGCTCCAGACAGCAGAGCCCTGGCAGCATCCTGGCAGCAGCATCCTGCACCAGTGGCTATTTCTGAACTCTTTAAAGAGTCTAAAGGCAGCCCCAGGTAGAATGTGTTGCAACAGTCAAGCCTGTTGTTGTTGTTTAGTCGTTTAGTCGTGTCCGACTCTTCGTGACCCCATGGACCATAGCACGCCAGGCACTCCTGTCTTCCACTGCCTCCCGCAGTTTGCTCAGACTCATGTTGGTAGCTTCGAGAACACTGTCCAACCATCTCATCCTCTGTCATCCCCTTCTCCTTGTGCCTTCCATCTTTCCCAGCATCAGGGTCTTTTCCAGGGAGTCTTCTCTTCTCATGAGGTGGCCAAAGTACTGGAGCCTCAGCTTCAGGATCTGTCCTTCCAGTGAGCACTCAGGGCTAATTTCCTTCAGAATGGATAGGTTTGATCTTCTTGCAGTCCATGGGACTCAAGAGTCTCCTCCAACACCATAATTCAAAAGCATCAATTATTCGGCGATCAGCCTTCTCTATGGTCCAGGTCTCACTTCTGTACATCACTACTGGGAAAACCAGTCAAGCCTACATGTGACCAAAACATGCTGCAAGGTCCAGGACTGTCTTTATTGTAGCACCCCACTTTCTCCCCAGGGGAGTTCCACAAACATGCACTTTTAAATTCTTTGAGATGAACCTAGGAAGCTAACTTATACTGAATCAGATCAATTGTCTACAATGACTGGCAGAGGCTCTCCAGGATTTCAGACGGTACATTCCCAGCCCTACCTGGAGATGCCAGGGATTGAAGCAAGGACCTTCTGCATGTAGTAGTGAACTGCTTCGAATTCATTTTGGCATATGAACAATATATAAATCTAGTAATAATTATAATAATAATAATAATAATAATAATAATAATAACAACAAGCAGCAATTAATGCAAAGCAGGTGCTCTCAGAATTGAGCGACATTTCCTTTTGAGTTACTTGCATGATTATCAAATCATCTCTCCCCTCAGTCCATTAGTATTTAAAATTGCCTCTTTCTTGCAAGACTTTGCAATAATATGCTCCAGCCATTCTCCAGGCTTCCTGGTTTTTGTTATGAATGCATAGTTCAATCAATCATCGTGACTGATGGGACTCCTTCCTCAGGACACTTTGGCTTTCTGGTCCAGGCAACTGGTTCACAATAGTTCAGTAGGCAGAAACCCATCAGACAGTGTATTGACCCAGTTAATTGACAGCCTGCTCACCCACTGGCCTGTCCCTTGGTGCTGTTAGCATTACTCAAGCTTCCTGAGGATGCAACCCTGGTTTTTTGGCAGGACATGTTGCGACAAGTTGAGCACTCATTTCTGTGTTATTTGCTGGGGGGGGGGCAATCCGCTTGCAGCCCTGTTAAGCCTGAAATTAGCAGGACTTTTGCACTGTAATTTCATGTGATGAGCTTTCGGGTGGTATTCTAGCACACAGTTCTTTCCTGCCATTTAAAATTTAGTGAGGCTTGGCAGTATACAGATCAAAAGAAGATCCACAGTTCCATAATGCAACAGATAATGCCGGGTAAAAAGAGCATAAGAATCCATGATAGAAGCACTAGCATTATAATCAGGAAGACTAATGGAATAATCCCAATGTCTGAGTGCACTCAAAATATCTAAGAATCTACTCCGGGCCTCCTGCTTCCAGCGGCAGCCAAGATGACCCTTTTCTAGGAAACCCACAAACAGAGCATTGAAACAACAGTCCTCCGGTGTTGTCCTCCCCCATCTGTAACTATGGAAGCCATTCACAAAAAAGAAAAGTGCAGGGCTTCTGCATCTTTGACAATTGTGGGGAAATTCAAGAGGTGTAGTTTGTCATACTGAAATCCCCTCTTCCACACAACTGTTAAAGGCACAGAGCCCTGTCCTCTTCCCACTGCAAACCTTCCAAGTGTCCCTATTTTCCAGGGACATCCCTGATTCAGAGAAGCCATCCTGGTTTCTGATTTGATCCCAGAATGTCCCGCTTCTCCTTAGGATGTCCGTATTTTCTTTAGAGAAACATTGGAGGGTTATCTGATTCCCCCAGCTGCCTGAGGTTAATCCTGTATAGGGAAGTTTTGATTAATGTTTAATGTTTTATTATGTTTTTATATATGTTAGAACAGGGGTCAGCAAACTTTTTCAGCAGTCCCTCAGACCTTGTGGGGGGCCGGACTATATTTTGGAAAAAAATATGAATGAATTCCTATGCCCCACAAATAACCCAGAGATGCATTTTAAATAAAAGGACACATTCTACTCATGTAAAAACACCAGGCAGGCCCCACAAATAACCCAGAGATGCATTTTAAATAACAGGACACACTATTCATGTAAAAAACACGCTGATTCCCGGACTGTCCGCGGGCTGGATTTAGAAGGCGATTGGGCCGCATCCGGCCCCCGGGCCTTAGTTTGTGGGCCCCTGTGTTAGAAGCTGTCCAGAGTGGCTGGGGCAACCCAGTAAGATGTGTGGGGTATAAAAAGTGATTTATCATTATGGAATGGGATGTTCCTATTTTCATCAGAAAAATGCTGGAGGGTTTGCCACTGACATTTGACCACCCTACTTTAAAACCCCAAGGTTGAGATTGCTTTGAAAAAACACAATTCTGTTGCTAAATAGAGGATGTGCAAGTGGGATTGGCAACAAAATATGGCAGTGTATCTTCCTGGTGCTCAACAGGCGTGTTCTTCCTAACAGGAGTGTTCAGGGTTCCAGCCAGCCATGCCCATTCCCAGGATACTGCATTTCATTCTCCCCATCCCCAGAGCTTTTTTTCAGGGAAAACACACAGGAAATCAGTTCCAGAACCTTTCAGGTGGGTTCCAGAACCTTTCAGGTGGGTGCCACTGGCATTCTAAGACAAGGGTGGTGTTCATGGTGAGTTCCAGCACCTCTTTTTCTAGAAAAAATAGCACTTCCCATCACCACTCCCCCCCCCTTTTCCAGTGTTTCATGACTGGCATGCTCAGTCTATGTTGTGCTGTTTTTTAAAGAAAAGGTTGTGGAGGGTGTGCTTCTTCTAACTTTGTGGGTTCACTCAGCATGCTGATACCATCCTCATGTTTTTCAGTAGCCCCATTCTGGCTCCACTCCTGCTGGCACTCGCTACCTGAGCTTGCTGTTGGAATGATGATGGCAATGAGGGAAGGAGGCTAGTTCCTGCCCAGAAAGCAGGCCAGATGCAGCCATCCAACCCTTAAGGCTCTCGCTAGGCCATAACCCTTGCCCAGGCTTGGATCAAGCCCTGTGGGAGGGGAGGAGGCAGAAATTACTAGCCAAAGGAAGCTAACAGCCAAAGGAAGAAGGCTGGTAAAGGTAATTAAAAGATCAGAGTGGCTTGTTCCATCCGCTGGTGCCAGGAAAATGCCCAGAGGGAGGTATTTTTACAGCACTCTTCATGTCTTCCCCCTGGCACTCTCCACAGGGAACACCCCAGGCAGAAATGGCTTCAGCTACAAAAGAGACATCAATAAATCAATGGAGGGGCACCTGTGAGATTAATGTCTGCCTTTCATCTTTTGTGGTAGGAGGGATTGTGTGAAAGGGGATGGGAGGTCAGTTCAAGGGTTGTCTTGAAATAAATCCCTCTGTCTTGCCCATGTGACAGTTTCACAGCCCTGCAGGGAGAGGAGGGGGGATTTCCATCTGCTGATCTTGCTTGGAAGCAGAACTTGCAGAAAGTTACTCTGCCTGACTTGGTGGCTCCTCCAAGGACAGACCTGTCACTTTGGACTGCTCTGCTTCACATCCTCCTTTTAATTACACCCAATTAGCAGGACACCTTTCCGATATGTTGTCAGGCCCCTCCTAAACCAATGACCACAGTTTGACACAAAATGTGTCATAAAGGAAAGCTCCCCTGAGCATGTACAGAGTGCTTTCCGATAGCCAGTCAGTAGAGGATACTCCATTAGGGTGAATTTCCCAGAGCTTGGCTGGATCTTATTTTTAAATGGATCAGCTCAGTTCACTCTGTGACTGGTGATATTGAGAGGGATTCATCCCTATGGAAGCCCATTTCAAACGATGCTCAAATTGACCCTTAAAATGCTGGGGTTTGAGGCTTGCCTTTTGCAGGTTGAAGAATAATGGCTGAATCAAACTCACTAAGCAGGCAAGGAGCCTAACATGTTCAAAGCTGAAGGTAACTCTTTCTACGACTGGAGTTCAGTTAAAAATGAAACAGATATGCTCTAAATAAGAGCAGGATCCTTAAAGATGCTTGTTTCTTATGCCTAGATGTTCTTTAAGGATGGGAGTTGCCCCAGTGGCAGCTAATCCATTATGGCTTTGGGGGCAGTGCCCCACCAACCCCAGTCCTCCCTCAGTCTGCCCACTCCTTCCTGACTTCTTATTTATAACAAGTCCAGGGGTGACCCTGGCTCTCAGCTTCCTCCTCCTCTGTAGTCTCATTGTCTCCCTTGTAGACAAAGGTTGGGGGCAAAACTGGCATTAGTTGGCTCTGCCTCTCATTGGCTCTGGCTTCACCTACTGTTTGAGCTCTCTGCTGTCTGCCCTACCAGCCCCAACAGCAGCCAGAGCCCAAACCTCCCATTAAGGGCCCAAGGATGCTTTGAAACACACCAGGCTCATCTGTTTTCTTTAAACAAGGGGTGGGGAACTTGTGCTCCTCCCGACATCATTGGACTACATTATCTTTGACCATTGAGCATTGAGGCTGATGGGTCATCGAGTGTGTTACATCTGGAGGTCCACAGGTTTCAACCTCCCTCCCTGCCCCCGGCATTTAAAGATTCCTAGCTCACTTCCAAGACGGTTGCTGCTGGGGAAAAAAACACATTAAATACTGCTGGATTTATTAGATTTGCTGTCCCGCCTTCTAGCCCACATGAAAGCCAAAGACAAATTGTCTTAACAAAATAGCATGGCATTGGGGTTAGTTCTATACTTTCTCATAGGTAGCATTTTTGGGGAACTGGGGGTTCCAATTTAGAGCTAAAGAGTGGGTTTTCCCTGGGAAAAGAGCAAGAGGAAAGCTGCCTGGATCCGTGCTTTCTAGGCACGAGACAAGCGGAAGTGTTGACGAGCCCACCGTCAGGCCACCTTGCTTAATATTGTAGGCACTGACTGACAGCCATTCCCCAGGGTTTGAGACAGGGGTCCTGCCCAACCCTGGCTGGAGAGGCCTACACTCAGCAACCACCTTCCTCACCTCTGAAGGTGTGGCTCGTGCAGATCTTAAGGATCAGGCAGTCCCTGTGGTTGGGGCTGGGACTGGACTATCAACCCTGCAAGCCAAGTTTGACAGGTGGAAGGTTCTCTCCCAGCTCTACTGGGGATGAAACCAACCCAGTCTTTAACTCAAAACATTTTTCCTTCCCCTTGCCTTGCCCAGATCTGACTTCTGTGTTTTTATAAAAGCTCTCTTCCCCCACCTCTAACTTCCATACTGATTTCAAATTGTGTACAGATTGTACCTTTTTCTTCCACTCCATAAAATGCTGAAACAAATTTTTAAAAGAAGCCAAATTCATTTTAAAAAATTGAGTCTGTGCAAAGAACACAGACAACCTTGGCAGTGATAAAACAATGATGGTTTTAAAAATAAATAAATAAAACTCACAATGTATGTATATTATGGCCCTCCCACAGGTGTCTGAAAGATGTGCTTTGCATTTATCGCAAAAACATCCAGCTCTCCTTATCCCACCAAGGAGCCAGTGCCTCAAACCCATCTCCTGTACAAGGTTCTGCATCTCTATTGTTAATGAGGAGGGGAAAGGGGGGGGGAGTTTGATGAGGTGTAGAAGCCAGAAGTGATGAGTGTTTTAATTTACACTTGGCACATAGGTGAAAATTGCCCAGTCTGATTTTCCCTTTGAATATTCATTTAGCACTCACAGAACTGTTTGAGAGTAGGGGAGGGGGGATTCAAACACTAAACAAGCCACTTGGTTGTTGTTGATGATGTTTTAAATTGCAATGGCGCAGCTCCCTTTGGGTTTGCCATTAAGGAAGCCACTTCTCACCAGAACATAGGAGGGGTCCTGCTGCTGGATCAGACCCCAGGCTCATCTCATCCAGCATCCTGTTCTCACAGTGGCCAAGCAGATGCCCCAAAGGGAAGCCCACAAGCAGACCTGAGTACGACAGCAACACTCCCTACTTGTGATTCTCAGCAACTGGGATTCAGGGGCATACTGCCTCCGACAGTGGAGGAGAAACAGCCATAGTGGTTAGCAGCTTGGGTAGCCTTATCCTCCATGAATTTGTCTAGTCGTCTTCTCCCAAACTTCTCCTGACATGGGAATGTAGAAATGCTGGGGATGGTGCCAGTGCTTGAGAACTCATGGGATGGATCTCAGCAGTGGTGGTGTATGGCTCAACACAGGGATGGGCAAGTTGGACTCATGCCCTTTTTCATGATATTCTGTCCTACTTCACCTCCTCTCTGTGTTTCCTTACTCACAACAGCCTGTCAACATGCTATGCCAAGCTTCCATCAGCCTCAGCCAGCCTGGCCAATGGTCAGGGATGATGGTAGTCTGACAACAACTGAATTAGCTACAGATTAGCTGCCTGAGCTATAGGGAAACGGCTCTGATGCTTCTTCAGTAGTGTATGAATTGGCGACTTTAAACCCACACCCTACCTTGTTTACATCCCCACCTTGATTCTACCCTTCCACTTATCTCTTTGGCTCTGATCCTGTAAATCAGGGGAAGCTCAGAAGCCACTTTCGCTCTTGGGGCAACTTTCCAGAGGCCTTTTGCCTGTTATGCATGGTGCCAGAGCCAAACATGGGTGGAGCAACGGATATGACTCTTAGCTTTGTAGCACAGGCTACCCGCCAGCCCTGCAAAAAGCAGACACCCCTCCACCCTCCTGCCAGACAAGAAAGAGTTCAAGCAGGGCCAGCCCAATACATCTTGCCACTTGAGGCAAAACAGAAAATGGTGCCCCTCTGCTGCCTCCTCCTCTGCCACTGCCACCTGAGGCAACTGGAGGCGGCCCAGGGAGAAGAAAGGAGATTGGAGAGGAGTAGCAAGTGGTGGCAGCCCTGCTGTTCCCTAGCACAGGAGGTGGTAAGTGACCCACTCTTTGGGGGCCTGGATCTGCCACCACTCCCTACTTGTCACCAGTTTGCAGCCTGAGGCAACTGCCTCACCAAGGCTAATGGGTGGGCCAGTCCTGAGTTCAAGGACACATTCTAGCTAGGAATTCAAGTGGGGAGTCCTCTGTGGGAGGGGGCATAACCTGGGGACAGCCCTGAGGGCGTTTGGCCCTTGGGCTGAGGTTCTTCAGCCATGTTGTAAAGGACATTCAGGCCTTGGCAAACCTCTTCCTCCCTCATCTTCTCCTTCTCTGTCAGATGGGTGCACTGGGGCCAAAGCTGCCCGAGCTGCAAATGTCTCCACCATGACCTATCTATCGAAATAGTTTCCACGCCACTTTGCTGACGAGCGCATCTCCATTTCCCCCACTCAGCTGTTAGGAGCTGCTTCCATTGTTTCTTCCGAGCGCTAGGATATTATTAATTTCCCAGCACATTCAAAACATTTGCATGAGCAACAAGAAGCGCTTCAAAGGGATAATGAGGACGACGGGCTCCGGCACTTGGGCAATTGCAAAACAAAGGACCTCTGGAGCCATCAGAGCTAACGGGATGGGAAGATATGAATTGGAGGCTGATTAAAAATCACGTCAGGACCAGCTCTTTGGTTCAGCATTTGCCACTGCATGGAGGCGGAGAGGGGAGGGAACGGAACTATGTGGCCAGTTTCATTAGGCACCATAGAAAATGTCATGCGGAAGTTTCAAGGGGAGGTCGGAAGGAGGCCGGCCAACGTAGATATTGCTATCATTGACCTTCTCATAGGCAGCCCAGTTGCAGATAAATCCACAACTCATTCAAATTAATTCCTCTCTATTTCTGCATGCTAGGTGGCTGTCATGTTTTCCTGAGGCTTCAGGGCTTGGGCAGAATTCCTGTGCATGTGTTAACATGGCTAGTCCCTGCGGCCAGCTGGCAAAGCCAAAAGCTGAGTACCTGATACATGGCCAAAGTTTATCAGTCTACTTACCGTTGGAAGGATAGGGATCCCCAGGCCCAGGGACAGCATGTGGCCCTCCAGATCTCTCTTCCTGGCCCTCAGAACTCTCTCTCAAGGCCATACCCATCAACCAGGCCACACACCTTCTCCCCAGACCACATTCCTTACCAGCCCTACCCAACACCCACCTTGAGTGCTTTTGTTGGGATGAAGTATATGACCTTGAACTGTGGAAATCTCTGGATGGAGGGTGGGTGCAGAAAACTCTGGCCTTTTGTATGGCTGCAATGTAGCTTACCAATGGAGCGGCCACATTCATTGCATCTCCCACTATTGCCTCTGCTTCAGCCCTGACGTGCAACCCCAGAAAGTTGTCCATAAAGGAAGATGGTGCTTGGGCGGAAAGCATTTCCCCATCCATGGCCTACCACTACCAGGGTTTGTATCCCCTTTCTTCCAGCGTGATCAAGTTCACTGCGACTTGAGGTGGACAGGGTGGGGAAGACGATGCACAGGAACGGCTGGATCTTGCTGAACTTGGCAAGGGCCTGGGTGCTCCGCAAGGCATTGCCGCTCATCTTCTCAGCCCCAGGACAGGGAAGATGAGTGGGAATGCTGCACACATGAATGCCCCAGCTCTTGACAAACTTGGCAAGAATCGGGGCACTCCACAAGGTGTTGCTGTTCATCTTCTCTGCCTCAGAGGTGCAGAAGATAAAGGGCGACAACCATGCGCCAAAATGCCAGTGACAAGGGGATGGGTGTGGCGCAGCCTCGCTTGCTTCTGCTGCCTGAGGCAGGTGTTTCATCCCGCCTCATTGGCGAGCGGGCTCTGCTTTTATCCCCCTAGTAGCTCTTTCTGCCTTCGATGCAGAGCACAGCAACTAGGTTGTTGAGCAGAGCACAGGGACGGGTGAATCTGACCATTTTCTCTCACCTCCTCAATTTTCCAGTCTTAAGTTCAGTTTCCACATCTCCACACCAGTTCACCAGCATGTTAAGACAAATTTCTCCTAGTAGGTACATTTCTGCACACAGTTTTGCCTAATATACCATTATGGCAAAGCAAATCCCCCTAATATGCTTCATATGTGTATGCCATTTTCACAAATATACCGTAAGCATTTCTATGCACACTTTACCCCAATATATGCATTTTCATATACATTCCTTGGCTGGAGAACTGCACTGAAAAATTCAGAGAAGTGCAAATTTCAAAGGATGTGTTTCAGTTCATGTAATTCACGCAAAGCATGAATAAGGTAGGTTCACCTGTAAATGTGAACTGAATAACTTACAACCATAGGTAGGCTTTGGTCCATCTAGTTTAACATATCTACTTTGACTGACAGCAACAATCCAGGGTTTCAGGAAAGAGACATTCCCAGCCATACCTGGAGATGGGGGGAATTGAACTTGAGACCTTTTGAATGCAATGCAGATGCTCTACATACCTCTGAGCTGCATGCCTTCAGTTAGATCATCTGGGAATATTTTACTAATGGCACTGCATCCTAAAAAACAATCACAGGCCAGTGACCAAAAATGGGCATTTTCCCCCTTTGCCCGACACTCTGGAATAATCTTCCCTCTGCCATACGTGAAACATCATCCAACAGACGTCTTGTAATGCCAGATCTTTTTGCCCAGGCTTTCCTTGACCTGTAAGATTGGAGCATGTAATACGGAGTTCTTGTTTTTAATCTGCTTTTAGAATACTGAATTACTGGTGTGGGGGTTGTCTCATCTCTATTTTTATGATAGTGTTTATTGTTTCGGGCTTTTTTTGTATACTGCTTAGAGACTTTTAAATGTAACCAGTTCAAAAATGCTTTTAAGCAAGATAAGTACATCGTTTTTCATCTTTGCCTTTATTTGTCAATACGCATTTCGAGTCCACTCCTCACCAAGTGGCCCTGGCCTAAAACAACAAAGCCGCAGAAAGCAGATCATCACTAAGCTAACAAATATAAAACCATCTTAAAGAGAAATCAAGGCCATCGGCAGGACTACAAGAGATCTTTCTGAGAAAGGGTCAATTGCATGGAGGGGCAGGAGGGGCACTTGACTTGGCCCTCAAACTCAAAGCGGGGTGTGTATGTGGAGCTCAGATTTAACACTTGTTGCTATCTTGGCATTTAATAAGTTTCCGTGTATAAGGTATTTTATTATTATTATTATAGAGAAATGTTAAAAATTGGGGGTCATCTTATACACGGATAGTGCCAAAGAGGGATGGGCGATTGGTGGCAGCCGTGAGTAGGAGATTGTCAGCAGCGATCGGGTAGGTGATTGGTGCCTGCGGCAATGCCTGCTGTCTATTGGCTGCTGCTGCTGCTGCTGAAAATTGGTGGCTTTGGCGAGGCGTGTGATTGGCAGCGGTGGTCAGGCGGGTCAGCAATTGTCGGCAATCCCCCCCAAAAAGCTCAACAACCCTGGGCAACCCCCCTCAAAAGCTGAAAAACTCTGGGCAATCTCCCATTTCCTTAATTTGGAGTCCCCCCAAAAAATAGGGGTCGTCTTATACACGGGGGCGTGTTATACATGGGAAAATATGGTACATCTGGCATGCCCTCCCAGCTTAGAGCAGCAAATCTAAGCAAATAAGAGATGTGATTTGGTAAAAGATGTGATTTTTTAAAAAAGAACCTGATCTAGATTTTGTCATATTAAATAATTTAAAATGTTCATAAATATTAATTAAAATATATCTGTTTTGAAGGCATAGGATTAGACCATGATGGACGTGTCCTCGCAGGCCAGCTGATTAGATAAACAAACCACAACTAATTTTTATTATGGTCAGGGGCCTCAAAAGCTGGAAGGGGTGTGGGCACCTCTGTACCACTGGAAGGGCGTGCTCTGCGAAAAATGCATTTATTCCGCTTGCAGAAGGTTGAGAGATGAAACCCTGGCAGAAAAGAGCATGATCTTCCCTGTTGTGAAACGTATTTTTATGATGATGATGGTGGTGATGATTATGATGATTTATTTATACCCCGCCCATCTGGCTGGGTTTCCCCAGCCACACTGGGTGGCTCCCAACTGAATATTAAAAAGACAATACAGCATTAAACAGGGCTGCTTTCAGATGTCTTTTAAAAGTAAGATAGTTGTTTATTTCCTTGACGTCTGATGGGAGGGCTTCCCACAGGGCAGGCGCCACTACCGAGAAGGCCCTCTGCCTGGATATTTATGTGTTCATTTGTTTTAATATTACATTTCTATCCCAACTTTCCTCCTCAGAGTTCAACCTAGCATACATGATTCTCCCCCTCCTCCCTGAGGAAGGGCCGTAGCTCAGTGGTAGAGCATCTGCTTTGCATGAAGAAGATCCCAGGTTAAATCCGCAGCATCTCCAGGTAGGGCTGGGAGGCAACCTTGCCTGAAACCATGCAGAGCTGCTGCCAGTCAGTGTAGGCAATACTGAGGTAGATGGGCCAATGGTCTGGCTCTGTATCAGGCAGCTTTGTGTGGTGGTGTTCTGTCCCTGCTCCACTACACCACTGGCCATGACAATGTTAATTTGTTTTCACCAGACTTTCCTTTTACAAGACGCCAAAGGACCCTTTCCCACTCACCAATTTCTGGTCTTTCTTTTTTGCCGAAGGGATGCTCAAGGGAATCTTTTTAAGAGCGCTGTCAACCAATTAAAGAGTTTTTAGCTTATTAATGACCTGCCTTTTAACTGATTTGTGTGTCAATTCCATTTTAATAAACCTCAAGGTGAGCACCTTTAAGGAAGAAAGGAAAAAAAGATGCTGGAGGAATTATGAGATAACATGATGCAATGGAACGAGCCCAAGCTGCAGGTTCTCATTAGAAGGAAAGGACATATTTAATATTTTCTTTCTTCGTTCCCAATTACGGTAACACACTGGAACCAAAATAGCCTCCAAATCGAATAAGTGCACTCTTAAACTGCTCTCTCCTCTCTGATTAAAAATGTGCCCATTCTGATTAAAATTGGCATTCATCAATTAAAGCTTTAGTTGATTAATCGACCAATTAAAGTGATGAAACCTTTCAACATCCTTCTAAGAAGGAACATTACTGAGTACAGTTGCAGGAATGCTAATGCGGGGGAGGGTGCCTGTATCAAACCATACAGTCTTATTCAGGTGGTGTTCACCCCCACGCAAGTAATATGACATTGGGGCTGCTACCCACTGGGACTGGTAGGACCAAAGTCAGAGAGAGAAAGGGCCAATGACAATTCCCAACCAACCAGCATGTTACAATAACCGAGATGAACAAGAAACTATTAAAGAAAAAGAGTCCCCAGGCCCGCTATTCCTTCCTTCCTACCTATATACAAAAAATGTAAGGTTGTTGTCATCCTGCAGTTTGGCAGCCATGCCGAATACACCACAATGAATAGCAGCCAGGTGAGCGAGGGGAAGCAACACTGGTGGCAGGTGACCCAGGGGAGCTGTTTAAACTGAGGCGGGAGAGGAGCTTCGCAGAGCAGTTTAGAAAGCCACTTGGGGAAGCTCCCACCTTGTTTAAGAGGGGTTGGGGTTGGAGTGAGCTGTGAGGGGAGGCAGAGGGGCTTGGGGCAAGCTGTGGGGAGAAGGTGGGGCAGTGGGGTACATGCAAAGGGAGCTGGGTTTGGTCAGGTGTAGAGGAAGGGCATTTGACAGAGGGGTTTGCAGGTATGTGGGGATGGTGGCAGCCCCTAGCATTTACATATTTATGAATGACACTTTCCTTTAAAATATACTTCCACCATGGCTGCTCCCTCAGTCCTCTGCTGAACCTCTGCTGAATGCCTGCAACTTGCTCTATCTATGCATGCTTACCATGTGAATTGGAACCTTGGACGATCAAGGTTCTAAATTGCATTGGGAGCCCACATGGGGAAGGGCCAGTGGCAGAGCATCTGCTTTGTATGAAAAAGGTCCCAGATGCAATCCCTGATCGGAGAGACCCTTGCCTGAAACCCTGGGGAGACACTGCTAGATGGACCAATGGTCTGACTCAGTATAAGGCAGCTCCCCATGGTCCTGTGAGTAGAAAAGATGCAGTCCCTGCTGCAAAGGTGTGGCACCCAGAGGGTTGCAGGAGCAATGACAGTGAGACAATGGAGTAGGTAGGGCCAGGATTTTTGTCCTCTTCTCCCAGGATAATGTTACAGGGTTATGGCTGGAAGCTACAGGACATGCACTGATTGGCAACAAAGCAGTACGTCTGCCCTGAATCTTTCCCAGGAGCAAACAGCATTGAAAGCAGTATCATATATAACGGCGCCTGATACCACTATGAATACAAATAATCATGAATGCAGACACAGAAAAGGATGCCTGAAAGGCCCTCACATTCTTCCTATTGTGTCAATTGATTTTAGTTTGTGAGCCAGAAATGGCTCTTTTTAAAAAGATGGATTGCACACCCCCTCATAATTTCAGGTGAATAAGATATTGCGATGGGGAAGTTGATGCTGACTGAACTGCCAAACATTCCAAAGAGGGGGCATTTGTGCCATTCTTCTTTTTGTAAAGCAAGTTGTTGACATCAACATGAGTTCCCCCAGTGCTAACCATCAATATTGAGTCACCCGGCATGTGTTAAGCCAGTCTCGTGAATGTGTCAACATATGTCAAGATTGCAACACACACACAGCAGATCTCTGTCCTCAAATGGCATGCTTCCTATTTGCTCAGCTATTATAGTCTCGCTCAGGGCTGCTGAATGAACCCCACTCCACGTCTGTCAGTGGAATAGCTAAAGACATGCAACGAAAACACCTGGAATTTGCCCCTCAATCTGGTATTAGCAACCTCCAATGTTTCAATGCATACACACCCAGCTGTGTCATATACGCCAAGCATTTGATCGTGTCCTTGATGGCTTCACAGCAAAGGCATGTTGCTGCCCAGGTTTAATTTACACAACAGGACCAAGCTCACTGACAGCTGACAGAGTCTGCCAAAATGTCTGCAGTGAGAATATTCTTCCCCAAACTGTGAGCTCTTTTGGCTCATCCCTATTTAAAATTCTACCGGGCTCCAAACAGAGAATTGAAACAGGCGCATCAAGGCTGGAGTGACTTACAATCTAATTGCCACTACACAGAGTAAAAGAAGAAAAGGGGGGACAGGAGGAAAAGCTGTACATGCAGATGTCAGATGTGTTGCCCATTATTTACAAATGACTCAGTGGAATGGCCACTGGTGGAGTTGGTACTGGATTGGAGGAGCTGCTGGATCAGACCAAAGGCCCATCTTGCCTAGCATCCTGTTCTCAAAGTGGCCATCCTGGTGCTTATGAGTAGCCTGCAAGCAGGAACTAAGAGCAACAACACTCTCCTGGCTTGTGAATCCCTGATATTCAGAGGTATACCGCCTCCAAAATAGAAGTAGAACATAGTCATTGTGGCTTGCAGCCCTTAAGAGCTTTATCTTCCATGTGTATACTGAAGAAGGACCCAAATTCCAGCATCCCCATGTAGGTCTGCCTGAAACATAGAGCTGGAAGGGACTCTGAGGGTCATCTATTCCAACCCCCTGCAATGCAGGAATCTCAATTAAAGCATGACAGAGGGTCATCCAACCGCTGCTTAAAAACTTAAAATGAAGAAACATCCACCACCTTCTGAGGAAGCCCATCCCACTGTCAAACATCTACTGAGCTAGATGAGACCTGTGGCTAATTCAGTATGTTAGCTCCCTACCATCTGCAGTGATGGAGAGGGCCTAACTATCTCAATTTATGCAGCCCTGAAACAGGGGCAACACTGGCATTGGGTGGAGCTACATTGTGGTCTTCTCCTACATGAACATTCTGACATTACCCAAGTTTGGGGGGAGAAGATGTACCACAGTGATTTCGCTGCTGCAAAGGCAATGCCAAAACCTGAGTTGCCCTAGAGTTGACATCGCCCTGCTGCAAAGGCAGTGTCAAAATTGGGGGACCTGTGGCCCTCCAGATGTTACTGGACTACAGCAGCCATGATCCCTAACCATTGGCCATACTGGCTGGAGCTGATGGAAGTTGGAGTTTCACATCTGGAGGGCCACTGGTTTCCCTGCCCAGAATAAAGTAAACAGGCATTCAATGGCAACAGAAGAGAATTTAGTTAAGAATCTGAGCCAGCATGGTGCTAATCCCGCCATATAGGGTCATTGGGAAGATAAAACAGTGAGACCTATGGTTGCCTCCCTGAGATCCTTAGGCTGAGAGAATGTAATTGGTCACGTAGTAATCTTCATGTGGCTGAATGAGAATTTGAACCTAGGTCTAGTCCGACACTCTAGCCCAGCCTTTCTCAACCTTGGGTCCTCAGATGTGCTTGAACTACAACTCCCATCATCCCTGACCACTAGCTATGAATGATGGGAGTTGTAGTCCAACAATAAGGACCCAAGGTTGAGAAAGGCTACTATAACCCCTACACTACACTGGATGGATAGATGATAGATAGATAGATGATAGATAGATAGATGATAGATAGATAGATAGATAGATAGATAGATAGATAGATAGATAGATAGATAGATAGATAGATTTGTGCCTTTTTGGGGAGAGAGGAAATACTGCAAAGTATTCCATGTGGGGGAAAGGGAAGCAGGGTGAGAGTATTTGTTCATAGCTAAAGAAAAGGCACCCGAAAGCTGGATCTGCTGCCTTTTACAGGGAGCAGCCTGGAGCTTTTCTGGCTAATTCATTAAAGATTAGATGATATAACCCCTGCATTTCTCCCCCCACTAATAGCTCATCTTCTCTTCCTCCTAAGTGCAGGCTCCATTCCAACAGCAGGTGCTGAATTAGTTAAAAGCCGGGAAGATTCTCATTGGCTGAGGGGGAGCCACACTAATCTTCTGGAACCTTAGCTGAATTGCTGAAGCTGGCAGTTGTTCGGTGATTAAAGTACACAGGAGCCCACTTAGCTGGCTGGTGGCGAGGAACACACTCACACACCAGTTAAGAGAATAGCTCTTCCCAAGATCAGACAGAGGAAGTGAGCAAATGCATCAATCTGCTGCTTCCATTCTTTTCCCCCCAATGCCGAGTACTTCATAATGCATAGTATTTCTATAGCCCTTTCCATATGTTACTGCGGTCATCCTTACACAGGAGCCCACTTAGCTGGCTGGTGGCGAGGAACACACTCACACACCAGTTAAGAGAATAGCTCTTCCCAAGATCAGACAGAGGAAGTGAGCAAACGCATCAATCTGCTGCTTCCATTCTTTTCCCCCCAATGCCGAGTACTTCATAATGCATAGTATTTCTATAGCCCTTTCCATATGTTACTGCGGTCATCCTTACAAGAGCCCTATAGGGTAGGCTGCAGCAATAATTCCCCAAACAGTCTGTGGAAGAGGGACGGCTAACTTTGTTTGAGAGCCAAGACCAGGCTCTTTTTCTAGTTCTTGCTGATCACAACCTAACCATCGGAAAGGGAAACAGCCCTCTGAGTGTTTCAGAATTTTACACATGTGCAGGAGCCAGAATGAGTGGCAACCTCTGAAGGCAGCTTGTAAGTGTGTTAGCCTGGAAGCATCGACAAGCCCTTCTGCAAATCAGGAGCCCTAAACAATAGGGGATAGGGGTGGCAGAGAGGCTTGCTAGTGCATTCAGGCAAACATACTTACAAGCCCCTTTCAGACCCAGCTGCTCCTGAGCGGAAGCCAGACCTGGAAGGTAGAGGGGCCACTGCATACAGCCCCCTGCCTCCTGCAGGGTTTGGATGTTAGATCATCTGTAGAAGGTTAATGAAGTGGAACTAAAGCAACATGAAGAAGTCATATCCAGATTAGCAAACCATCTAGTCAGGGAACATTCTGAATTCCCAAATCCCAGCAACAGATGAATCTCACAGAGACTCATCTTATGTAATAGAATGTAAGTATTTAGTATGCTACTATTGCAGTGAATGTAGGCTGTAATACACGCCACACATTTAAAGCACACACACCCCAAGAATCCTGGGAACTGCAGTTTATCCCTCACAGAGCTGCAATTCCAAGCACCCTTAACAAACTACACTTACCAGGATCCTTGGGGTGGGAAGAATGTGCTTTAAATGTGCTTTAAATATATGGTTTGTTCTCAGCCCAAAATATACCGGTAGTTGCACATTCCTCACCATCCAGGTGCCTTTTGAGGGAAGGGTGAGCTAACTTGCATTTTTTTAAAAAAACAAAACCCTTTGTTTTTTCAAAGAAACAGCCATCTTTGATAGTTTCTTTTTCATTCCCTGTGACAGAAAGAACACACTGGCACCAAAACAGCTTCAAAAGAGACACAAATTTCACCCTGCAGACCCACCAATTAACAGTTGCTATCACAGCAATTAAAACTGCCACCATCGCAATTCAAAGCTTTACCTGACTAATCTGCTAATTAATCACCAATAGGAAACTATCAGAATCCAAGAAAAGTAGCCACGATAAAGCAGCAGTCAGCCGTTACGCACCTGCCAATGCCTTTCAGCATCCATCATTTCCTGCAATCAAATATTTTACAATGGGAAGCGGCATGTTTGCCACCATTCTCTTGGAACAATTGTGGAATGGTGCCAATGATAGAGACAGGGAAGAAATTGAGTTTAAACCTACTTAATTTTCACTTACTGAAACAAGATGTGAAACAAAATGCAGCTATGTCCTTCGAAATTCACACTCCTCTGAATTTTGCGATAGAAATGTGTACCAAAAAATGTATATATGGAAGGAAAGCACACACACTAATGTACGCAGTTGTGGAAATAATGCATTTTGGGGAGATAGTTTGCAAAAATGTGCATCTTTTTGTACTGTATTTGTACTAGTCCATCTTCACACAGCTCATATTGGAGGATTTGTAGTGCTACATCACAATGCTGAAGTCAGAGTGCAACCCCAATTGGGGTTTTTGGAGTGCCTCAACACAGCCCTAGGTTTGAATGAAGAGAAGGCAGGCTGTGCAATAGCAGTGTCCATAGAGTGAGAGCGAGAACAGAAGGACACTGAGAGGCAACAGTGGTATTTGAAAACAATAGGAGAGGCCTAAATAGATTGGAAATGGATTGGGAAGGGAGAAATGGTTTTAACAAGTAAAAATAGAGGAGAAGGATACAACACAGAAGCCAACACCAAAATACTAACACAACAAAAACCTTTCCCACTGTACTCAAACCTTGCTTAAAGCCACTTCTTTTTCCTTTTCAGTGTTCCTCCCTGCTGACTCAAGCCTTTGTCATTGTTTAAAACTGCCACTTTTTCCCTCTCAGTGTCTTTCCATCCCTGCTTTACTCAAGCCTCTCCCTCCTCTATTTCTTAGCTTCCTCATTTGTGAGAGATGAAGGAGCCCTCAAATAATATTTCACTCTTGGTACCATGTGTTGTCTTCTGCATAAAGTTCCGTATTAGATGTAGCAAACACCCATTACGTGTACAACATCTATCACTTAACCTTCTCCAGCTGAACAAGCTAACTGAAAGGTTTGCTCTTAAGATTCTATTCATTCTTTAAAAATGCATTAACATGCATCTGCAGAAGTAGGAGGTTGCAGAAACCATTAGAAACTTTGTGTACAAGTAGTAGCACCTTGAACTTGGCCTGGTAGCAAATCAGAGATCTGTGCAGAACTCGGAGCACAGGTGTTACATGCTGACAATGTCTCTCTCTCCTGTCAGCAACCATGCTGCAGCATTCTGCACTAACTGCAACTTTCGGATTAAGCGCAAGAAAAACCCCAATCAAGCACATTGCAGAAATCCAGCCTTGAAGTAACCAACGCATAACCTATTGTGACCGTGTTTTCCCAGTCCAGGAACAGCTGGTAAAAGACACTTCTAGCCACTGCAGTTACCTGGGCCACCCATGAGAGAGATGGATCTAGAACCACCACTCTGCACCATACAGTGAATCTTCTCCTTCATGAGGTGTGCAACCCCATCCAGGGTAGGCAATTGAGCAGTTTCTCGGACACAGAAACCACTCACCCAGGGCTGTGCAGAATGGGGGGCAGCTGGATTTATTTGCCCCAGGCCTCAGAGGGCTAAGGCTAAGCTGGCCAGAGGGCTCCACTAGGGGACTGTTGGACCTATGCTGTCAAGAACAAGAATCCCACCCTGGGCAAGTTCTGCACTCACCCACAGTGCCTCTGTCTTGCCAGGATTCAGTCTCAGCTTGTGAAATTGGTGGGAGACAATGACGGCAGAGTAAATGGATCCAGAAGGCGGAGTAAAGCTATCAACAATGGCTGTATTGGGATGGTAACACTGCATCTCCTGTTGTGTCTATAGAATGCTGGAGGGTAGGCTGTGTCCAATTGATTTCATTTGGGGTGCAGAAAATGGGGACTCTGTAAAGGAGAAGTCCTCCAAGCTTGTCCACTATTATAAGGATAAATGTGGTGGTGGTGTCATCATTTTAAAAAAACAAACACTTGTGGCCAGTTTTCCCCAATCCTGTGCCCTCCAGACAATGTTGGACTCCAACTCCCATCAGCCCCAGACAGCATCGCTTATTATCAGGGATTAGGGAAGTTGGAGTCCAAAATATCTGGTGGGCACCGGGTTACAGAAGTCTGATTAAGATATTTGCCTTTCATTCACAGGCATTGCATTTGGAAGAGGGGTGTGTGTGTGTGTGGGAGAGAGAGAGAGAGAGATCATATATTTTTGCTATAGGTTTCTTTACAACCCCAGTGTGCATTTGAAGAGTGCATGTTCCTTGTGCAGGAGCTTGTGAGTATTTTGGATTATGAGTATGGATCTCTGAGGTTGCATCGCTCTGCCTGCGTGGGTAGGTATCTCTGGTTAATAACTATCTCTCAGCAGGCAGGGATGTGTGTGTCTCTATGTGTCTCCCTCTCCCTCTTTGTGAGGATAGCCAGCCGTCGGGTTGTGTGGGTGGAAATCTGCGGAGGAGTTTGAATGGAGGTGCACTTGTGCATTGAGGAAGCTCACATCAGCTCCTTTTAGCCAGTCCTGACTATATGAGCATCTGTTTGTATCCTTCTGAGTGTGTCTAAGAGAAGGAAGAGGTGAAGAGAGACACCTTTGTGTGTGAGAAAGAGAGTGAAGGAGAGAGGCTGAGATAGAGATAATATATTCCTCATTAGCATCCTCTGTATCATGGAAGTCTGGTTTCCAGGGCAAGGTGGGGCAGAGCCCCAGCTGTATTTTACCTGGAGAGTCCCACCTTTACTGCTACATTGCTTAAGTGTCTGTCCGAGTCCATAATCTGCATGGCCCTGCCCTTTAATCTGCATGGCCCCACCCTGAATTGACATAGTCCCACCCATTTGGGAGTGGCTTTTGTGGAGAGAGGGAAGCTTTAGGACAGCATCTCTTCAGCAGCAGCCCCTTTAACATTCTGGTTCGCTTCATTATCTTTGGCCTTTTAATCCTGATCATAAGCATTGCTGCGTGTTGGACTGAGAGATTCAGAGGGAACATCACTGCCCCTTGGATAATGAGGGTCAAAAACAGATTCCTTCTGCTTCCTTTATGGATTTTTAATAGGAGACCTTTAAGCAATTACTGTATTCTTACCAAAAAATAAAGGGTTTTTTGTTGCGTTTAGTGGTTGTGTTGCGTTTTGTTTTAAATGGAGGGGGAAGCCTGCAGACTCATAACCCAGCAAAATGCAAGCAACCCCTAGATTGGCCTCCCTTTGCCAGGGCTTTGCCAGGAGAATCAGGTTGTCTGCCCTTTATCTTTCATATCCTGACATTCCTTTGTAATGCAGGATGAAGGAAATAGTCTCCCAGCAAATGGAAAATATTTTCTCTGTCCCCTCCCACCATTAAAAAAATATATATTTTCATTTACCTACAGCAGGGTTGCCAGAAAAACGTGACCATCCTTTTTTTGGAGAAAAGTGTCCCCTGTCCTGTTTGGACTTCAAATGGGATGACTTTTTCACGTATTCAAGCTCTTCCTCCTCAAAACTGCATGGGTAGAGGGTGGGTCTGGTGGGAGGAGGAGAGCCAGAGTGAGGGTTTATGCAGGCAGAGGTCCATGAGCAGGAGAGCAGAGAGTGAGAGTTATCATGGGGCATGGGCAGAGGGTGAGGTGGGGCAGGGAGGAGTAGTTTGAGAGGACTGCCCTGCTCAGCGCCTGAGGGCCCTAGTCCTGTCACTCACCACCTGGCCCAGGGCGGGGCCTGATGGGCTCTATAAAGGGCTGCTGCTGCTGCTGGGCAGAGAGGGCTCTGTTTTGTTTTGTTTTTTGTTTAAATTGCAGTTATTTTTTTACCTATGTCATTTTAAACTGTGGTATTAATGCTGTATTCTTAGTTTTAGATTTTGATTTCTGTGGAAATTGTTTTCCATTTGGTTGTGTATTTTTTGGATGTGGTTTATTTATTGTTTGTGACTTTTGTAATAATGTAAATCTTGTCATGTTGTAAGCCTCCTTGAGTATTGTTTTTAACTGTGGAAAGGCGGTATACAAATAAAAAAGATGATGATGATGATGATAGAAAGAGAGAGCTTTTGTACTGGCAAAGAGTTGGTCACAGAAAACAAGAGAGGGTTTTTGCATGGACCTGGCCTGTCCAGTGGAGAGCAAGGGGGCAGGGAGATAGTTTTTGAGCAGGCAAAGGCAAGGGGTGTGTGACAAGCGAGATGGGGGTTGCACTTTCCACAGGCCTGGTCCATCAGGTGTGGTGGAGAGTTTGCACGGGCAGCAAGGAACAAGGGTGGCTGGCCAAAGAGCAAGATAGGAAGAAAAAGAAATAACTGAGCACAACATAGCAGCTAAAATGCGAGGGCACTCACCCCCAAAACTCATTCCTTGCAAAGGTGTGGTGGTGAGTCAGCTCATATTCTTGCCCTCTGGTTATATTTATGGTTTCTTTTTTGGAAAATGAGATTTATGTAGGGCACAATAGTTTTGTTTCCAATGTGGCAATGCTTTTTGAAGTCATTTCTGCATTAGGTAAAGTAATGTTTAGGGCCTCCCATTCCCCCTGACCTGTCCTTTATTTTGCCCAACCAAAGCTGGCAACCCTAATCTGCAGCTGCAACAGCCAGGTGCTTCTCCAGAGTTGCTTGCATTCAGCTCTGATCTCTCTCTCTCTCTCTCTCTCTCTCTCTCTCTCTCACAGACACACACACACACACACACACACACACACACACACTGTACATGCTTTGAAGCACCCCAGGTCTCTTACACTAGAGAACCAGGGACTGTTTCTTGCAGGATCTTGAAGGTGGTATGAGAAAGGCATCGCTGCTCCTGGTGTGTGCACAGTCTTTCCTCCATTGCTAGGCAACCTCAAGGGTTGCTGTTCATTTCCTGCACCTTTTCTGAAAAAGGCAGAATAACCAGGTGGTTGGAACAGCTGGCTCTGCAACACCCATGGGGCAAATGTGAAGAGACCCCCCAACCTGGATTTTGGAGGAAGTCATGGGCATTTTCTTCCTGAGTTGGAAAAGTAAGTAAGCAAGCAAGCGTTCCCCTCTCCTCCCCCCCAGGTCATGATGCATAAAATCCAAGGCCAGCTAAGTTACTTTGGCAGAAAAGCCCATAAATGCCCCATCAACCTTCCTTCCTATAAAAACACAACAATGAATTCAGGCTGCAATCCTAAAATCAGGTTACTGAAACAATAAAGTCCCATTGAATTCCATGGGTTTTACTCCCAATTGAGTGGAGCTAGGATTGCAGTCTAAACAACCAAGAATAAGCTGCCCTTATATGCCACTCAATATCAGTTACATGGGTTGGTCACCTGCCTCTGCCTAATGGTAAAGCCAGCCCTGGACATGGATAATGAGCCCAGTCCCAGGATTAGCAAACAAATCAAGTTCTCCCTACTGGATCGAAATCTGCATTCAGGTGTCCTTGTGCAGTTTCCATCTCACTTCAATCTTCTTTTCCTATAGGGGAGCTTGTGTGTGCGCGCGCGTGCGTGCGTCGCGCTCACACACACACCTGTTTGTGTGTGTGGTGTGATATATATATATATATATATATATATATATATATATATATATATACACATACACATACACATACCCATACACGGGACACAGTAAATAATTATCCAAACCTGGCAACTGAAATTATCATCTCAATTAAGCGTCTCAGGTGACGTCTTCTTCCATCTGATATGGAGGCAGAAAATTAATTAACCCATCAGTCTGACGTTTGTAGGTCACCACTGTCTCCTTGAATGTAAAGGGCAGAGCTGACATGTCTTTAGCGGGAGTCATTTCAGCTGAGGGAGCTTTCCAGGGCCATGTTCACCATGGGGCAAAAGCCTGGGGGTGGGACGCCCCCTGATAACAGCAATTTGACATTTGTTTGTTACACATGACAGAGAATCAGCTTCCGCCTATAAAAAAAAGGCCGCAGTTAATGTAGGAGTATGTCTCACTGGGTTCAATGGGGTACTTCTGAGTAGACACGCATAGGACTGCACTGTTAGGGAACGATGTGAATTAGAAGGCCGCTAGGGAGTCCTGAAACCGAATGTTGTGGTGTGGAGTGCCTTCATGTTCAGGGTGCCAGCCAGCCAGTCAGCCATGCCCTATCCTAGGTTACTCCATTCCATCCCACCTCCCATGAAGCTTCCCCTCTCCAGTTGGCAGCCAGCATGCCAATGCCACTGAGTCCTCACTGGGGTATTGTTGCTGCTTCCTTAACAATTTTTCATTCTTCTGCAAACCTTACAGTTAATGGATCAACAGTCTTTGAAAGACATATCCTCTGCTAATTCATCTAACACTTCCCCCCCCCCCCAAAAAAAGTCTCTCCGTGTTAGTGGCTGTCACATCTAGTGGCAATTAATTCCACCAGCTGTAATGCATTGTGTGAAGAAAAAAAGTACTTCATTTTAATGAGTGGGATGTTTTAGCTTGTGTTTTGGTTTGGTCGGGCTGTGATTTCTTTAAAATGTTTTTGCAGCAGATATTTTAATGTAAGTGTTTTCAACAGTGATCTGTCCTAAACTCAAAAGATAGGGTGAGTGAAGCACTTCCTTTCCTCTATTTCCCCACTCCCCAACTCCATATTGTTTAAAATTCTAGAAATCAGGATCGGTGGGGCAAATGAGTACAGATCAACTTGATGTGGAAATATATATGTATTGGAAGTTCCTATGTGTAGCCTACAACACATTACTGAAGTTACCTTTGTGGAAAATGGACAAATGTGCTTGCATGTGTGCATATACATGTGGCCTAGATTTAGCTTGGCAACTGTGATCAACGTGCTGTGTGTCCTGAGTGCCTGTCAACTGGTAAAACACACATATTCACAAGGTTTCTAGAAGATTAGGCTCATTGTGATTCATGTCACTAATATGTTAATCCTAGGAAAAGATTACTTTTCTAATATGCTTTCCAGATTTTCGGGATGGGATAGTGCGCTACCCTTTACCATTATCGAATAATAAGGTGTGTAACCTGGGGCACGATGGGGAAGCTGTGCCTTTTCCTGATGTTGCTGAACTACAACTCCCATCAGCCCCAAGCAGCATGGTAAACAGGTAGGGTGATGGGAATTGCAGTCCACCAAACTCTGGAGGACCACAGGATAGCCACCTCAATACAGAGAATCCATCCACATGCCTCTGCAGCACAGAACTTAAGAGACAGATTTATTTGACAACCACTCAGTTGGTAGAGCATGAGACTCTTAATCTCAGGTTCAGTCCCCATGTTGAGTGAAAGATTCCTGCATTTCAGGGGGTTGGACTAGATTACCCTTGTGGTCCCTTCCAACTTCCAGTTCTATTATTCTATTATTTGATCTTGTGTCACAGGGATCTGTATGTAATTGGGGGATAGTTTAACCTTTGTTATGATTAAATTGCAATAACCAGATTTTAGATAATTTTTGTGTGTGCTTTTAACCATGGTGCTATTTCCCTTCTTGTGTTTATGTTGCGATGACCATTGATGGTGAACAAAAGCAGTCATTAATTCAGAGAGAGAAGGAGAGAGGTGTGGAGGAAAGGGGACCTGTATTTCTGAGCACCTCAATGCCTGGGCTGTGCATGCACACTACTGATCTATGAGTGTCTGTGGCACCTTGTATATAAGCAGTCTGATAGGAGTGCTGAAAAGGAGACAGTGAGGATATATCAAGCTATGGTGTTTATATGACATCTATTACCATAGAAACTGAACACTTCACATCCCAAGCCATATTTATCCGAACAGCACCCCAAGAGCTGTCAACTCCGTGTTATGGGAACAGTAGTCTAACTGCTATTCAGTTAACAGAGATGTTTGTAGCAAGCATTGTCACCTATCAGATGATGGATACCACCTCCGCTGGCATCTCCCTACTGGGAGGGGCTGTAGTTCAGTGGTAGAGCATCAGCTTTGCATGCAAAAGATCCAAGGTTCCATTCCCAGGTAGGTCAGTCTGGGAAAGTATCCGGGTCTGAAACGCTGGAGAATTGTTGCCAGTCAGTGTAGACTGAGCTAGATGTACTGATGACCTGATTTGGTGTAAGTCAGGCAAGCAGCTAGGTAGCAATCCCAACCATGTCTACTCAGAAGTAAGTCCTGTTGAGTGGGGTTTACTTCCAGGTAAGTGGGGTGAGCACTGAAGCCAGTCAGAAAAAAGTACGTAGCAGACTCAGGCTAAAGCTGCAGCACCTTGGATAGCTCCAAGCAGATAACTTGCCTTAACCATGACTTCTAGAGCTCAGCTGAAGCCTTTGATCTTGCTTTCATCACAGACTCCACCTTCTTCAATAAAAATGAAGAGCCTTAAAGGGGCAGTTTTCTTGCTTGGAATCTAACACTGAATTGCCTCTCAGTCAGCTCCAACCTTGGCCATTACCTGCACTGGGGAGCTTGGGCACTGTGGTGTAAAGGGTGAGCAGTTCTCACAAGATAATCAGACCCCAGGGGTGCTATCTCTTGGGGTCCCAGATCATGGGGCTCTGGCTCAAGGGGCCTGGGGTGGGAAAGATCTGGCCTGGTGGCCAAATGTGGACCTCCAGTCCTCTGTGTCTGCCCCTTGGACCAAACTGCCTCTCCCCAAAATGCATCCCTCACCAGCCCTGCCTTCTTGAATGCTTTTGCCTGGCTAGAATGTGTCTTTGAATTCTGACAGTGCTTCTCGATTTATTTGGGACAGATGGGTGATCTGCATGCAGATTGTGCAGAGCCCGCTCTGTGAGAGCAGCTGCCATGTGTTGGGGCTTCTTTGCAGACAACTATGCACAACAAATGGTTCTTGGAGGAAGGAGGTGCATCATCTGGGTGAGGCTGGCCCAGAGGCTGGCCTAGATTCAACATGACCGTGTCCTAAATGTGAGAAACATGTGAATTGGGCTCATGTCCACTTGCACATTCCCTCATCGCTGCTTCTAGGAAATGTGCAAAACAGCTTAAGGATGCTCCTGGATTCCCCTTTGTCACTGGAGACCCAAGGGGACTCCTTGGATAGGAGCACCCTCCACTGTGGCCATTCCTGGATCAGGATAGCTTAGCTGTGGTAATCCTGGCACTGGTAAACTCCAGCTCAGATTTCTGCAATATGCTGCATGTGGGGCTTCGCTTGAAGATGCAGCGAGTGCAAAATGCTGCAGCAAGGCTGTTAAAGTGGTTGTTCTGTTTGACAGCACCTAATACCTGCACTGTCAGGCAATATGCTACCGGGCCAAGTTTAAGGTCTTGCTATTGGACTATGTAGCCCTGAACAACTTGAGACCAGGTTACTTCTGAGAATGTGCATTGACCCGAAAAGGTGAGCTGGTCTGGAAGCCTCTGCTTGCAGCATATTGATGGTTAAGATGACCCCTGTCTAACTGATAGCAGTTGTAGTGCTTAGCTCATGTGTATCCACAGGCCCCAGGTATGGCTAGAGGGGGAGGTAGTGGTTAATACCAACCACTTGTGTTCCCATGTAACATTGCCTGCCTGGACCTATAAAGATTGTGTGTACCTTTACCTGGCTGCAGACAGGCCATTTGCTCACTGGTGAGTTTGTCCCATGGAATGCTGCGAGGAGGGAGCTATCAGACTGTAAGTTCATACCCTTCTTTAATAAATTGTTAGAGTGGATCACTCTGGTGGTTTGGGCTTCTTTGGAATTCCTGCCCATCTGAACTTCTGTGAGCTTCACTCCAGCTCTGCAGGACATTTCAGAATGCAGTATCTTTGATTTTCAGGAAATTGGTGCATATGCTCCCCAAGGTTTGTCTCCACTAAGACCTCCTTCAGTGCAGTGGCACCTGCCCTTTGGAATGTGCTCCCACTGGACATCAAACAGGCAGCTACAGTGGTGGCATTTAGGCACCTGGTGAAAACTCATCTGTTCTCATCCAATCAATCAATCACATCTTATCAGGAGGTCCACTCCACACAATATAGAAATTGGGCCTGTAGTGTTGTGGCACCTCTACTTTGGAATTCCCTCGGGTTAAATATTAAACCGGTGCCATCTCTATTGTCCTTCTCTTCCAGCAGGCCTTTTACATTGAGATCTTTCCCAGTGTGCATCTGCATTTGAATTGTTCTTGGATGTTTTAATTGTGTGTTTGCTGCACAGGATCCATTGGGAGGAAGGGTGGGATATACATTTAAATCATCATCATCTGTTCACCTGGACTTTTCAGCTTTCTTGATGTCTTAATCTGATCTGCTGGTTTGTGGTAGATTTTGTATTCGTTTTTATGAGCATCGTTCTATGCTCTTCTTTGCTGTGATTTATTATTAATGTTGGTGGTAAAGGAATTTTTGCAAATAGATAAGTAAGGCATGATCTGGCAAGTGCCTAAACATGCAAGTGCTGTGTCTGCGGGTGGTAAGCAAGCCCCACCCCAAGTTACCCATGTGCCACTGTGTCCTTGACCTTCCCAGGTTGTCTCCTCCCCAGCCAGCCCATCCACAACCTTTTCACATTATGAAGCAAAGGTCTGCAAGGGGCTTTCATTCACTCTCAATTGAATGTGAATCAAATGCCTTGCACAATCGGGGACCTTGCTTTATTGGTGTTCCCAGTTGCATGGAAGATTCTGCTTGCATTCAAGTGAAAGCAAGTAAAAGTCCCCTGCAGACCTTCCCGGCACAATATGGGAGGGGGCACACAAGGAGTGGAGCATCTCTGCTGCCTTCCACACTTAGGAACATAGGAAACTGCCTTATACAGAGTCAGGTCATTGTTCCATCAGCCTTCGGCTGATTAAATATTCTATGGCCCTTTTAATGTGCTTGCGAGATGGGGGCTATTGGCTTGTTTTATTATGTGTTTTGTGTTCTCATTTGGTATTTTTATGCTGTGAACCTCCCTGTGATCTTTGGATAAAGGGTCGTATGCAAGTGTAATAAATCACCACCACCACCACCTAGCTCAATATTGTCTACACTGACTGGCAATGGCTCCCCAAGGTTTCAGGTAGGGAGTATTACCCAGCCCTACTTGGAGATGCCAAGGTTTGGACCTGAGGCCTTCTGCATAGATGACTGATGCTCTACCACTGAGCTACAGGCCTTCCCCATAGGCCATTTAGGGACCCCCCCCCCATATGTTTCGGAAGTGGGGAGATGTGTGCATGTGTGAGTAAAAGTGGAGGGGACACATTCCTATCAACGTGTTTGGAAAGCTGATTCCCATGGGAGTGCCTTCATCATGATCATGTGTGCCTGAGTATCTTGTGTGTGTGATCATGATATAATTGTTTAGGCTTTTCTCTATCAAAACCGATGAGGATGAGTTATCCTGGGAACGAGAGAAAGTCTGGTGAAATGGTGATTCCCAACCAACCCCCGCTATCTGGCAGGAGCCCATTCTGAGACTTATTCAGCTAAGATTTCTCAGGCGGCTTGTATGGAGTAAGCTTTCCAGCAGTCAAAACACACACTGAGTCACCTTTTCCCTTCCACAGCCTTGCTTCTCCTTATTACATTTTCTCATTTCACAGTCACATAAGGGCTCCACTGGCTTACACAAACATAAGAAATCAGGGCATACCTTGGCATGACCATTGGCACAAATAATGCAGGGAGGTGTGTGTGACCATACTTGACAATCGCAGAATGCATTGGAAGGTCAGGCTGTTGGGAGAAAAGGCTAGGTTATAAATTTAACAAGTAACAAATAAGTACCCACCCCCCAGGGTAGAGCCTGGTTGGATCAGAGTGAAAAACCATCCTCCACTGCCCCCCCCCCAAGATGCTGCTTAGCCCAGAAGCAGGACCCTTCCTCATTGTTCTTCCTCAGCAGCACGTATCTAAAGGTAAGCTGTCTTTCAATCAGGAGGTTGTATATAGTTGCCATGGTTAATAGTCACCAATATCCTTCAATGAATTTCTATTCTTCTTCTTATTATTATTATTAGGTGATTACTCGTAGCCGAGTAAGTTTGTCTTCCATGAATATGGTCTTAACAGTGTGTCCCTAAGTGACTGTGGAGGCCAATTCTGGATCCACACGTCCTTCCACAGTGGGGACATAGGTTTCCGAGCGGGAGTTGATCATGGTGAGGATTTGCCAAACGTTCCTTCGCTTAGGTCATTTATCCCTTTCATCCTGAGTTGGAGCGTCTTCAAAGTCCATGACACCTTTGGTAGAGGCTGTTCTCCAATTGGAGCGCTATCAGACCAGTGCTTCCCAGTTGTCAATGTTTATCCTACATTTTTTAAGATTTGCCATGAGAGCGTCTTTAAACCCATTTTGTTGTCCACTGTCGTTATGCTTTCCATTCTTAAGCTGAAAATAGAGTTGTTGTTATGCCTTCTGTAAGAGCGCATTCTTGCTCAAAGCAACTGCCTGGAACTCCTAGCTGCTGCAGACCAAGGCTTTCTCTAGGATGTCATGCACACACCCCAACACATAACATACGGTAGATGCAGCCCTCCCGCTCTTAGCACGTGTTCTCCCACGATGCTGCGCACGTGCGAACCAGCACTGACTTCGTGCCCCTTTGCTTGAAGCCACAGAGAAAGTGCAGAGCTGGAGGAAAGAGGAAGGGAAGCCTTTTATCTGCCACTGTGCAAGCTGGCTGGGCTCCGACTCTCTGCTTCAGAGACTCCGCTGAGCTTGTTGAGTTTTAATGAGCCAAACCAGAGATAAAGCTGCCTTTGCCCTATATGCCTATCACAGCATGAAATACGGTGTGGACAAAAAAAAGTGTTTGTGTGGGTCCTACCTTTTAGTGGAATTGGGGGGGGGGGTCATCTGAATTTTTGAATGCATCCATTTATTGAATCAGAACCCAGAGAAGCTGTGTATACACAATGTTTTATTCTACAATCAATGGAGACTAAGTTCTTGCTTTTTCCATGTAGCCTACACACAATCTAGATATGGTTTGTTGTTTTGTTTTTGTTTTTGCTCCTGAAAACTGCTTCCTGAGAAGCTGGTTTAATTCCAAAAATAAAAGCTCATTACAGGTTGATTCTGGAACACCCCGCAGCATATTCATTTGAAAGCAAATGAAAACAGATGTAGGCAGTCCTGGCAGCATGGGGTGCATCCAAACATGCCCAGAGATGATGTTGGAAGGAGGGTGGGGTATATCAAGGTCACAATCACCACTTCTTTGTTCGTTCACCTGGAAATGTTGGAGGGGATGGAGTTATTCGACTCCTGAAACATCTGAAGGCAATCCTGTACTGTATAGGGAAGTTTTAAAAAATGTTTAATTATGCATTTATATATGTTGGAAGCGGCCCAGAGTGGCTGTGGCAGCACAGTAAGATGCGTGGGGTATGAATAGTAAAATGACCATTAAGGAATGGGACGTCCCTATTTTCATAGGAGAAATGTTGGAGGGTTTCCAATTTCGTTTGAATGGGGCATGTGTGTACATGCTCATGTGTATGCTAAGGGCTGCCCCCCCTACTCACTCTGCTTACCAATCCACCTAACCTTTCCCCTTCCCCCACAGCTGACCAACCCCCCCCCCTTTTTTTTACACCTCCCCATCTCCCCACAGCACACCTTGCCCCAGGCTCTGCCCCTCCCCTCTCACCCCACCTGCTGTTAAAGGACAGGGAGGCATGTCAAACTGCTGTGTGGTGGGCCTTCCCCACTCTGTTAAACAGCTCTCCTGTGCTTGCCAGCCATTCCTCAAACTGCAGGGCGTGACAACACTTTGCATTTTTTATGTATATAGGAATACACACGTACACACACACACACCTTTTGCTAGAAGCAGAAACATGCCTAGCAAATTTCTAGGAAGCCAGATTGGGGAAGGGTCAGGGACACAGAGAGATTGGGAGGTGCTTTGCAATCATCTCTTCCTAATTTTTGCATCACCTTTTCACGCTCCAGTCTCATTAAATTAGGCAAATTGAAGCAGCCGATATTTTTTTGGAGGCTAAAGAATGCACCTAGACTCCATAATTACCCAGCCAGGGTATATTTATGACATGCTGTGTTGCAAGTAAACAACAACCAAAAAAAAAAAACAACCTTTGGATCAAAGCCCTTTTTTTCGAAGGTGGCACAGAATCTTTGCATACCTTCCTCTTTGTCCACCGTCTCCTCTAGCATACAAGAAGACCTCAGATCATTATCATCCCACAGAAGAATTCTGCTGAGATTCTGAAGACCAGATATAAGCTGCGGTAGTGAACTTGGGAAGAAAGGCAAGGGCGGGGGAAAGAGATGTCCATAGTTATTGAAATCTTTGTTGGGGCCAGGGCAGCATCCTCACCCAATTGAGACGTGGAGCAAATTTCAATTTAATTCAGCCCAGGGCTCCCTGTGTTTCCCATTGCTGAAGCCTGATACGTGATAGTCAGAAGAAATCTCAGTGGTGCCCTGGCAAGCATAGAAGGTTGCAGTATGTTTATACCTGTTGTGGCAAGTACAGTGGCTTCAAACAAACTATTAAGAAGCTTCATGCTGCCCTCCAGTCAGAGAGATGGGCATTGCACCACTCTGCCCCCTTCTGAATCATCATTAGGAGAGACCTGCTGGATCAGACCATAGGCCCATCTGGTCCAGGATCTTGTGCCCTACAATGGCCAACCAGGTGCCTATGGGAATCACACACAAGACACACATTCAGTCGTCTGTGGCTATTACTCCCCAGCAACTGGTATTCCGAAGTGTACTGGCTAGTAGCCACTGGCAGTCTTGTCCTCCATAGATTCATCTGATCCTCTTTTAAAGTTATCCAAGCCTGTGGCTATCAATCCATCTTGCAGGACTGCTTTTCATACCTAGTTTAACTATGCACTTTGTGAAGCAGTACTTTCTTTTGTCTGTCCTGATTCTTTCAAGATTAGCTTTGCTAATACTAGAGTGAGTTTTCTCCCTATCCACTTTCTTTACACTCTGCATTTTATAAATCTTTTTCAGTATCCTTTTTCATTTGCTTTTTTTTCTTCTTATCTAAGAGAGGCAGAAATGTCGTAACCTTTACTTGTTAGGGGTATTGTTGCTCCACCCCCTTAAAAAAGCTGTGTTGCCCATTTCTGCACCTTTTCCCAGCACAACAGTGTCCTTTTTTGAGGTCTGGTGACCAGAATAGTGCACTGTTTTCCAAGCATGGTTCCACCCTAGTTCTGTATGAAGGCGTCAGAATATTGGCAGTTTGCACGGATCTCCCAGAGCTTGGCTGGATCTTATTTTTAACTGGATCACCTCAGTCCACTCCGTGAGTGGGGGGATTGAGGCCAATTCATTTCTATGAATGCCCATTTCAAACGATGCTCAAGTTGACCCTCAAAATGCTGAGGTTTGAAGCTTGTTTTTTGCAGGTTGAATAATAATGGCTGAATCAAGCTCACTAAGCAGGCAAGGAGCCTGACATGTTCAAAGCTAAAATAACTCTTTATATGGCTGCAGTTCAGCTGAAAATGAAATGCACATGTTCTAAGTAGGAGCAGGATCCTTAAGGATGCTTGTTTCTTATGCCTAGATGTTCTTTAAGGATGGGAGTTGCCCCAGTGGCAGCTGATCCATTATGGCTATTGAGGCAGTGCCCCACCAACCCCAGTCCGCCCTCAGTCTGCCCACTCCTGCTTGGCTTCTTATTTATAACAAGTCCAGGGGTGACCTTGGCTCTCAGCTTCCTCCTCTGTAGTCTCAGTGTTTCCCTTGTAGAGCTCATCTGGGAGGGAGGGAGGGGGAGGGAGGGAGGGGGCAAAACTGGCATTAGTTGGCTCTGCCTCTCATTGGCTCTGGCTCCACCTACTGTTTGGGCTCCCTGCCCTCTGCCCTAGCAGTCCCAATGGGCACCCCCCCACACACACTGAGTTCTCTTATGTCTGGATTCCTTGTGAACCTTCCCCCCCCCATCCTCCCTTGGGGAAAGGTCATGACATTTGACCAGAAAATGCATGTGTCTGGAAGCTTGCCAAAGGTGGGATCAGGGAAGTGATGTTTGGAGTCTACATTTCTCTTTGGGGCCTGTGTTCGCCTGGAGTCATCTCAGCTTGCTTTGTGTGGCTACAATGGAAGCTTTGTCCTCTATCCTGTCATGTAATCCATACGCGTGACTCAGCAGCAAAGCACACACAATGCCTTGAGAATGTTGAGCCTCTGTGATGTGTTTGCCGTGCCGCGGGGAAGCTGATTTTTCTGGTCACATTAACAACCTTCTCTCCCCTGTTAAATCCACAAACTGGTGGGTGGGTGGGTGTGCGTGCATGGGTGTTTGTGTGCACGCGCATGCGCGCATGTGTATGTATCAGAGTCTATGTAGTTGAACTCATCAGACACCGTCTGAAAACTGCCCATCCTTGCTGTGACCCAGCTCCTTAAGACCCAGCACATGTTGCATCCCAGAAAATAATCCCACATCCAGCAATGGGTGGGGGGGAGGAGGATTCAAATTCTCCTGTCAGAATACATTACCAAAATCTAGAGTACATTTGCATACATTCCTTAGCTTGGCATAATTTTATTCTGATTCCAGTTGCTTTGACAAAGAAGTAAGTGTCAAGAGGGAATAAAGGACTAGGGAAAGAGGTTTCTAAGCTTTGATCGGAAAACATGAGGGCTAGAAGATTTCCTTTTGAACAACATAAAACACTGAGATTCTCAGCTTGGCACCTGCTAATTTCACTTTCCCAACAAACCTGCTACAAAAGAGAAATAGAGGCAGAGGTCAAGAGGCTTCAAGGCTTTGATCTGCATGAGGACTAGAAAACTGCCAGCAGAACAAACTGCTGGGTACATTCTTAGCTTGGTACATTCCAAATTTTACTTACCCAGGAAATCTATTACTATGTGGAATGCAGTAGTTTCCCATTCAGAACACACAAATGGGCTGGGTCCAAAAGCTGACCTCCTGGTATCTTAGGGAATGAGTGCAAATGATACCCAAAATGAAGAATCAGAGTTGGAATCGGAGATAAAACAGCTCAGGGTGGATGTTATACATATTTACAAGTTTATATTGCATGTACAATAAGGACGGAGAGAAACAGGATGAAGGGCATTTATGTGCCCTAGAGTGCTTCTAGGCTTCCAAGACAAAAATTTCCATGGTTGCATCTACACCAGTGATGGCCAAATTTGGCCCTCCAGCTGTTTTGGGACTAGAATTCCCATCATCCCTGACCACTGGTCCTGTTAGCTAGGGATGATGGGAGTTGTAGTCCCAAAACAGCTGGAGGGCCAGGTTTGGCCATCATTGATCTACACCATACATTTAACACATATTTAAGACACATAGCTTCCCCCAAAGAATCCTGGGAACTGTAGTCTTCACAGAGCTACAATTCCCAGCAGCCTTAACAACTACAGTTCCCGGGATGCTTTGGGGGAAACCATGTGCATTCAATGTTCTGGTAATATGTAGTGTGGATGTGACCGAACTACCCCAGTGTGGCCATTACATTTCATCATTTGTTTCCCTTCTTGGCCAGCCTCGCACTAGAAACACAAATGCTGGAGTGACAAAGATACACCCTTGTAGGAGTTGTAAGTAGATCCCTTGTGGATTAAACCACTCTAGTCCAGCATCCTGTTCTCACAGAGGGCAACCCAGATACCCAAAGGAAGCCCACTGGCAGGACAGGAGCGTGGTAGCTCTTTCCTGCTCCTGATCCCAAACAATTGGTACGCAGAGGTGTTCTGCTTATGTAGTGGAAGTAATCTAATCATCATGGCTGGTGGCCATTGGCAGCCTTATCCTCCATTCCTTTCTCTAATCTGCTTTTAAAACTATGATTCCATCTCAGTTAGTGGCTGTCGCTGCATCTCCTGGTAGAAGACCCCATAGTTTTAACTACCGGTATGTGGTGGAAACATATTGCCTTTTGCTTGTCCCAAATCTGCCACCATTCTAGTATTATGGAGAAAAGCATCTCCCTACCCTCTTTCTTCATGCCGGGCATAACTTTCCATATCTCTGTCCTGCCCTGCCCTGCCTTCCCTTACCTGCTTTCTAAACTTAAAATACTCTCACATGTTGCAACTTTTTCCCCTTAGGGGATTTGCTCCAACCCCTTGATCATTCTTCTTGCCCCTTTACTTTTTCCAGATTTGCATTATCCTTTTTGAGGTGCAACAGCCCAAACTATGCACAATATTCCAAGTGCAGATGCCCCACAAATTTGCATAAAGGCATTATGACTTTAGCCATTTCTTTCCCACCCCTTTTCCCAACGATCCCTAGCATGGAATTTGCCTTTCTCACAGCTGCTAAATGCCGGGCCGACGTTCTTATCGAGCTACCCACCAAGACCCCAAGTCCTCTTTCGTGGTCAGTCGCTGCTCGTTCAGGCACCCATCAGCGCATATGTGAAGTTAGGGTTCCTTGTGCATTAATGTGTATTTACGCTTGCTCATGCTGACCCTTGATAACCCACCCAGATGGAAGTTAGCTGCAGCATGGGGGGGGGAGCATGAACATTTGTCCAAGGCCGTGATGCGAGTCAAGATGGGAACTTGAGCTCAGCGTAATGTACAGAGTCGAAAGCTTCCCTTGTGAAACAGAAGCCTTAGTACCTCACCTTTCCCAGTTCTTAATCTGCCTTTTGAAAGATGCTTGTTCACTCCCTCCCTTCTGCTAATCCGCTCAGTCTTTATCCCCATCGCTGCAATTCACAAGGCAGAAGGCTAGGAGTGCTTTACAGGGCATGGATCACACATGCTGAATTACTGATTGTCAGCTTAGTGAGGCGAGTGATTCCCCAGCACACGTACACAAGTTTGCGAGCTCACAAACGCCGCTTGCCTTTTGCTAGGGAACTCTCCTCCAGCCATATAGGCTGAAGGCAGATGTGTTTCTATCGTAGGCCCATAGTGAAAACCTCTCTTCATTTGCAAGTGGCAAACCAGGGGAAGCAGCTCAATGCTTATGGGGAGAACAGACTGCCAGTGGTTAGAGCGCCAAACTCAGACCTGGAAGACCAGGTTTCAAATCCCCACTCAGCCATGAAGTTCATTGGGTGAGCTTGGGCCAGTCACATATTCTCTCCCTAAGCTGCTTCACAGGACTGTTGTGACAATAAAATGGAGAAGAGCTCTATGTAGACTACCTTGAGTTCCTTGGAAGAAAGGTGGGGTACAAATGTAATTATTAATAGGAAGAACATAGGGAGCTGCCTTATTCCGAGCCAGACCTTTGGTGCATCTGGCTCAGTATTGTCTACATCTGGGGTTGCTAAACTTTTTGGATCAGTGGGAACATTTGGAATTTTGAGAGAGTGTTGGGACACTGGTCACAAAATAGCTGCTATAGGCCGGAGGAGCATAACACTTAGAGAGGCAGCCGGCCCGACAACCATGTACTGGCCACTGGAAGTCAGCTATGTCCTGCTGGTTGTGATTAGGATATCACACAGTATTCAGCTGAGAGACACACAGAGAGAGAGATGCTGTTGCTGTCTAATAGGAACAGGCAGTATTCCTAAGTACCAGAAAAAATATACAAGGTGGCCACATCACACACACTCTCCTTTTACAGAGACCATTTAGAAGATACCTGCACATTTTTGCTCCATAAATTTCTTTCTAGAAGGGCTAAAGGCTTGCTTTAAAAAATGAAAGCTCAGAGTCTGGGGCACCTGCCTGGGGGCACCAATGAAAACCTTCATGGGCACCATGACACCCACAGGTGCTGGGAACCCCTGATCTACACTGACTGGCAGGATCGCCTCCAGGTTTTCAGGCAGGGGTCCCTCCAGTTCAACCTCGAGTTGCCAAAGACTGAACCTTGGGCCTTCTCCAAGCAAAACATGGATTTTGGTCCTTCCTCCTCCTCTGCATCAGTTTGCAAAAAAGAAAAAAGTTTGTTTTTGTTTTTTAAACTCATGAAAATTTGTCAGCATTTTGTTGCAAATTTCTCCTGGTATATCCATTTTTGTGTGCAATTTTGCTGATTTGCACATCATTGCAAGCGATTTTCATTAATATTTTAATATCTCACTTTCACTAATCTATTCATTTCTCATGCACACCTTTCCCTAACGTATACAATTTGTATGCAGTATTTCATCAGAATTGCACTGCAAATTTAAGAGAAGTGCTGGTTTTGAAGGATAGCTGTGTTTCGATTCACATATTGCTTCAAAAATTAGGTGGGTGCAAATTAGATGGCTCCACATTATAATGGGAAGGGAGCAGAATTTGTCTTTCACCCCTAATCCATCTTGAAGTGTGGTGTCCATAATACCAGTGAGCAGAAGGTAGATTTCAATCTACTGGTAGATCTATAGATGATTCACAGCAGATCAGCCCGCATTTCTGACTCCTACTTGTTCAATACAACACAAAGATGTGACTTTTTTCTCCTTAAAGCTCATTGCTGAAATGATGAAAACTAGGAGTGGGCTGTTGTGTGAACAAACTGTGTGAGCTCAGGTCATTACTGGGGCTTTAAACAAATTCTTAGCTCAGAATGGGTTTGGAGGCACCCTGTTCTTTGATTCTAACTATATAGCTTTTTTGTACCTGACTCTGGTTGATAGATCTTGTGGTCTTATGGAAAAGCAAAGCAGATCTGACAAGCCTGAAGTCTGCCCCCTGCCGCTGCCGTGCTCTAGATAAGGCCTGTCTAATGGAATAGATTGATCAGGACAGTGGGCTGCCTCTGGTTGATTTAAAATACCTTTCCACAGCTTGGGCCCAAAGGACCCTGCAATCCGTAAAATGGCAATTTAAAAGAAATCCATCAACAATGTAAGATTAATAACAATTTAACAAGGCAGATGGGGAGAATCAGCTACAGTGACAAAGAGGAGTTCATAACATCGCTATTTATTTGTTCTATTTAAAATATATCTATATAAACCCCACTTCTCCCCCTCCATTTAAGGAGGGGCTCAAAGTAGCTTACAAATGTAAAAGTGGCAACCATTAAAACACTTTTTTTAAAAAAAAAACCTTTAAAAAACCAGCAAGAAAAAGCAAAGACACAAATCACAGTACCAACAATCAATACATTGGAGCAGCAACAGAATCAAAATCTTGTTTGAAAAGGAAAGTTTTCAGTTTCCAACAGGACACAAATGAAGAGGAAGGCCCCAGGGCGGGTTACACCGATTTGAAAACACAATATAGCAATCACTTTAAAACAAATTATAGTCAAGAGAGTAGGCTGGATCCTAAATACCTATATTTGACATGTCCGGGACCAGGAAAGAGCTGGATCTTAAGCATACAGTGGAAACTGCACAATTCCATCTGCAGGGAGGGAGTTCCAGAACTAAAAGGTTGCCATGCCCTTCCACCATTTATGAGGGTAGCGGAACTACCCTCTGTTGACAGAGGCTGTAGGGGGGGAATCCTGCAGTGGAGCAGCACTCTCTGCATTTGGGATTCCCAGCAACTGGTATTCAGAAGCATACTGCCTCCAACAGTGGATGGTACAATAAAGCTATCATGGTTGGTAGCCTTCAGTAGCTCTATGCTCCGTGAACCAACCCTGCCTCAGAATGCAACAGCACACCCAGGAGGGATGCAACAGTTCATCTTAAAGGACAGGCTACTCATCCAACTACTCAACTAGCCCTAAATCCAGGGATATAATATAATGTCCACTTGGTGCCTAAATGATGCAGTTGTAAACATTCCTAGGGAAGGTGTTCTAGGGACAAGGCACCACCACAGAGAAAAGGGTCGTTTTCCAAGTTGCCATCCACTTAACCTCTGGAGCAAGGCTTCAGATGAAAATCTTGGAGAACAACCATTTGAACAACCATTCCATCAGGCTGCAGAGCTGAGGGTGGGAAGGGAAGCATGTCTATTCCATTGGCTGTACTAAAACCACCAATTGCCTGTAGTGTTTCTCTCTCATCCATTACCTAGCAATAGACGATTCATCAAGCTCCCTGTACTGTTTCCAACCCAGCTGGTCAGAATAAAAATGATAACTTTGAGAACCAATGCCTGAGCTTGCTTCAAACCCCACCCCTCTACCATCCCCAACCCTTTTTCTTTTTGTGCTGTTTCTTTCATGCTGTAAAAGACAGTTGTGGCGTTCACACAGAGCCCCGGACTATTGACCTTTCCACTGCCACCAACCAGGTTTCCCCGGTAATATATTCAGACTCAGTCAGGTTGTAACGTGTTACCAAAGATTCCAGTTTATTGTGAACACAAACAAGTTTTAAATACTTTGAAACCCTGTAATCCGATTCACTCTCTCTGTCTCCCCCTCTGTCTCTAACCCACTATGACTCCTATGCCTCCCACCCACAAGAAACCAACCGAACTGTCTCTCTATTTCCAACTGTCTTCCCAACTGTCTAAAAACCTCTGGCTAAGCCTTTTAAAAGCAAGTAGGCTCCGCCTCTGGGCTTTTCTATTGGTCTCCTTATTAACCCTTTCTCTCCCCCTGTACATACATTTCCAAAAGAACAGGCAAACACCACAACAGTCTCTCTCTATTATTATTGATACGTAAGCCAATGTGGACACCTTTTTCATTTGAAGAGCAGAGTGATAACAAATGCTTTAAATAAACAAACAAAAAACAATGGGCATGTTCTTACAAGAGAGGGTGGTCCCAGGCCGTATAGAGGTCAAAATCAGCACTGCAAATTGTTCACTGAGAGATCATGCTGAGTGTGCCCTATGGTGAGGCAAATGGTTTAAATAAAAGAAAATAAAGGTACAGAATTCAGAGTAGTCAAGAAGATAGTCAAAGCAAAATCAGGATAATATTGTCCATTGAAGTTGCAAAGATATTGTGGCAACAGACAGAGGGAAATTAAGTTACAGGAGACTTTGTCTCCTCTCCCCGCCTCGAGTGTGCTACACCTCACTTGCTTCATCTCAGTCTGGAAAATACTTTGGCACGTGCACAGAAACGTGGGGATTTCCATTTGAAGAGGAGCTGCCTCACTTTCCTGGGTGAGCGAAATCTCCCTTGGGAAAGCTGCCAATTTCAGCCCAGTCCAAGTATTGAGACGTCAAAGAAGCGCCCCTGAAGTGACCTCTGATCATTGAAGAGGAAAATGGAACTGATCATTAGTTACTTGCTGGAGCAATCTCACGCTAATGGAGATCTCAAGGGAAAGGAAGAGAAATCAAGGTGACTAAGGTGCTCTAGAGCAAGACTCTCCAACCTTTTTAGGCCCCTGGGCACATGGGGATTTTTGAGTGAGTGCTTCTCTACCCCCTGCCCCCAGAACAGAGACAAAGAGAGAAAGTCTATGCATGCACACTTAGCTTTTCCAAGGAATCTGATTAAAATAATCTGAGCCTTGAAAAGCACATAGAGGTGAAAAGAGGACGTGAGAAAGAGCGCCACTCTTCCAACTTCCTCCTCAAGTTCCATGCATTTTTCATGGGTTAAACAGTAACCTCACCACCTCATTCATTCATAAATTTTATATACTCCTTGCTTGTTGTTGTTGGTTTTTTTAAAAAAACAACAACCTCAAAGTAGTTTACAGTAAGAATAAAATTATCACTAAAAACAGTTAAAAGCAACTATTTTAAACATTCAAAAAAATAAAATTAGGAAAACTAAAAACAGCTTAAAAACACACAGATTCTACATATCTGTGTAGGTTGCCTAAATAAAAATGTTTTTAGCACATGCTGGAAAAGTGACCAAGGGATAAGGAGGATAATGGGGACCACATGGATGCCATGTTGTTGCAATGCCCTGTGGCTGCTTGTGTCAGGAGAGGGACAAGACAATTGGTTGGCTGCTTGGCATCCATCTGTTTCAGGAGACAATGGGGGCGGGGACTAGACATTTCACGGAAATGGGGTGTGGAATGGCATTGTATGTCTATGCCTCAGGGACTCCACTCCATCCTTGCTCCATTAAGAACTTGGGGTCTTTCTGGATTCCCCCTGTGATTCAAACGCCTTGCCTCTGTGTTGGAGAGAAGGAGCCTGGAAAACGACTGGGGAGGATGAAGCCAAAGAAAAAGGTTGTCATCTTATTTTGGCTCTGTGGATTTTTATCCAAACATGTTAGATCCTGATATGTTTTAGAATTCCTTTTATGTATTTCTGGCTTTTGATCTTACATTAGAACCTGTGTTGAGCCTCAAGGGTAGAACCAGTTTATGCTATTACTGCATTACTTCCCATCTGTGCAGAATGCTCTCTGATTTCTACCTATGCACTGGGACACACCTGGCTAGTCACCATCCAGGGATGCAAGGCCCAGGATGCAAGGCCCAGTTGAGTTGCACCCTCTCAACAGCAGGAAGCAGGTTTCTTCACATTTCCATAAATGCTGTTGTTGTTGCTGCTGCTGCTCACCAGGCAGGCCCAGGGCGGGTTGTAACATTAAAATCAGTTAAAACAGTTTGGAATCAGAAGATTAGAATGGATCCTAACAATATATCTCCCTGCATATGACAAAAGGAATACAATGGAAGTGCCAGGCATTTGAAAAATTAACTTTTGCATATATAACTGGTGGGGGGGGCATAATGAAACATCAGCTAAAATTACCTATAACAACATTCCATTGATCCTGACCGAAACATATGAATTAATATAGGCAGTTCATATGTCCAAATAGGATCCAAGTGAAGTTGGTGGCTACACACTTCTATGTTTAGATGTAGAAAGGGCAGTGAGATCTTCAAGCTGCGAGTAGGGGGTTGATTCTTCCAGTTTAGCAGTATAAATTTCTTTGCCATCATAGGTGCTCACAGGGTCCACTTTCACTGTCCATCTGTGAGCCCTCACACCTCAGGTATATAATTTAAGTGGCCACGAACATCCACAAATGAAGAGGTTTATTTCCAAGACAAACAATAATTGCTGATCAGAAAGAAGGCATCACAAGAGCACCCACCCACATAATAACCTTAAAGAATCTTTCTTACTGCAAGGAGGATTTGTGTGCATCCAAAATCATTTATCTTATCCATCTTCATTTCTTAAATTTGCAATAAACCCCCCCCCTTTATTTTTTACCCTTAACATCAACCCTCCATAGTCATCCTGCATCTCCAATGGGTTTGCCTCTCTCACGGCGGGGACAATTGAATCTTAACAACCTTGGATTTCACAGGCCAAACTGATCAAAATCGCGGACCTAATCAAACACATTCATCTACTTTGTTCGGAACGGAACTAATCAAACTTAACAAAGTCAGCATCCCTCATGAATATTTGAAGTCTGTTAAAATTGAATTAGAAGACTCAATAATGGAAATGAATCTTCAGATTTGCTCCTTACGTCCATTACCCTAGTTTCAGATCAGTTCTGTTGTACAGCTCAGCAGGCTGTTTTCAGCCCAGACCCATGGAGGGGGGGTGGGGGTTGCTTCACCCTTGCATTTTGCACCCCAAGTTTACACATGACTATAGGTAGGGCTGAGTCAAAGTAGGGTGGTGCTTTCTGTGATCAGACCCCTTAACAATGACACCACCACCCAATTTCACAATTGTTCACACCCCAAATACGCACCTGAATGCAGAAATTGTTCCTTTGCACTGCAGTGCTTCAGGTTTGAAGGATCCTTATCCAAACTGCCCTCTGAGGGGTGCTATGTTAATTGGTCCCTGGAACTCTTGCCTGTTGCAAAGGGTCATAGGAAGCTCCATTTTTGCTCTTTTTCTGCCTTCCTCTTCTCTTTCTGCGCTCTCTCTCTCTCTCTCTCTCTCTCCACCACCCCATTTAATTTTCTCTCTCTGCTCTTCCCTCCCACACTCAGTTTCATCTCCCCTTCTCTTCCTTCCATTCCTTTTATTCTCCCTTTCTGCCACCACATTTTCATTCACTCTCTTTTTCTGCCACCTCTTCCTCTTTACGCTATTCCCTTCTCTCTGTGTGTCTTTCCGCCTTCCCTCGCTCCCCACCCAGCAGGCTGCCAGGGAGAGGGACAGCTCACTCTTGCCAGAGCTCTCAATGGATCACTTGCAGGGGGCTTTTGATACTAGGTCGAGGGACACCTACAATTAGGTTGCCCGTCTCTGCCCTATTCCCTGCCACATGCAAAGAGGGAGCTGAACACACAGAATCCATAGGAGTTCGCTCCTTTGACACACGGCTACAGTCAGAAGAATAAAATGTGCAGAGGTTTAGAAGGTTTTTTGTGAACATTTTTGCATTCCCCAAAATTGCATCTTTCCTCCACAGCGGAAAATCAAACTGCACAAGAAGTCAGCATAATGCTAATGACAGGAAATAAGTCCCTTCCATGGAATATATGCAATTTAATTGGCATGGCATGTGCTGTTTCTCAGGGGATTTCTAGCCTCCAAATGCACATTTTCTTGCTTCTCCCCACCCCCATTTCGTAATGTCATTTTATGAAAATGACCCTTGATTCAGTAAGCATCCATAGACTGGAGTACATGCAGGCTGCTGGAGGGTGTGGGGTTGTGGGTGTACATTTGTGTGCTTTGCTACTAGCTACTGGGAGCTCTGGTTCACACAGATCTGCAGAGCGCCTTATAGGGACTTCTCCAAAGTTTCTCAGGGACTTCTTCAGTGGCAAAGCCAGTGATGGCTAAAAGACTTTGCCCACCATCATTTTCTGTTCTGATGTTTTGGATGCATTTTGGGACACTTATGCAGTTCATATAGAAAGGAAATTGCTGGTGCCCATTGTTCTGGGAACCTGAAGCCTAAATCAGCAGAATTTGCATATACCATATTTCTCTATGCCTGATTTCATACTCTGGCAGGAAGCCATCGGCTCCCCAGTCGTACCATTGCAACAAGCTGGTTTATGTGCTGGAAATGCTGAGAGTTTGTGCATCGCAGTTTTATTTTCCTAGAAAGACGAGACTCTGAAATCAGAGAAAGAGGGGGAGGCAGCACCCATGCCTGGAGGTGGGGTCACTGCAGAGTGAAATGTGTCCAGTCACCAGTTCAGAATTAAAGCCTCTTAATTTAATCACTAGCAATACATGAGCTGCAGCTGAGAGCGAATTGCAGGAGGCAAGAGGTACTGTTATTTATTGCACTGCTGACTGATCGTAGAGTGATGCCTGGGGAGAGGGTGGGATGCATATAATTAAAAATAATTATTGGCAACAAGACACTCGGGCACTTTGAGCCTTTGGCTTCATCAGCAGCAGGATTGTTGAGTTGGCCTGAGTGTTTGCCTTTTTTGTGCGCAGTTTTGGAGATGGAGGAAATAGGCTGGTAGCAGCTAAGCAAAATAAATGCCTCAGTCCTCACACATTGTTTTCCATGTTTAAGAGCTGAGCCGTAGGCAGCTGTTGAGTAGAAGTCAGGAGCCAGGAGTTAGGAGAGAGTCAAACTCAGAGGTCAGAACCAGATAACAAACCAAGCACCAGAGCCACTGAAATCTATCATCATCCAAAATCTGCCACTGCCCCAACAGTTCCATGCTGAACAAGAACACTTTCTGGACTCTTTCTGCTGATAATGCTGGCCCCAAACATTTTGGTGCCTTAAGTGGAACACCCCAAACCTGGGTTAAGGTGAGGGCCCTGGTGCAATTCCCCAAATAAGATTTCCCCCCCAAAAAGGAATGCATACAATGAATTACCATTGGGGCACCATTCCACACCTTTTTCTCCCCCCTCTCCTTCATGGCAAACAGTAGATCCACTGCTCATGAGACTTTTAATCTCAAGGTTGTGGGTTGGAGCCCCACATTGGGCAAAAGATTCCTGCATTACAGGGGGTTGGACTAGATGACCCTCGTGGTGCCTTGCAACTCTGCAATTCTATGAACACATAGGCAGGTAGGAGCAGGGTGGGGAGGCAGGTAGGAGCAGGGTGGGGAGCAACCCAGCATCTCACTGCCTTTCTTTTCCTTCCTTCAAAAGCTCTTCTGTCCACAGTAAATATGTAATGCACCACCATCACACAGACAATGGGGTGGGGTTGAGGTGAAGCTAGGGAGGAAGCCCCTTATACTGCCCCTCTTCATTCCCTGCTCTGTTCAAAAGCCTGAGTTCTGGGCAACAAAATACGTCCACTGCCAACACTTCATTGCTGTCTTTTTGCCCCACCACCCCCACCCTGCAAAAAATCCACCAAAGGCAAATAATAGGCTTACTTTTGGCTGCTGCAACCATCTTCCACATCAACTCTCAGAATTCCCTCCCAAGAGAAGGGGAGATGAAAACTTTGCAGCCAATCAGCATGGAAGCAAAATAGCCCTTCCAATATGAAACCTGTACCCCATGCTTCAAGAAATTATCCAGTCTGGTGGATATCTTTCCTTCCAGGAGGGCTAGAGACTTGCCCCTTTTAAAATGAAAGCTCAGATTCTTGCCCACCTTGCAAGCATGGGCACTTGTGCAATTGCTCTAACCACACCATGGATAATCTGACTTTGGGAAGACCAAATCCCTACTGCCATGCTATGAGCAGCCCATTAAAAGAGGGGTGGGGAATTTCAAGCCTTGGGGCTAAATGTGCCCCCTCCACAGGCTACCCTATGTGGCTCTTGGGACACCTCAGGCTATGTCTCCTCCCTAACCACACCTCCTTCCTTCTTGTGTGTATTTGCCTGGGTGCATTGTGTCCTTGAACTCTAATAATGTTTCTCACTTGCCTGGCTAGAGAATGAAAAGAGCTGCGTGAGTGTGTTTAGAAGTTAACCTATCAGGACAAAGGTCAATTTTGCATTCATTGCTCTGCCCACTTTTGCCTCTGGCCATACCCAGAACTGGCATGTGGCCCCCAGACAGCTACCCAAGAAGGATGGTGGCCTTTGAACTGAATACATTTTCCCATCCTTGCTTTGAAAAGTCTCACCCGCAGCATTCAGACATCAATTCCTGCCTTCACCCACCCCTCTCTAAATTCTACCACCTGAAGCCACCCACTTCCCCTTGCTGCTTGATAGGGGCAGCACTGTCTGCTGAGGAGAGCCCAAGGCCAGGCTGGCACTCCTTCAGTATGTGGGACCTCTTTGCTCACCAGGGAGATGCCACAATCTGTATCCCTGGTGGCTCACCATGTGGGACCGTTTACAGCTCTGGCCTCAGCAGCTCCTGATGGCATTTAGAAACAAGGTTGAGTTGGAAATGCTCTTCCCCTCTCCCTTTCATAAAGGCATTGCTGTGATTCAGAATGACAGCACTGATGTGATATGAGTTCTTGGAACAGAAGGGATGTCAAAGGTCAGCATGGGCTTGGAGTCCAGAGGCATGTTTACACACATCCAGGATTCAGAGATTGTTATCTCAAGGTGACTTACTGCTGTCTACACCAGGCATAAGGCAAACTCGGCCCTCCAGATGTCATGGGACCACAATTCCCATCTTCCCTAGGTAACAGGACCAGTGGTCAGGGAGTTGTAGTCCCCAAACATCTGGAGGGCCGAGTTTGCCTATGCCACAGTCGTGGGGAAGCCTAAGTAAGGAGGGAGCGAAGGAGGGAGCTTCCTCCTAGGAGCTCAAGGTGTGGAGTTTATCTTCACAACAACCCTGTAAGGTAGGTTAAGCTGAGGGACTGTCAGCTTTATGGCTCAGTGGGAATTTGAACCCTGGTGTCCCATCAGAGGCTACTAGCCATAGTGGTTATGCTCTGCCAAAGGTTGGAGGCAGTATGAATACCAGTTGCTGGAAATCGCAAGCAGGGAGAGTGTTCTTGTACTCGGGTCCTGCTTGCAGGTTTCCCACCCCTCCTCCTCACACGTTTTCCTTCTTTCTTTCAAAAACTGATTCTGAACCTTGAATGACTGCTGCTGGGGGCAGAGAAGGGTGCTGAGAATGGAGACGCACCAGTAGACAGAAGCAACAAAGTTGCCTTGCTTTCCCTCTGCCCCCTGCTGCTTATAGGGCAATGGACACAGAGAAGAGAGAGGATAGAAACCTTTCAATCCTGCTCCAAATTAAGCTGCAACTTAACATTCAAATAAGATGATTATACACTGAAGACGTGCCCATAAATTCCGGAAACTTAATTGCTCTGTTGCCAAGCAGAGGTTCAGGTATCTCAAGTGTGTCTTTCTCTAATGCTTGAGTTGTGCGGTGGGTGTTGTTGTGCTCTAATTGCATCCAATTGTGTGTGTGCAGTCAACCCATGTGACCTTGGTTGCAAAAGTCCTTAGCTGCTGACGGGGGAGCAAGGGACAAGATGTTAGGTGGGGTTGTGCACAAAACACCCAGAGAGACCATGGGTCGATCTTATGCATTGCTTAGATGCATAGGTGTGTGTGTGTGTGTGTGTGTGTGTGTGTGTCTGTGTGTGCGTGTGTGCCTGAATGAATAAATGAGTGGGTATATGTGAGAATGGATTGTGTGGCTCTTGTGTGAGATGTGCATGAATAAGAACAGAAGAAAAGCCTGGCCACTGGATCAGGTCAAAGGCCCATCTAGCTCAGCATCTTATTCTCACAGTGGCCAGCCGGTGAAAAGCTGGATTTGAGTGCAGCAGTGCTCACCCCACCTGTGATTCCCAGCAATTGCTCTTCAGAGGCCATATCTGTATGAAAGTCAACTTAAATCCATGGCTTATGCCAGCCTTCCCCCAACCTGTGGCCCTCTACATTTTTTGAACTACAGCTCCCATCATCCCACGCTTGCTTGGGTTAATGGGAGCCACAGTACAACAATAGATGGAGGGCACCACAAGAACAGAAGAAGATGAGCCTGCTACATCACATGTGGTCCAGTATCCTGTTTCCACAGTGGCCAATAAAATGCCTATGGGAATGCTGCAAGCCGAAGCTGAGTCCAATAGCAGTCTCACCACCCACTTGTGAATCTGCTCTGCTGCTCTGAATACCAGCAGCTGATATTCAGAAGCAAACTGACACAGGAGGAAGGGCATTATCATCATGGCTAGAAGCCCCTGGTAGCCTTATCCTCTTCAATGAATTTGTCTAGTCCTCTTAAAGTCATCCAAGTTGGTGCCCACCACTACAGCTTGTGGAAATTTTGTCCATCTAATTCTTCCATCATTCATCTTCATTGGAGTGCCACAGGTTTATTTGTGAGAAAGGGTGAAAACTTACAATCTATCCACTTGCTCCATGCATGAATAATTCTATGTATGCATGTACAGTATGGGATTGGTTGGTTGGTTGGTTGGTTGGTTTTGTGTGTGAGAGAGAGTATGAGGTGCCCCCACCCACAATTTGCCTCTGGCCCCATCTGCCACTGAAATGCTGCCCCTGGAAAGCTAATCAGCAGTTTCCAACCCACTCTATAGAAGGATCCATAATGGTCCTTGGTCTACTACATAACCAGGCTGAGGGGAGATCCAGAATCCACAAAGCTGGCATTGCCATCAAGAATGGAAAGTTTGTTGTGGAAGATCATTTCCAAAATACTGTACAGCGGGGGTGGTGGGCCCACAGCCCACAGGCTGCATCCAACCCACTAAATTTCAGAGCTCCCCCAAATGCAGTTTGAAAACTAGTGAGGATTTGGTTTGGAAGTGGGATGCCCAGGTACAAACCCCTCATTCAAGGCCAGCATCCACTGCCGATCCCCACCCCCTCCCATTGCCCTGTTCCTCACAGGGACATACAAAGCTATCTTATACTGAGTCAGACCATTGGCCCATCTAGCTCAGTATTAATTAATTGAATCTTGGAAAGAAAAAGAAGAAAGAAACTAGAAATGAAAATTTTAAAGTCAAAGCACACACCTTCCCTTTAATTGCCTTTCTGCAGCTGCAGTCAAACTATTTAATCACAGGATCAGAGGTGGCTGTCTTCTACTGACTCGGACCTTTGGGCCTTCTAGCTCAGTATTAAGCACACTGAGTGGCAGCAGCTTTCCAGGAATCAGACAGGGTTTTCTACCAGCTCTACCTGAAGATGCCATGGATTGAACCTGAGACCTTCTGCATCCAAAGCAGATGCTCTGCTACGGAGCTGTGGCCCTTCCTCCTACTTGCTGTTTCTGCCTATTCACCTTCCTTGCCCAAATGTATGAGCATAAAAGCCACTTCCCTGGCCTGTTGCATTCCAGTTGTTTTGGACTACAACTCCCAGCAGACCCGTCTAACAGAGCAAATGGCCAGGAGTGATAGGAGTTGTAGTCCAATAACATCTAGGGCAGGCATCCCCAAACTGCGGCCCTCCAGATGTTTTGGCCTACAACTCCCATGATCCCTAGCTAACAGGACTAGTGGTCAGGGATGATGGGAATTGTAGTCCAAAACATCTGGAGGGCCGAAGTTTGGGGATGCCTGATCTAGGGGGACACCTAGATCACGTATCATTGGGAGCCCTTCAAGGCTTACCAGCAGTTCAGCAATCCAGCTGGTTCAGCCAATGCAACTTGGAACCAGAAAACTTGAAAGTGCATTTGGGTCCATGATAAAGGTGTGCTGCTCTGCTACCTCCTTGAGCTGCGAGGGCCAAGCCGTTGCTATATAAATAACTTTCTCGGTATGAAAGGCCCTCGACCTACTTTCCAGACAATAGCACCGGCCTCTGTCACTCATTCATCAACCACTTCCCCCCACCACCACCTACCCCTGGCTCCCAGCAGGAGTCTCATGTCCTGGATTGCTGCCATTCTGCAGCCTTCACCACCTTTCTGTTCAGACAGCCTGCTTACTGTAAGAGCCAAAGCAACCCTCTGGCCTCAAGGTCATTCCGTCTTGGCCATGTTCAGGCATAGCAATCAGTCATAGGAAGAAGGCATATACCGTAGTACCTTTTGAAGCATGGTGACAATACTTCAAGGGGCAGGCAAATAAGTGAATTATTAACACTACTACAGGAGTTGTAGAGGCTTCCATCAGCCCTAGGCAGCATGGTCAATGGTCAGAGATCACCTGACCATTGCAACATCTGGAGGGAACCACATTGACTGCCCCTTAGATAGGGTGTGGGGGTGTGTGGGGGTGTTTGTGTGCATACATTCATGGATGTATTGTAGCTCACTAGCAGAGCACATGGTTTCCATGAAAATGGTCACAGCTTCATTCACTGGCATCTCCAGTTGCATTGTACTGTAGTGCGGAAAGTCTGTTTCTGGCTGAGATCCTACACAGCTAATGCCAGTCAGAGCACACTAGGGCCAGCCAACATGGTATCCTCCAGATGTTCTTGGACTCGACTCCTATCAGCCCTAGTGAGCATGGCCAATGGTCATGGATAATGGGAGCTGGAGTCCAACACCATCTGGGGGGCACAGTATTGGCTCTCCTCGTAGGAGACTATCCTGGGCTAGATGGATTTGACCTGGTAATTGTCAGCTTCTTCTTTTCCTTCCATTGAAAGAATTGTGCAGGGCAGCTACAACACACTAAGGAGGCTGAGAAAAATGTTTCTCATTTGAGTCCAAAGGATGGGCATTCAAAGAAGCCAACCGAATGGATGTCTTCCCTGAAACGCACCCTTTCAGAATAAAATTTCTGAAAAAGAGAAATGAGCATCTATCAACAGATGTATCGGGAACAGAGTTGATTTTAGGGGGGACACTTCTGCACCACTTTTTTATTTTATTTGTATAAAAGTTCCCCGTGAATCAATACATACTGTAGAGATGCGAAATTAGATGCGTTCTATTTATATTCAAGTTATAGCAACTGCATATCACCATGCTGGATCAATTTATAGTTATAGATCATAGTTAAACTACGGAACTTACTCCCAGAGGAGGTAGTGATGGCCACCAACTTGGATGCCTTTTTAAAAAGTATTAGACAAATTCATAGAGCATAAGGCCACTTGCCCCAAAAGCTATGCTCTGCTTTCATGTTCTGAATACCAATTGCTGGAAGCCACAGGAGGGGAATGTGCTATTGTGCTAAGCTTTTCCTGGCAGTTCTCCCGCAAGCATCTGGTTAGCCACTGTGAGAACAGGAAGTTTGACTAGATGGGCCATTGACCTGATCCAGCAGGATCTCCTTATGTTCTTAGGTGACCTGTGTACTTGCTTGGTCTGCCATTCAGGTGCTCATTGCTGTTACTGAGCAATTGCAAGGCCCCTTTCTTATGTTATTTTCTTTTTTAAAAAAAAACCAAGAAACTTTAAATTGGATTTGTACCACGCAGCCCTTCAAATAGAGAACTGACCTCTGCAAAGTATGATACAGTACATGGTCCTCCTAGCTGATGTGGAAAGAGGTGGCTCAATATATTGTTAGTTTCAATGGATTGTAACCAGGGCTTTTTTTCAGCTGGAATTCACCTGATCTCAGTTCTGGCAAGAGAACAAGGGAGGTGTTCATGGTGAGTTTTGGCACCTCTTTTTCTAGAAAAATAGCACTGATTATACTCCTATTTGGAGTACACTCACCCAAACGCATGAGGATGCATAACAAAAGTCCCTCTATTTCAAGAAGTCTACCCCAGGGTGATATCCAGCACAGAGCTAAGGCAATTATTCAATTAGAACAAGAATTTCTGTTTGCGTAATGGAATGTTACCCCTCTCCATCCCTTGTGTGCCCCATAAATCTGTTCTAGGGGTTTACCTAGAACATCAGACAGCATCTTAAAAAGCAGAGACATCACCTTGCCGACAAAGGTCCATATAGTTAAAGCTATGGTTTTCCCAGTAGTGATGTATGGAAGTGAGAGCTGGACCATAAAGAAGGCTGATCGCCAAAGAATTGATGCTTTTGAATTATGGTGCTGGAGGAGACTCTTGAGAGTCCCATGGACTGCAAGAAGATCAAACCTATCCATTCTGAAGGAAATCAGCCCTGAGTGCTCACTGGAAGGACAGATCCTGAAGCTGAGGCTCCAATACTTTGGGAAAGATTGAGGGCACAAGGAGAAGGGGACGACAGAGGATGAGATGGTTGGACAGTGTTCTCGAAGCTACTAACATGAGTTTGACCAAACTGTGGGAGGCAGTGGAAGACAGGAGTGCCTGGAGTGCTCTGGTCCATGGGGTCATGAAGAGTCCGACATGATTAAACAACTAAACAACAACAATAAGGGGTTTTCCAAAACCTCTTGAGCAGGTTAAAGGAGAGAGTGGGGTGCACACAGGGTGACAAGAGGGGGAAAGTCCCTTTGCACAAGCAGTAATCCTGGCACTGATAGGATGCATTAGTAGTATACTGCCTACTGTGTCAAGGTGGTCCCATAGCTCTTAAATTCTCCTTGCTATGTGTTCTTGGCCACCCAACCCCATAGGAGGTGGCAACACTTAAAGCACCAGAGCCTACAATGATTGCCCAGGTCCCTACTAGTTCATCTGTAAGCATCAGGAGGGTGAGCTGACAGTTGGCTTAGCTGAGGCCAAAGCACTGAAGAGGTTAATGAATGAGTAATGGGGGAGAAGTTGTTCTTGGAAGAGAGACAGCTGTCTCCATGGCTGGCTGTGGCTGCAACGCCAGCTGGCTGAACTTCCAACCGGCTCAGCTGTTTGCATCGGCTTCTGTGCCAAAGATCGGAGTTCAGATGGAGAAAAGGGCTTGCAGACATCCAGTGCTGAAAGTAAAGTACATGTGTGTGTTTTCCCTTGAAACTTCCAACTATCTATCTTGGTATCAAAGCTGGTGTGGACCAGCTATGTCCAACTGAAAACAAGGTTCATCCCCACTAGAGACACCTTCCTCGACCTAATGCCTTCCAGACATTTTGGACTTCAGCTCCCATGGCTGGGATGAATAGGAGTTGAAGGCACCAAACTGGGGGAAGGCTGAGCCTTATACTGAGTCAGGCCATTGGCTCATCTGGTTCAGGATTGCCTACTCATTGGTAATGGCTCTCCGGGGTTTCAGATGAGGAGTATTTCCCAGTCCTAGCTGCAGTTGCCAGGGATTGAACCCAAGACCTTCTACATGCAAGGCTGAAGCTCTACCACTGAGCCACACCATCCCCTTCTGCCCCCTCCTTCTGACCAAAGGGGAGGAGACGGAGGTGATGGCAGCAAAGGGGAGCAGCAGCTTGCAGCCTACCCTCCTTCTCTTCAGTGCCAGGGTCAGTGCAAGCCAAGCCTAATACCCACACCACTGCCCAGAGCACAAGACAAGTGGGCAGCAATGCCAAGGAAGAGAATTTGGTTCACCTGCTGTTCCTCTTTCTCTAAGGGCGAGTATGCAGGTTGAAGCAATGGGGAGAAGGAGCCTTTTGCCCTGGGAAATTGCTGGTGGCCTGTATGAATGAATGAATGTGTGTGGCTACAGCTGGCACATGGAACCTTTTCAGTTTGAGGGCCACATTCCCTTCCAGGCAATCTTCTGGGGGCCACATGCCAACAATGGACAGGGCAAGAGTCAAAAGTGAGCAGAGCAATAAATGCAAATTTTACCTTTGTGCAGTAGGCTAGGTCCTGCAAACACTTTCACACTAGTCTGTATCCTCCATCCATGCAAGTAAGAGGCATTATTGCTATCAAGGACATTCTGGTTAGGCAAAAACACTCAAGGAGGGGTGAAGCAGAGCCAAGGGAGAGTCCTGAGAGCCGGCTAGAAAGGGGTAGAGGTTCTCCATTCCAGTGCTACCAGGCTACATTTTTTTTGCTCCCTGCATGTCTGAATGCATTCAGGTAAATGAGGGTAAGGGGCAGAGTTGTGGCATGTGGTGATTTTTGCAGGAGCACCATTTTTTAAGCAAACAAACAATGATTGCAGGACTGAGTACACACTCCAGTTTCTTGACAATCTCAAGTTTCCATTTTAAACAGATGACAAGTTTCTAGTCCTTAGTGCTGCAAAGCTGTGCTTCAAAGTGCATGGGCAGCACCTGACAGAACCTCAGAAGCAGCCTTCTGGTGGGTCGGGAGCAGGGCTGCTGTGCCCATAGGGTTCTTCTTTCCCTCATAACATGCTGAACAACACCCCCCGCCCTGAAACAAATTATGCAGAATAAATAATAAAAAGCAAGGAGAGTGATGCGCAAATGAGTCAAATTATGTAAATTTGCTCAATTTGAATAATTTATACAGGTCATGGAATTTTAACTTTCCTTAGTTAAGAATTTGGGTTGCCTGGGTGTGGAATTTAATTTTTATTTTGTTTTAACTTTTTAGCAAGGTGTGCACACTGCTGCCCTGATTATGGAGCAGCGGGAGGTCTATAGATAGGGAGGTAGAACCTAGCGAGGTCCAGATTCAGCCTCAGCATCTCTTATTAAAGGATTTCAGGTATCTTCCTGAAAAGAGGGGAGCCGTAGCTCAGTGTGCAGAAGGCCCAAGCTCATTCTCTGCTGCCTTTACTTTAAGAACTGATCTGGTAGAAGGTATTGGGGAAAGACCTTTAGGCCCTGGAGAACTGTTGCCTGTCACATTAGGGGGTTAGCTAATGTGGTTCCCTCCAGATGTCATTGGACTACATTGGGCTCCAGCCACCCCTGACCTTTGATCATGCTGGCTGGGGCTGATGGGAGTTGAAGTCCAACTTCTGGGATGAGGCCACATTAGCCATCTCTGCAGCAGCTGATACTGAGGCAGATGTGCAAATAGTATACAGCAGCTTCCTTGCTGCCTGTTGGAGCAGTTGACATTGGGATAGACGGGGCAGTGGTCTTCTCTCAAGAAAGCCCCTTAAATCTACTGCAACAGACCTAGCTCCCCTTCTGCAAGCAGGGATACACATTCCGGGCTGCTACTCGCAAGGCTCGATTCAGCTGTGCAAAGTGGGGGTGGAACTCCTGTTTTTCAAATTCCCCCAAGGATCAGGCTGCAAAGTTCCTGGAAGGATCTTGAGTTGTATTTTTCTTGCCTGCCACCAGGGGTGCCAACTTGAATAAAATATAGGAGGGGGCAGTTAAGCCCTGCTCTGCATAATTGATCACATGATGCAGCACACACACGTCATGAGTGGTAAACCCAGCCAGATGGGAGGGGTATTATTATTATTATTATTATTATTATTATTATTATTATTATTATTATTACTATTATTATTCAACTATCCTGTGCATGAGAGGGAGGTTTAGGGAGGCTTTTAATGTTTAATAGATTATTGTATTTTATTTTTCTGTTGGAAGCCGCCCAGAGTGGTTGGGGAATCCGAGTCAGATGGGTGGGGTATAAATATATTATTATTATTATTATTATTATTATTATTATTATTATTATTATTATTATTATTTAGAATGGCAATGCCCATTTATTTTGGGGTGCCCAGGGTCCTCACATATTTTGTGGGGGGTGAAGACCCCCTCGGCCCCTAGCAGTTGGTTCCTATGCCTGCCACTCTATTCCCTCCCTCTTCCTGCTCCTGCCTCCCCATCTGAGGGTCTTTGGCTCAGGCAACTTCGAGCATCTGATTATACATCAGTTGCTGGAAACAACCGGAGGGGAGAGTGCTCTTGTGCTCATGTTTTGTTCCCTGCTCTCCCACAGGCATCTGGCTGGCCACTGTGAGAACCCGATGCTAGGCTAGATGGGCCTTTTGGTTCTCATGATTGAATCATAATGTAAAAATTTGGATAAAACACCTGATTAAAGAAATCTTAGTTGACAAAAAAAGGAAACAAGAAAGGAGATTCTAACTAAACATTTGGAAGAACTTTCTGGTGGTCAAAGCTGCTCAACAGTGGAACGGACTACCTTGGAAAGTGGTGGAGTCTCTATTAGATACTTTTAAACAGAGGCTGGGTAGCCATCTGTCAGGAATTCTTTAACTGTGATTCCTGTAAAGAAGGGTGTTGGACTTGAAGACCCTTTGTGTTCTTTCCAACTCTACGATTCTATGGTTTTCTGAATCATACTAACCTATTATATTTAATGTCCTAATCGTATTTGTTATATTTTATTGCTGTGCGTCAGTTGCCTGTTTGTTTGTACATGTGCTATGGCCATATGGCTAATGCAATAAACTACTTTACTTACTTTACTAACCTATTCATGGGTTTAATTCCCATGATTTGGCACATGACTTCAAGTAAGCCTACTTTATTTATTGTGGTTATTCTTATTTCACAACATTTGTATACCCTTTGATTGCAATGAAACAGTTTGTTCTGATATGGTTCATCTGTATATTGCTGCTGGCACCATCTTAGAGGATCCATGATACATAAGATTGCATTAATAACTTCCTTTATATTAACATCAGCCACCTTCAAACTTCCTTCACTTCAGTGTATATACAAACGTCATCATCATCATCATTATCTGAACTATAAATCAGGTTAGGTAAAAGTGGGGAGGGGGATGTCAAGTTTGTCATTTTTATATGTAGCAGAATACAATTTTTTGCAAGTTTAGAACTCAATAAAAATGTAAAAGAAAAATATCTTAGAAGATGCATCCTCACCTGGGTTAGAGAATTGGGGAAATCTCTTAAAACTATTAAGGATAGATAAATTGTCAGAGTCCAATTGATCAGGGATGATATTTTTTATTAGATTAAAAATGATTGAAGGTTGATTAAGAGGTTGATTAATGTTGATTTAAGAGATTTTTATCTAACTGACCAATTGATTAAAGATTACAGTCTGATTGAATATAAGATCAAGTATTAAATTTCGTTATTATTCTTGTAACTAATACAACACCCTTAATGTGCATAAGATAACAGACTGCTTTCTAGGAGCTTACAATCTGAAAGACTGTGCCACCCATTTCAAGACATGTCCTCTCTTCTGACTTCTTATTTTAAGTAATCAGGGTTTCCTGAACTTCATGTGTACCAGAATCAGCTTTGCTCACAGAAAAGTGTCATAACATTGTTGATGCCCCCAACAGTGGCTCAGTCCCAGGTTTATTGTGGTCCCTGTGTCCTTGAGGGGTTTCCCTACTGATCTTTTTCAATATGAAGGCTGCATTCCCTTTCAGGGGTCTTGTGCCAGTCGAGAGCAAGGCCAGAGGCTAGCTTCTACACAAATTTACACACCCCTCTCTGTTCTCCATCCAAGACAAAGCAAATGCCACGATCAGAATTCAAGGATACTCTCCACCCAGGCAAAAGCACTCAAGGAGGTTTTCAAGCAGGGCCAGTGAGGGGCGTGGACTGGGGAGAGCCCCAAGGGCCAGACAGAGAGGCCTGGGGGGCCATGTTTGGTGCCTGGGCCTGAGTTTACCACATCCCTGCCTTATTGCTTCTTGATCTCCTCTCCTCCCTGGAGCTCCAGCCAGGGTTTCATCTCAGCTGTTCTTTGCCTTTCTTTCCATGCCAACTGTTCAAACAGTTTTTCCCCCCTTCCCCCTGCAAACAAAACTCCTCCTGGGCTGGGTAAGACGAGAGCTGAGCAAAGCGGAGGAAGTATAATATTTGCACACATCTCATTACTAAATTCTCATCCCTGAGATTTAGCAGACTGTGACCAGGAGCATCCCTGGCAAATAATAAGCAGAAGGGCCATCAGAAAGGAAGCCAGCACACGGAGCTCCGGGGACAGTAATTACCCATCACTTTTTCATGCCGAGTGGAGGGATGAAGTGGATACCATCTGAGATGGGGCAAGGGAGGGAAAGGACACAACATTAGGACTGAACACTGTAATAGATTTAATTGGAAGATGAATCAGTCAAGATTCCGTTGATTAATTGGTCAGCCTGAAACTGATGAGCACATTATTTTGTTGTGGTAAGCCTATGGCTGAGCTACACATCTATGTCAGTATTATCAAAGTAGTGACCTGCTGTTTCCTCTCTAGAAGACTGAACAGAGGACTCTGGGGTTTGCCTCACTAGGGATGCACAAATCAGAGCATCTGCCTTTCGTGTAGAAGGTGGAAGGTTCAATCCTCAGCAGTCGCAAGTAGAGCTGGGAATGCCACCATGTCTGAAAGCCTGGAGAGCCACTGCCAGTCAGTGTAGGCAGTACTGAGCTAGATGAACCAATGGTTTGCCTCGGTATAAGGCAGCTTCCTGTGTTCCAGTGTGTTTCTAACCAGTGTTACCTCCACCATGTGTTCAACCAGAAGTCTCAGGGACCTAGGACAGGGCTTTCTCAGTGGTGACACCCCAGCTGTGGAATTCCCCACTAAAGGAAATCAAACAGTCTCCATGCTTTACCTGCCTACAGGAGACATGCAACAACTCTTATTCATTCCAGACTTTTGATCAATAGTTTTATGAAGTTTTTAATATATATTGTTGGTTTTAAATGTTGTCTGTCATATAATGTTGTTTTGTATTGTTTCTATGTAATTTTTTGTGAGTTGCCCGGGCTCCCTTAGGAAAGAAAAGAAGGAATATACATTTCAACTAATAAAGAACATGTACTTTTTGTGTACTTTCCTCTCAAAATACACATTTCTAAATGTGTTTTTGAACATCTCTTGAGCCAAGAACTGAGTCAGAAGTCTCAGGAAGTGTGAAAGCCAGAAAATAGCCAAATTCCAATTCACACATGAGTCCAGGTGGTGTAGTTCAGGTTGGTTGGTACAGGATTTTGCAGACACAGAAGCCTCCCTACCCCTTTATCTGTCCCCCCACCACAGCTACCACCCATCCCCTAACACCCCATACACCCCTAAAGCAGTCCCCATCAAGCCAGAAGAAACACCTTGTGGGATGTATTCAGGAGAAGAAAAGGCCAGGGAATAAACCCTACACAAGCCTCTGCTTAAAGACCTCCAAAGAAGGAGCAGCAGAAAACAACCTTTCACCCTCTTCTATATGACATCCTTTTATATATTTGAACATGGCTATCATATCACCCCTTAACCTTCTCTTCTCCAGGCTAAACATGCCCAGCTCCCTAAGCCATTCCTCATAAGGCATCGTTTCCAGGCCTTTGACCATTTTGGTTGCCCTCTTCTGGACACGTTCCAGCTTGTCAGTATCCTTCTTGAACTGTGGTGCCCAGAACTGGACACAGTACTATTACTTCCCTTGATCTAGATGCTATACTCCTATTGATGCAGCCCAGAGTCCCTAAGACGGATGGATGGCACCTTGTACATTTCCTTGTACACTTGTACACTCCAGCAGCCAAGCTGGTGTCAAATATATGGCTTTCCTTTCATTCGGACCTTATCAGTGAGGCTAAGAGTGTTGTTGTCTGGACAGCCCTGGACTTGCTCACTGCCCAGGCTTGCACCCCAGGGAAGTAACTTTGTTTCTGCTAACACAGTGGTTTGACTTCACCCTCGGAAGCACACTCCATTGTCTCTTGAGACAGACAGGTGCCAACAGCAACAGTGCTTGGTTTTTAATCTGTGATCACATGCATTTTGGATAATGTATCTGCGTCCTGTACCTTGTTATGAGATACTACCATTTGATGTGTTGTTTCTCAAACCAGCTTCACACCAATAAGCCTTTCCTAATTCATCTCTAGCCCAAGGTGTGAGCACATTTGCATAGGGCAAAGACATCCCCACCCCATCAATGCCTCCTGGTGTGTACACAAATAGATGAATCAGACACTAATGAAGCTGTGCTAATGTGAACAGCAGGGTGGGTGGGGTGTAAAATGTCTAGGGGGAAAACAACTTCCTGTGCTCTAAGACAGTGAAGTGAACACACACAAACTGCTTAGATAATATTTACACCAGGGATGAGGGGACTGCAGGCCTAGGACCCAAATGCTGCTCCCATGGGGTACACACCTCATTGATCCTGCTTTGCAGCCTCCTTGGGTGTTTTGGCTTTGGCTGGAATGTGTCCTTCAACTCTGTATGCCTTTTGCTTGCTTGGATGGAAGAGAGAACTGTGTATAAAAACAATCCCTCAAAGGTGGCTAGCTTGCATCTCAGTCCCGTGAGGTGTGCCATCCTTTGAATGGTCTGTGATCTCTAAGGAGGCTCCCTCTCTGCTACTAAAATTAAATATCAATTTGTACAACAGCGCTGTAAATCCTCTTTTATCTTTAAGCCCTGGTAGCAAGAGCCGCTCACACCCATAATCAGTGCTGAGTGCTTTGTTTTCTTTTGTGGGTTCTTAAGTTGTATGTTTGCCCAAACCACTTCAGGACCTTGGACAGCTCCCCATCTGGCGTAAAGTCTTGAGCATTCTTGTGCATTCATGACCATCCCTTGATTTCTCATTTGGTGTTTGAGGTCTTGCAGCTGAATGTGCTAGTGGATTTTACTGAAGCCTATTGCTTCTGAGGTTATGTGAGGTGACAGGAAAGTCCTGTTTTGGTGGTTCAAGGCTAGCAAGAGAAATTTGATCAAGAGAAGGGGAAAGCAGCTTGCATTCCCACATTCCACAGGTTTTTTATTGTGTGATATACTGCTGTGAAAATCACTGCTTGTTTTTAACTGTTCTAAGTTTAACAAATGACAATAGTAATAATAATTAATTGCATTTTTTTTTACAAAAGTAATTCAAAGTAGTTTACGACAACAAACAAACAAACAAACAAACACATTAAAATCAGCATTAAAAAAACTGAGAAAGATCTAAAAGACAATCCTATTTTTAAAGGCAGGATTAAAACACCCCATCCACTGGAGGAGACCACATATAATTAAGAGTCAAAGACCTGGTAAAAAAATAAAGGTTTTTACCTGGCGCCTAAAGTTATGTAATGATGCAAGGAGGCCCCAAATACCCTCTTTATGAGGAGTTCTGAGAACTGTAGCTCTTTTGATTGTTAAACCACTCTAGCAATTATAGCTCTGGGAGGTGAACTGGGGCATCCTAACAACTCTCAGCACCCTTAACAACAACTAATAATAATAATTTATAATAATAATTTATAATACCGTAATAATTTATTATTTATACCCCACCCATCTGGCTGGGTTTCCCCAGCCACCCTGAGCGGCTTGAACAAAAGATTTAAAATACATTAAAACATCAGTCATTAAAAACTTCCCCAAACAGGGCTACCTTCAGATGTCTTCTAAATGCCAGGTAGTTATTTATTCCTTTGACATCAGATGGGAGGGCGTTCACTACCAAGAAGGCCCTCTGCCTGGTTCCCTGTAACTTTGCTTCTCGCAGGGAGGGAACCACCAGAAGGCCCTTGGAGCTGGACCTCAGTTTCTGGGCTGAACGATGGGGGTGGAGACGCTCCTTCAGGTATAAAGGGCTGAGGCCACTTAGGGCTTTCAAGGTCAGCACCAACACTTTGAATTGTGCTCGGAAACGTACTGGGAGCCAACGTAGGTCTTTCAAGATTAACCTACATTTCCCATAAGTCTTTGTGGGAAACCATGGCTGTTTAAAGTGGTATCATAGTACTTTAAATATTTGGTGTGAATGTAGTCAAGGTTTAAAATACTAAATGTATGAGTGGTGAGTGGCATTGGGTCCCTAGTGTGATGAGCACGAATCACCCAGACACAAAATTGGCATCATCATATAGATTTTATTTACTGCTCACCATAGATCTTGATTTTTATTACAAATGGATAAAAAATTTCAAGGCAAGAGAACTCGGCTTGCAACACAATACGCTATTGTGAGTTGGGGGTAGTAGTGCTTTATCACTGAACACTGGCAGGGTCAATAGTATAAAAATGTAAGAAGGAACAAAAGAGAGCTTTTTGCTGCTGGATCAGGCCAGAGACCCATCTAGCCCTGAATCCTGTTGTCACAATGACTAACAAGATGCCTATGGGAAGCTCAAAAGCTGGACGTAAATCAAACAGCACTACTCACTTGTGATTCCCAGCAGCTGGCATTCAGACACATACAGCCACCAACAGTGGAGATAGATGGCTGGAGAGAGATGTCTAATATCTTGTGAACTGCCCTGAGATCTTTTGATGAAGGGTGGTAGATAAATCTAATTAAAAAGTAAAAATAAATAAAAATAGTCATTCACATTCATGCATAACGTTTACAGGTGCAGTCATATAGGTATGCTAGGGGGTTGCTAGCCTGGCACCCCAGGGTCCCAGTGCACTTGCTAGTATCTTCATTTGGCACCAACACATAGTCTTGGAAAAATCCCCTCAAAAATGCACAATAAGCCAGGGAGTGTTTGCTCTTCTTGCTTAGTTCATGTTTGCATTTGCAAAGCCTCTCCTACATTGAACATGCCTCCTTAAACATGCCCACATTTCATTGTATGCTAGGATTCTGAGCAGAGAAGAGATGCAAAGAGCTTCTCTCTGGGAGTGAGCAGAGCAGTGGCTGATGTGGGTGCCAGTTTCACCCTTGATGGGGCAGCTGACAGCAGGGAATGCCTACAAAATTTTGTGGTCCTTTCTCTCTCTCTCTTTGCTCACTTAGATGGGGCAGCCATTATGTCATGTCCCTGTGGCAGCCATTTTTCGTCATGCCTTGCCCCACAGCAGCCATTTTGTGTTTTCGTGACTGGCACCAATGGCACGCCCACTAGCCCTCAAAGGTTGGCAATCCCTGAGCCATATAATCAGGAATACATTTCCCAGATCATGCACATCCCCATCTCCAACAAGACACGCTACTATCCAGTTTAGCAGAGGCCTGGGCTGATGAGCATCACGAAGAGGATTCATCCCTTACTGTGTCATTTGTACGCATGGATGTTCCTGCCTGGGTCAGGGTGAGAATATGTGAAGTGACGTAGGCACAACACACACACACACACACACACACAGCTTATGCTGTGGAGAGAAAAGCAGCCAGAATACTGCACCAGATGCTCAGCTCTGTAATGTAGAAAAGGGTCAGCCGCGCAAATGAGGCTCACATCTTGCAATGCTCCCGGGACCTTCATTGCGATTTGTGCATCCCGGCATTTCCATCTGACCATTCTAATATTTCAAAAGCATGCCACATTGGCACATGTGTTTGCACAAGCCAAATGGGGAAATGTAACATCGGAAGCAGCCCGTAGGCGCAGTGCACTCTCCCTTTCTGTCTGTGATCACCTTTACACCGATGTTTGTTCCAAAATATTGTAACAGGAGTGTTTTCTTGGGGAATAAGAAAGCATTTTGAATTTTCAAGCCTGAGAAAAACACATGCATAGTTTGCAATGACACAGAAGAGCCTTCTCCAACCTGGTGCCCTCCATATGTTTTCAGATGATACAACTCTCATCAGCCCCCGCCAGGACAGCTGCACACCATTTTTATGAGAATTTTGTCTGGGTTTTTTTTAAAAAAAAAGAAGAATCTGGGCAAGCACTTGAAATGGGGACTATCAGTCACATGCAGAAAACCCATGGACTGATCCATTCATCCCTCAATCCAGAGTACATTTCAGTTATCTTAACCTTTTATGCTGAATTTCTTTAGAAATCATTCCACTTGTCCCTGAAAACGCTCCCCGATTTGCAGATGGCGAAATGTGCGTGTGGAGGGGGGATGTTTTGCTGATTTTCGAAGTCGGACTGAATGGTTTAATGGTGTTAGTGGAAGGCACTTATTATGGGATGGATATTTGACACTGCAGCAAGCAGTAGCTTCCCCTCTTTCTTATTTTAAGGTGAAAATTGATGGAAATGGCAGGGTCCTTGAAATAATCTTCCATTTTGATACATGATGGGAAAGGACTGGTTGGTTGGTTGGTTGGCTATCCCACCCTTCCACCAAGAAGTTCAGGGTAGTATCCCTCACTTTCTGCCCATACCATCCTCAAACCAGGCCTGAGAGGCATGTTTGGCAGAGAGCAAAGGACCCATACACGGTCTCTCACTGAGCTTATGAACCTCTTCATATAGTGCATAGTTGAACCATAGAATGTCCTCCCACAGGTGGCAGTGACAGTCACCAGCTTGAAAGGCTATGGAAGATGATCAGACAAATTTGCGGTGGATAAGTCTATCAGTAGCCAAAATGTTGTATCTCCACTGCCAGAGGCAGCATGAATCTACACCCCAGTTTCTGGGCATCACCCAGGTCTTGTTTGGGGGTTTCCCAGGGGCACCTGTTTGGCAATTATGCAAACACAATGCTGAATCAGATGACCATCTAATAGGGCCCTCCATATGTTCTTAAGGACTGAACGGAGATTTGAACCCAGCTCTCTCCATTATGTGCAGTACTCCTCCCACCTCACTGTCTCTCGGTCTACAGCTGCAAGGGACTAGCTTGCCTAAGGCCACCTAAGCGCATTCATGGCAGACATGAGATGCGAATCAGGGACGTGCTGACTCACAGCCCCATCTCTTGGCTGCTCCATTACATGAGAGCGTTGTCAAGACCAGACACGATGCCAAGAGGATCAACTTGAGTGGTCCTGCCACTTTGCCGCCCCATCATGTAAGAAGCTTTACGGCGGTATCTTTGCAAAGGGCCTGGAAGTCAAATTGAGTCATCTGGCTTCCAAAGCAGCGGCAGCGGCAGCCCAGCAACCAGAGGCAGGTTAATCACTGCCTTCCTGCTAGCTCGCTTTGCTCTGCCTTGTGGCTGCAGGCTCGGATGCTGGATGCGGTCCCTGGGACCATATGGGCAGCATTACCTAGAGACAGCAGGGAGGCCAGGAAACAGGTTTCAAGAACTTGCTTGGTTTGATTGAGCTGGATTCCAGTCCCAAGCCTGACCTGGATTCCTGCCTAGAAACCGTTGTTTATCGCTCTCCCTAATAGCAAACTCAAGTGGTGAGAGCCGGCGGAAATGGAGCCAAAGCAAAGCCACAGAGAAGGAAGAGGGCGGTGCCGTCATGCACAGGGAACCCAGAACTTTGCATGTGTACAAAAATATTTCCATTAAGAAAACTAAGAAGGCAAAATATACTTTAAAAGAAAATAAAGCCCAATGAAGACTGAGTATGTTCCATAGTAATAGAATGTTGAGCATCACTTACAAAAGAAAAAACAGAAAATTGCGGGATGGGATATTCTGGAGAAGGGCACCTAACAAGATACCATAGGACAGGGGTCCCCAAACGAAGGCACGGGGGCCGGATGTGGCCCAATTGCCTTCTAAATCTGGCCCACGGACGGTCCGGGAATCAGCGTGTTTTTACATGAGTAGAATGTGTCCTTTTATTTAAAATGCATCTCTTGGTTATTTGTGGGGTCTGCCTGGTGTTTTTACGTGAGTAGAATGTGTCCTTTTATTTAAAATGCATCTCTGAGTTATTTGTGGGGCATAGGAATTTGTTCATATATTTTTTTCAAAATATAGTCCGGCCCCCCACAAGACCTGAGGGACAGTGGACAGGCCCCCTGCTGAAAAAGTTTGCTGACCCCTGCCATAGGACATTGATCATTTTGTCATTGGATTTTTCTGTCTTCTGATATTGATTCTGCTGCATTGCAGTCCACTAATTTAAATAAATAACTTCAGGATTGTGCATAGCTGCCAAGTTTTCCGTTTTCTCACGAGGAAGCCTATTCAGCATAAGGGAATTTCCCTTTTAAAAAGGGATAACTTGGCAGCTATGGGATTGTGATAGTCCACAATTGTGCCAAAGTCACAATTCACAAATACGCCAAAGTGGTTTTATAAACCACAAATGGGCTTTGCAGCTGAGTTTGCAAAGGTTACCGGCACTCCATGCAGCCTACCTGTTTAGCCACAGGTGCCAAGGTTAGTCATGTGGGGAACACCAGTGTTCTGAAGAAAAAATGGGGGAATCCAACTCTTGTTTTGAAAACACTTCCCTCCTAGTCACCTGGAAGCAGTCCTGGCTTGCCACAGGTGATCAGGCAGCTAGCTGTTTGCAAGCCTGCTTCAAAGCATGGAGGACAGAAAGAGAGAAACAATTCCGTTAGACCTGCCACCAAGGCAAATTTAAAGACATGGTATGTTTTCGGAGAGCTGAGGAATGCTCTAAGAATGACCTAGGAACTCCTCCTGGCTGTTTCCCCAGAAAAGAAAAGTGGGGGGGGGGTTTACACTTGATGGATGGAAGCAGCTTTTAGCTACTGTTTAAGCAACCATCAGGGGTATTAGCTTTCAGTTCTCAACAGTGCTTGAGAAATAACATCTCATTTTCCCTCCTGCCTGATCGCAAACATATGAGTGTTCGGTCTCTACAGTTGAGCTGGATGGGGAGGATGGCCTCTGATTTTTGCCAGGGAGAGCTATTAGATGCTACTCAATTTTTCTACTGTAATGTGCCAGGTGAGTGGATGAGGAGTGCAACATTTGAAATAAGATTAAGTAGTCACACACATGTTCATTAGTCCTTATGCACATGAAGGAAAGGAAAAAGGGGGACATTAAATGGACTTTGTCCTGGGGGGCGGGATCTGGTGGGGTTTTCCCCCTCCCAATGGATTAACAAAGGTTGTCCTTTTTTTGCAAAGAGGTATTCAAATGTCCTGGAGTGATCAAGAAAGGTTGACTCTCAGGAATAACTCAGTTATTATTATTGTAATGATTATTATTAACCCCAACTTTTTCCCTGACAGAGACTCAAAGTGGCTTACAGATAAAATTGTTGTTGTTGTTTAGTCGTTCAGTCATGTCTGACTCTTCGTGACCCCATGGACCAGAGCACGCCAGGCACTCCTGTCTTCCACTGCCTCCCGCAGTTTGGTCAAACTCATGTTTGTAGCTTCATGTTTGTAGATAAAATAAGATCCGCTAAAACTATGGGGCATGGACAACAATAATGACAATACAAATGACAGAGAGAATACAAATGACAGAGAGAAAGTGTTAAGATTAGAGCCCCTGGAGCAAAAGGCACAAAATTGTAAACTGGTGTGCAATTTTGGAGAAGCAAACTTAAGATGGGGGAAAATGAGAAACCGAGATGAACTGAAATTGGCGTATTTGCCCACCCCTACTCACACTGCAAGATTTGTTTCAGGCCCCACCTGTCTGTATTCTAATTTGACCCAGTTTCACATGTTGAGATTATAAGAATTGCTGGCTATGTCTGCCTTAAGCAGAGTATGCTTTGCAACTCTGAAGTCTCTCCCCACCCCTAGCCAGAAACCTAGAAAATGAAGAGAAAGATCACAATCTAATTTATGTCTAATTTCTGAAACAAGCAGTACCAGACCTGTGTAAGGGTGGCTCCACACATTATTCAGAAGCATCTGTGGGTTTGACATGGAAGCAGTCTTCAGGCATTAGAAGACATCTGAAGGCAGCCCTGTTTAGGGAAGTTTTTAATGTTTTATGTTTTATCGTGTTTTTAATATTCTGTTGGGAGTCACACAGAGTGGCTGGGGAAACTCAGCCAGATGGGTGGGGTATTAATAATAATAATAATAATAATAATAATAATAATAATAATAGTTGTTATTGTTGTTGTTGTTGTTGTTGAGCCTGGACATACAAGGGTAAAAGTGTGTAGTGGGCCAGGGTCACAGGCATCAAGCCCATCCCCACTATATGCAGAACTTTTACTTGGGCTTCAATAACATTCTGACAAATTCATGTTGTGCAATTAAAAATCAGACTTTTTGCAATTAGGAAATGAATGGGGAAATGCACTAGACAGCGTGAGATGACATTTGCTTGACACAACATCATCCAACCTCCCTGTAAACAAATCTGGATGAATGTGCAATAAACAGGTCACCTGGAAGCAAGTCTTTTGCATGCTAATCATGCAAAAGATAGAAGAGGAGGGGGCTGTGCCCAGCAACTTCAGGGTGGGACCGATGTGTGCACCCCCGTACTGCACACTTTTTGCTTTCACATGTCCAGGCTGAAAGGCTGAAGATGACCTGAGTCTACCATAAAAACAACCACAACCAATCTCAGCCTTCTGACCTGCTATGCTTGTTTGCAAAATATATTTGTTCCACTTAGCCATTATGTTTTTAAAGCATCTTCAATGTACACTTAAAAACTGTGCAGTGTGAAACGAGCCTCTAAAATGGAGAAAGATTCTGTGCCTGGGCACAGGGGCTTTTAATTCTTAATGTCTGTGTCTCAGGACTGTTAGGGTTTGAAAGGTTCCTAAAAGCTCAGAGGCCTCAAGAGGGGTACAGTGGCTGGATTCACAGCAGTCCCACCCAAAAGCCAGCATAGGTTTTTGGAATTCAGCAGATGTTTTAATCAAATCAGACCCAATCAACATTCAGACAACTAGTGCTCAATAAATTTCTTTTATTTCTTAGCAAAAAAAAAAAGTCTCTCCTCATTGTAGAGGGGAGGGGTTGTGAACAGAAGCCGCTCCCGCGTTGGCAAGGGGGCGTGTTGGCCCCTTGCCTTACCTGCCCTTGCTGCTGTGCCACGCCTCCAGTAGCCAACCAATAGGGCTGGCTCTGGGGTGGGGTTTAGCTGCACTTAATGCAGCCGCGGCAGTTCCCTGCCTCCATTTTGCGCCAGGTTTCCCATCGGATCTCCCGCCCACCCTCCCTTTAGGTCATTCTTTGCTTTGACATTGCTATGGACTTTGGTTGATTGCCTTGGTTGCCCAAGGGGTCTGGTAGGAGTTTTTTGCCCATTTGGCAAATTGGCTCACACCTCTTAGTTTTTTTGCCTACCTCGTAGCAAATCGCCACAACTTTATTGGCGGTTAGGCATTGGTATATCTGTGGTGTGTCGGAGGGGGCAAGGTTCGGGCCATCGCCTACCCCTCCACCTTTAGGGTATTCCGTTAAAGGAATCCGGCAGTCGTGGATCCCGTCTGATGCCCTGCTGGTGGCTAGGGCCATGGCACAACCCCCGCTGGCACCAGGGAGAGCTTCCAGTTGTATTTGCATCAACAGGAACCACCTTCTGGTTGCTAACCTTTGATGATTCCACGCTGAGCGGGGGGAGTCATCTAGTCTGTTCAATCCAATGCCTAAGCCAATACCACTCACATGCTGTAACCAATAAAGTTGTGGCCTTTTCACCCATTAACTTAAATACATTGTGTCCTTGTGTCTTTATTTCCTCAAGCAGCTGGTGGGTTCTCAAATCACAATAGTCAAATAGACTATCACACCCTTTTCGCACTGCCAAAGCTTACCAACTGAAAGCATGTTTACAAACAGGCACATAATAATAATAATAATAATAATAATAATAATAATAATAATATATTTATTATTTATACCCCACCCATCTGGCTGGGGTTCCCCAGCCACTCTGGGCGGCTTCCAACCGAATATTAAAACAGTACAGCATTAAACATTAAAAACTTCCCTAAAATAGAAAAGCAGAGAGCTTCACTGAGTAAGGACCATGCCCTGTTCAGATCACAGCAGCACAGAGTCTGCCTTGAGTGTCCAGGGAATTGTCCCAAACATTGACTGAGTCCTGCCTTTATTAGCCTGCCTCATAACTGTTAATTTCTATGCTAAATCTTGTAAGTTGATTGGTCAAATCACATCTGCATCCCAATACTTCCCTCCTTTGTGAGAAACTTATAGAACCCCGTTTCTAGGAAGTGACATGTTTGTCATCATAATGTTCCCAAATTGTCCAGCCAGCTTCCCATTTCCTTGGCCAGCACAAACTGGCTAGTTTCTTTTCTTAAGTGACCACCTATTTCCCCTTTTAACCACAAGGTATGATTGCTGTTGTTGTCCCTTTGTTCTTCCATTCCACCAGGGGTGTAGGAAGATAGGGGCAGTGGGGGCGGTGCGCCCCGAGCGCCCCGATCTCAGGGGCGCCATCACCGCTATCCGCCCCGCCCCAAAATGCACGCCACACCCCAAACACATGTTACGTCACTGTGCATGGCGCGCCCCACCCCCAGAATGCGCACCACGTCACTGGGGACAGTGCGCCTGCTCTCCGCCCCTGGTGGCGGAGCATGAAGCTCTGCCGCTGCATTCCACTAACAACTGATAGTTTCCCTGTTCCATTAATATTGATAGTTTAAATGCTTCTAAAAGCCAAAAACAAATTTTCAAGGAGAAGTCTACTTAGAGATACTGAATACTTTCTTTCTAAAAACTCCACACTGTTAAATCCCTAACAAGGGCAACTTTCTCTTTTGGGGTAGATTTTGGGTAGGCCATCCAAGTGTCCCTATTTTCCAGGGATGCCCCTGATTTAGAGAAGCCATCTCAGTTTCTGATTTGATCCTGGAATGTCAATGTCCCACTTTTCCTTAGGACATCCCTCTTTTCATTGGAGAAATGTTGGAGGGTATGGAGCTATCTGACCCCTGAGCCATCTGAAGGGAATTCTTTGTAGGAAAGTTTTTTAAATGTTTAATGTTTTTATATATGTTGGAGGCTGCCCAGGGTGGCTGGGGGAACCCAGTACAATGTGTGGGGTATAAATAGTAAAATTATTATTATCGAATGGGACAACCCTGTTTTCATTGGATAAATGTTGGAAGGTATGCATCCAGCATTGCTAACTTTTAAAACAGGCCTTTAAGCTGTGCCTTTAACAGCAGTTGGATGTGTACAGACATTGGCAGGTGATCATCTTTTCCTATGGAGCAAACTACTGTTAAAGGCACAGGAGCATATCAAGCTGTTTTTTCTGACCAGCTGGCAATCCAAGGTGTATCCACTGCTCCACCTCTCTTTGTAGCTCCCATAAACCAACAGCCTCGCAAATATGGATGGGGTAGATATCTTGGCACATTTAAAGATGAAGTTCCTCAATCCGCTCTTTCTGAAACAAGATGCAGACGAAAGCACAGTCACTCTTTGACATTCACACTTCTCTTAATTTTGCAGCTCTTTGTGCACAAAGATGCATGTGCTAGGGTGCTTTAAAATATTGGTAAAAAACAGCTTACAGAAAGTGCATTTATATTAGTTGAAATTGCTTGCAAAACATGTAGGCTACTGTATATTAGGGGGGGATGCATACAGAAAGATGTGTATTGGGGGGGTGGGAATTGCACTAAAATGTTGGTGGACGTTCAGAATATTTTTTTTCCAAATATTGCAAACTTATGGGGCAATGTGGAGAACTGAATTTAAGACTGAAAAAAATGAGAAACTGAGAGAAATGAAATTGTTAGTCACCCATCCCTACTTCTGAAGCCACTCTCACACCTTTTTCATAAGTGTGTGTGTGCTTGCCTGGCAACCACAGGGCACCACCCCTCACCCCCCAGCTCACTCTCCTCCAACTACTTCTGGAGTAAATGAACGAGCTTGGCAAAGAGGTTCCACAGTTGCTAAGCAACCACACTGTACTCCTCTTCTCCCTGGAAGTTGCAAAATGCCCAACTGGGAGCCTTAATCCCTGCTCTGAATTTAATTTTTTAAGCACTCCCTCATTTCCCTTGCAAAAGTGCCTGATCTGTGCCATGTTCTGCTGGATTTGCCTGCAACTGTGTCTTAATGACACGCCGTAGCAACCCTTTGCCAAGCAAAAAAAAAGTGGACGGCTCTTTTGAGAGATGTCGGTCTCTTCTCTCTGGAGATTCCGCACTCAGACCTGGAACATTCAGATATTTCTGTTCCGTGCAAATGGGTTCCTCTCACTCTGTAACAGCCTACCAGCTACATTGATCTCCCAGAGACCGACCACACATTCATTCTCTCTCTCTCTCTCTCTCTCTCTCTCTCTCTCTCTCTCTCTCTCTCTCTCTCTCCTATTCCAGAGGAGTGCCAACTAGTCGCAGAGGTCCAGAAGCATGGACCATGCCCAGCTTTTGAGGCCCCAGCCATAATAAATGATAATAGAAATGATGGCACATGAAAGCAAAATAAGGCACCAAAACAGAGTTGAGACATAATTTGAGGCTGATGAAGTAGGTAGGGAGATGGCTGGGTGAAATGAGATTTGCAGCAAGTAAGTGGCCAGACTAAACAGCCCTTTATATTGCTTTTCTTATTTGTTGGTTGCTGCCCTGGGCTTGTTTGAGGGGGAAGTGTAGCACGGGAATGTAATGATTAAGTAAGTGTGATCAAACACAAATTAGGGCATTTTGTTTTGGCATAAGAAGAGCCTACTGGGTCTGTCTAGTTGAGCATCCTGTCCTCACAGTGACCAATCAGGTGTCTGGGGGAAACCAACAAGCAACACTTGAGCTCAACGATGACGCTGGGATTCAGGGCTCCAACCCTCTTTTCAATCAATTAGTCAGTCAATCAATCAAATAAATAAATAAATGCTATGACCTGTTGGGGCAGGTGGTGAGCTTCTTCTCCTCCCTAGATTTTCCTCTCTCCCCCCCTGCCCCCCACCTGGCATCATAAATTCAAGCCATGTCAGCCCAAGCAAGAGCTCTAGCTCTGGGAGGGAGACAAGCATAGAGGCCAGCCAAGCTTTTGCTCTGTCCCCTCCACCCGCTTCCATTTAAAATGCTAAAGCAGACACAGGGGAACTTCAGGTCCAGGGGCCGAATGTGGCCCTTCAAGTCTCTCTGCTGGCCCTCAGGATTCTTCCCCAGCCAGCCACACACCCTCACTTGGCGTTCTTCTTACTCTGGTTGCCTTTGGCTTGCTGGAATGTGCCTGTGAACTCTCTGATGACATTATTAATATTAAAATGGAATAATGTCTCTTGCTTGCCTGCAAAGAGAACAGGGTCATGGTGCTAGTGAATGTGTACAGGAACTAGCCAGCTGTACAGAGGGCAGATTTGCATTCATTGCTCCGCCCAGTTTTGCCTCTGGCTCCACCCGCCACTGGCATGTGGCCTTCAGTAGGTTGCTCAGAAGGGAACGTGGTCCTCAGGCTGAAAAAGATCCCCTATCCCCATGGGGGAAGATGAGGGGAGAGGAAAAACACCACCATCACAAGCAGCAGAATTTGAGAAGTTGTCTGTTGGAGAAAGAAGATGCTGCTGCCAAGCAGCAGATTCTGATGGTCAATTTTAACTTTTTTTCTGGATGGGGTGGAAGGACCAATATAGTCAATCCCAACAGACAAACACTCCATTCCCGTCAAATCAGAATTGTTTCTCTAATTCACCTCTTGCAGTTATGGGTGACAAATTGGGGGTGTCTGTTGGGGTTAACCATTTTCTTCTGGTGCGACTTCTCTCTTTCTCTCTCCCTTCCCCCTTTTATTGGCCCGTGCAAAGAGCTGTAATTATGTACTTAAATATTTAGCTGTTCATCAGCTTTGCAAATTAAAGCCATCAATTCAGAAAAACCTTCACCCCTTGGCGGTTTCTCCAGCAACTCATAATATTTTTTCCAAGAAAAAGCCACAATGGTTGTCAAGTCCTTGATTGTGCTCCCCTGCACACACCTGTTTCCTTCATGTGGTTTGTGGGAGATGTAAGAGGCAGAGGATTTCAGGAGCTGTGTAATGCTAAACCTCATTAGGGATTCTGCATCCTTCCCTGTTAATTGTACAGCTTTCTGCTTAATAAAACATAGTGTACACGCCTGTCAAGGAGCTCGGCTGAGCCCAGCGCTGGCACAGGAGCTGCAGTGAGATGTTCCATTTTGTTAGTAATTTTGGATTGGGGGTAGGTGGGCCAGGTTAACAGCTAAGGTAGTGAGAGCACCCCACAGGCAATTGGGGGGGGGGAGTGCCCCAACCATTATGTGCGCGCTGTGAGAGAAATGTGGCATGATCAGAGTTCTCTGTCTGCTGGTTTATCTCATGTATTGCTGTTGTCGGAGTTGGGGAGGTAGCAGCAGAAATAAGAGTGCTGCTACTTTTGCAAAACAATAAAAAAGATGCAGGTGTATTTGGTGGGTCGGACTAGTTGCCTCTGCTGTATTTTGGATCAGCTAGGAGTTATTATGGTGCCCATGTGCTTGTTGTTTTGGCTTATATCCTGGGTCTTTCTCTCCCATCCCATCCCCAGAGGCTGGTAATGTCAGGTGATCTATTTTGCTCAGCCTACTTGAAATCCCCACTTGCAAAAGCACAGGATGAGCAGGTGTCACCAACCAACTGATTGGCAGCACCCACTAACCCAATTTGGGCCCATCCAAGTCTTTACCTGCCCCACACCTGAGGGCAGGTGTAGGGCAGGTAGGTGTGGCTTGGCCAAAACAGCCTCGCAGGTCACTTCCTGTCACCCAGAGCTGAGCATGGGGCATTGAAAGACATTCCGGAGACATCTTCTAGGAACACTGCAGGGAGGGAGAGAAGGAGACATGGAAGGGGTTCTCATGCGCAGCAGCACACGCGAGACGGAGGGAAGCGGAGTTCCTGCCCGCTGCAGGGTACCAGTCACCACTCAACTCTTCTTTTTAAGTTTCAAGCAGCAAGTGGGCATCTGAGGTTTACTCATTATTGATATACCATGCATTGGTAACGTCACAGCTACCCTTGGAGTTGATCCAGAGGCTGTCACTAGGGCAGAGCATGGTGACTAGGTTGGTTGTAGGGGCAAGCTTGCACCATCACATAACACCTTGCTTGCAGGCTCTGCATTGGTTGCCAATCTGCCACCAGAGCAAGTTCAAGGTATCACTACTAACATACAAGTCCCTGTGCAGCTCAGGACCAGGTTACATGAGACACCGCTTTATGAGGTCCAGCGCCAAGGGCCTTCTGGCGGTTCCCTCACTGCGAGAAGCGAAGTTACAGGGAACCAGGCAGAGGGCCTTCTCAGTAGTGGCACCCACTGCCAAAGAAATAAACAACTATCAGACTTTTAGAAGACATCTGAAGACAGCCCTGTTTAGGGAAGCTTTGAATATTTAATGAATCATTGTATTTTAATATTTTGTTGGAAGCCACCCAGAGTGGCTGGGGGAAGCCCAGCCAGATGGGTGGGGTATAAATAATTTATTATTATTATTATTATTATTATTATTATTATTATTCCTTTTACACCCAGAAAATTGCTGTGGTCTGTGGGAGAGTCTCTCCTGCCAGTTGCAAAGATCTCAGAAACTTGCTCTGTGGTAACTCAGAGCAGGGCTTTTAAAGTGGCTGCCCTGTCAAGATACAACAGGTGCCTATTTTGCTGCACTTTCTGGAAACCATTGAAGATGTTTTTATTCCAAGAGGCTTTCCCAGATGGATACATGGGTCCTTACCACCAGTGTCTGTAAGGGACTTGGTTTTCTTTTAATGCATTTGTGTTTTTGTTTTTTAAAAAACTTTTTTCTTTATAAGTCACCTTGAGATGATTGTTAGAAGGTGATTAACAAATTAATAATAATAATAATAATAATAATAATAATAATAATAATAGTCCTTTGTACAGCACCACTAAGCTACATGGCACTTCACAGAGTGTCTAAGATGGTGGGAGAAAGTGACAAAGGGGTCTGTGGACCATATCCTATGAGTAAAAGTTTAAGGAGCTGGGTGTGTTTAGCCCAGGGAAAAGATTATTAAGAGGTGACATGATAGGCATCATCAAGTATCTGAAGGGCTGTTGCACAGGTGATAGAGCATATTGGTTTTCTGTGGCTCCAAAGAGTAGGACCTGAACCAATCGGTCAGCATAGCTGCCAAGTTCTCCCTTTTTTAAAGGGAAATTCCATTATGCTGAATAGGCTTCCTTGCGAGAAAAGGGAAAACTTGGCAGCTATGTCGGTCAGAATGCCAAGAAAGGGGATGCCAGCGAAACATTAGGAAGAGCTATTGGACAGTGGAAGAGGCTGTCTCAGAAGATCCTATGGTAGGAGATGTCTAAGCAGAAGCTGGACGGCCACCTGTCAGGGATTCTTGCAACAGAGTTGGGCAAGATGATCTTTGAGGGATGTTCCCACTTGATCATTCTGCAAGAGAGGCTCCTGTCTGCAAGAAATTCACAATCAGAATGTTGCCACTGGTGGAGATGGCAGACATAGTTGGAGATTTGCAACACAATCTTAACTGTGCGTTACCTCCATTCTGAACTCTGTTCAGGAGGAATTTGATTTACACCACCCTTTTTGCCACGTTAAACCACAGAGTCTAGGGCTTGCTGATCAGAAGGTCAGCGGTTCGAATCCCTGCAATGGGGTGAGCTCCCGTTGCTCGGTCCCAGCTCCTGCCCACCTAGCAGTTCGAAAGCACATTAAAGTGCAAGTAGATAAATAGGGACCGCTCCAGCAGGAAGGTAAACGGCGTTTCCGTGCGCTGCTCTGGTTCGCCAGAAGCAGCTTTGTCATGCGGACAAATTCTGGCTCCCTCGGCCTATAGAGCGAGATGAGCGCCGCAACCCCAGAGTCGGACACGACTGGACCTGATGGTCAGGGGCCCCTTTACCTTTACCTTTACCTTTTGCCACCTAAGTTTCCCTAGCTTAGTAGATCATGCGACTGAGATGAAAGGGGTTGGGAAAAGGCATCTCTCTTTGCCCCACCACACACCCCAGAATGGCGCTTTGGGGGGACTTAGGTCGGCTGAGCCCTGGTTCAGTCGGTAAAGCTTGAGCTCCACCAAATCCAAACACTCTCTTCCTGGCAGATCTTGGGTTTGGATTGCACTGTAAGCTGGCTAATGGAGGAGCCAAAAGCTTTGTGATGGAGGTAGATGCTGAGGATTTGCGAGAAGGAAGAGACTTGGCACTGCATATGGTGATTTGGAAGGCATAAGGGATGTTGACAAGAGAGCCTTGAGGTCAAAGCTATTCCCAGAGATGGCGAGATGCCACCTTACCACATTAGCTGTAGGAGCAGCAGAGCACTCACATAAATAATGATCACTGCACCTAAATTCATCTCATGGTGGCTCCACACTCCCCCACATGGTGTTTTGTGGGTGGATGTTTTACTCTGGCAATTCTGCTAAGGCTGGTTCTTCCATTTTCGGAGTCCCTGGATAGGCTCCTCCAGCCTTCACTTAACCCAATCTGTGCTTTCTGGGGCTGATGGGAGCTGTAGTTCAGAATTAGCTGGAGGGCATGAGGTTTGTAAAGGCAGGCCAAAACCATTCTTCAGATGTTACTGACCTAATTGAATATTGGATTTCCTTCCTGTGAAGAATTCCTTTTTAAAGTTCAGGGTTTTCTGCATGGCTAAGTCAGCACAAAACGCTGAAAAGCACCAGGAGGTGATAAACTGGGTGGAGGGGATAGAAAGAAGGGGGGTCCCTCTGGCAGACTCTCAGGACTGCAGTTTTAAATCGAGTGTCACAGAGGAAGCTAAGGAGAGGCACTTGTGAACAATGCCAAGCTTAAGACACTTTTGCCATGTGGCAGGGGGAGATAGCAGTCGCTTTAAGACCATGTCAGCGCATCATTTCCTTTCCTCTTTTCTTATTATATAAAGCAGACACTGAGCTTACACATCGAGCCAGGGGGACATGAAAGCTGACCCAGGGATTGGGGGCAAAGAGTGTTGGGCAGCAGGAGAGCTCTGAGGCCTAATCCTGCTTTCTCAAAAATGAAAGGCAGCTTTTTGGAACTTTATTTGTTTGGGGGGGGGTTCACAAAAGGTACATATATGCCGTTGGGTTGCATATAAAAGAAACCTCCTCTAAGTAGTTTGCAAAAGGAATCAAACAGTAACATTATCAGGAAGAAGAAGAAGAAGAAGAAGAAGAAGAAGAAGAAGAAGAAGAAGAAGAAGAAGAAGAAGAAGAAGAAGAAGAAGAAGAAGAAGAAGAAGAGTTAGAAACAACTATTTAAAACATTCAAAAATTAATTGTAATCAACAATAAACAAAAACAGGCTAAAACACATGTCAACAGTCAATGTATTGGAGTAAGCTTGTCTGAACAAAATATTTTCAGCAGGTGCTGAAAAGAGTACAGCGAAGGTGCCCGATGCCACTAATTTCTTGTGCCATGTGCCCCTTACTCTCTCCCTGTGCCACTCCCCACATCATACCAGCCCTTGGTCAGAAGCACTGCAATTGGAGTTGCCCCTGCTCTCCCAAACTCCTAAGTCATTTTAGCGGTGCAAAGATTCCAAGTGAGATATTTTCACGTTCCTGAAAATTCTATACTAGCACTTCATTTAGTCAGGCTGGGTGTCCATAGGGAGCTTTCTGACTCTATGAAAAGTACCAAGGGCATCCATCAAGGATGTATCCTGGCACCTCTCCTTTTCAACTTAAGAGTACAGTGGTACCTCGACTTACAAAGACGATCCGTTTCACGGCCGTCTTCATAAGTCGAGGTTTTCGGATGTCCAAGTGCACGGTCGGCGCATGTGCAAAGCACGATTTCGCACTTCTGCGCATGCGCCGACCGCGCATGGCGAAAATACTTCCAGGGTTGTCAACTTCGGAAGTCGAAACCTTCGAAAGTCGAAGCGTTCGGATGTCAAGGTATGACTGTATATAGAAATGATGTGGTTACACAGATGTCTGGTCCTCAGTATTTACCCCTCCACAAATATACATAACATGCACGTAAGAACAGATGATAAATTCATTTCATCCCTTCTATATTAAGATGGCACAGCACTAAAGATGTCTTTAGCTCAGATGAGGCTTCTGCAGTTCTTCAGTGACTACTGTAAAAAATGAAGAATTGCAGCCTAAAAAGGTCGTTTTCAAAGACAGAAAAGACCCCACAAACACCTTTGGAGATTAGATGCAGTGGAAATTGAGGAAATACAGTTCTTTAGATATTTGGGCCTAGGGTGTTTTCTCACACAAGAAGCTGGACACAACATGTAGCGTTTACAAAGTGGGCAAAGCAGCATGGGGCATCTTATATTATCACAGAACTAGGGGTGGATACAACTAGCTGCACAGTTGGAAATCATGTATCCCCCAGATTCTTTTTGGAGCCCAGGTATGGGGGCTCTGGGAAGCTACTAAGTCCAAAATAAGCATTTGACATCATTGGTGGTCCTCCCCTCCCCCCCAATTGCCCCTTCTCATCTACACAGAGCTGAAGTTGCATTAATTACAGCACAAACAACAACATATAAAACTTTTGAGGGGAAACATTCCGGTAGTGAGCCATGTCATCTATTTTGAGTAGGTTTTAAGGCAATGAGGAATCACTCTTAGAAAGGGTTCACCTCAACTTTAGTGCTGAAATTAGGGTCCTATGAACAATACATAGCTGCCAAGTACCCCGTTTTCCCCGGGAAACCCCCGTTTTTACTTACCTTTTCCCGGTGGTCCCCCGTATCACTTCGTCTCCCGTTTTTCTCCGTTATTTTCTCCTGCCGGCGGCCATTTTTTATTTCCGATTTGCCCTTCTATGGGCACCAAAAATGGCTGCCGCCAGCTTCGAAAATCGCTTGTATGCATGTCCGGAAGTGCATAGACGCGACTTCCGGTGTCGGCGGGGACCATTTTTTGTGCCCATAGATGGGCGGAGCGACACCGGAAGTTGCGTCAACGCACTTCCTGACATGCGTACAAGCGACTTTCGAAGCTGGCAGCGGCCATTTTTGGTGCCCATAGAAGGGCAAAGCGACACCGGAAGTTACATCGACGCAACTTCCGGTGTCACACGGCTGCCGGTCCCGGATTCTGCAGTAAGGAACAATAAGTTAAAAGTTTGGGAACAGAGTTTGCTAAAAATAAAAACCAAAAACCCTTGAAGCAGCAATTGTGTGATGAATCTCTTCAAATAGACAGAGCAACTCTGTCTCTATTGTATAATTTTTTTTCTTACATTCCTTTGACATTCATTGCCTTGTCAGTGTAAGGACTTCCAGAAACAGAGATAGTAAAGCCTGATTAAAACTGTTGCCTTCAACTGCTTTAAGGTATTCAAAATATAGACCGGGCTGTGAACATCCCTGTCCTGTGGTTTAAACCAGGTCAAAACCTTCTACATATTGTTAGATGCTGCCCTTTATATAATGCTGTGAGAGAACAATATTTGGGACAGATTTTAGGGAGCAATTGGGTGAGGCCTGACTCTGAGTCTATAGTTCACTTACTGAGTGGGCAAGAAAAATATACAGCTATGACAGCGGCATATTTTCTATTGGCAAGAGGGGCTGCAGGGTGCAATTGCACTCTCGCCGCTTGTGATTTCCAGCAACTGGTATTTAAAGTCATCCTACCTCTGACAGTGGAGAGAGAAAATAGAGACACCATGGCTAGTAGCCCTTGAAAGCCTTATTCTCCAAATAGCAACCCCACCTCCCTTGCACTGTGCTACCACTCCAGATTGAGACCACCCTTTGTTGTTGTTTGTTAAGGAAAGAACAGCCAATTGTGAGTATACTGGTAGCCTATAAGTCAGCCCTAGAAGTCTTAGCAGCAGTTAAAAGTCTCTGCTTTCAATGCCTTCTCAGCTTCAAACTTACTAGTGAGCCTTGGCAAGTGAGCTTCTCTCTGCCTGAGTTACAGTCATGATCCAGCAAACTTCTTAAGCCATCATCTTTATTAGATGCTGCTTTATTGTTTTGTTTTTTTAACCACCCACCCATTTCAAATTATGGAATTCGATTAAGAAGCAATAAACTAGCTGTCAAGTTGTTTGCATGCTTTGTGAACCAGGTGTCTGCCGGATAACTTTCACAATCAGTTCTGAAGGTAGGCTGAAATCTTGGGTTCAAGACCCAAGATTTACTGGTTTTATTATGTTGTTTTCGTTTGTATTTGTTTAATCCTTTTGGGGGGGATGCTAGCATGAGGGTCTTGGGCCAAAAAGCAACCTACAAATTAATAGTACTAAACCTGAACTTGCAATATGAACTAGTTACAGGTAGGTAGCCGTGTTGGTCTGACGTAGTTGAAACAAAAAATAAAAAAAATTCCTTCCAGTAGCACTATCTGAAGAAGTGTGCATGCACACGAAAGCTCATACCTATGACAAACTTAGTTGGTCTCTAAGGTGCTACTGGAAGGATTTTTTTTATTTTTTGCAATATGGAGCTATTGCAATGGCTGGTGAGATAAAAGAACATATGAAGAGCTCTGCTGAATTGGACCAAAGGCTCCTGTAGTTCAGTAGTTCAGTATCCTGTCCTCACAATGACCAGCCTGGTGCCTATGGAAAGCCAACAAGCAGGAGTGCAAGAGTTCTTTCCCCCAGCCATTGTTCCCCAGCCTCCGATCATGTCAATTGCCTTTGAAGGTGAAAGACTTTAAATGCACTGAACCAATGTGAAGTATTATGTAACTTTGCCTGTTGTCACCATCAAAGCACCTGGAAGGCATGAGGTTGGGGAAGGTTGGCCAAGGATTTTGTAGGGGCTTGAATAACTATGGCAGGAATCAGGGCTGGCAAGATAAAACTTAGCGGAATCAGATAGAAGGTGGATTCAGGTACAGCTTGGGTGGCAACCACAAGCTCAATGGTCAAATGTGGCCCTCCAAGCCTCCCTGCCTGGTCCCCGAGAGTCTCCCACATCACACTTACTCTCCCCAGGCCATGGTCCTCACCAGCTCTGGAAACAAAGGCTCCAGGAGGCAGCCCAGCTGCTTTCAGTTCACTGAGTATGTGAAAGGGGAGTCCTCAGCTAACCCCAAGTGCCAAGAAGCATATCTACTAGGCTGTTGACTTTTCCATTAACAAGGCATTTACTTCCTGCACAGTTTATGCTTAAGTTCATTGCCGTTCCTTTAGTTGCCACTGAGAAAAAAGAAGGAAAAGAAGCGTTTGGAAGAACTTAAGGAAAAAAGCACCCAAGAGCATCCAATAGTTCCTCAACAAGGGACTGATTCATCCCAGGGTTGATTCATCCTACCGTAGGGTTGCCCCATGGGGGGGGGGGCAGCCCCAGTGTTTTTGATGGCATGTTCTGATCTTATGCCAGATTCCATGGAGAAGAAGGCAAGGCCAGAGCAGGTCAGAGGCATAGCTGTCAAGTTTTCCCTTTTCTCACGAGGAAGCCTATTCAGCATAAGGGAATTTCCCTTTAAAAAAGGAGAACTTGACAGCTATGGTCAGAGGTCTACAGCTAGCACCTAGTGAGTAACTTGCTCCTTCAAAGGTTGGGAGCAGGCGGAGACCTTTTAGGCTTCCGTCTCCAGACTGCATCTTCTAGAGTCCCTTGTGAATAACTTTAATCTCTTAAAGGGCCAACCCACTGGTCTGAAGCTGCCCAATTGTCCTCATTCCATAGCCTCCCTGCACTGCATGACCCATGAGGTTCTGCAGGAAGCACTGGGTGGCTGAAGGGAAGGTACCAGTGAGGGCCCTGGCTCTGCCTTGCAGGCCCTGGCAGTGCATAAGGTTTTTCCTGGGGGCTCCTGCCTGATAACCATGGGTGCCGTGGCCTCTTGATCTCCATCAGCCAGCTCAGAGCCCTAAATGTGGTCCGGCCCACTGAGAGTCAGTGTGGTGCAGGATTAGAACATCAGATTAACACCTGGGAGAGAATAGTGTTCACATCCCCACTTGTCCATGAAGCTCACTGGGTGACCCTTGGGCCAACAGCTGCCTCTCAGCCTAACCTACCTCACAGAGCTGTTGTGGGGATTAAATGAGGAGGAGGAGAACAATGTACACCACCTTGAGCTCCTTGGGGGAGAAAGGTGGGGTGTGAATACAACAAATAAATAAATACCGTAGCTGAGGCCTCCACATCTGTTTCTGGCAGATTCAAGGATCATGGCACTGCAGCTGACTGACAGAAATGTAGCATGGTCAGATACCCAAAATGTCATCTAGTGCAACTCCTTGATGCTTTCCCCTGAAATCTTCTACCATCCAGGAATAACTGCTTCATTCAGGTGATTAACATGACCTGCTGTCAGAGGCACAGGAGCAAATCTAGTTTTGCTTTGATTTTTAAGGTGCTGTCCTTATACCTGGTGGGAGCTCATAGCCACAGCCAGCTGTAAGGCTGAGAAAGTATGAAGGGGTCCCATAACGAGCCCCACTTCAAAGTTGGGGTTCTGATATGGATGCCCCCGTGTTCCATATGCCCTCACTGGGTACAGCAGCCAGTTTCTGGCTCAGCTTCTCTGGTTTCCTAAACCCTGACAAGGTTTTTGACAGGGAGCCTCTGATGCCCTTTGCCTCACTTGCTCATTATTACTATCCAGGGGCTCGTTGGCAGAACATAGTACAAGAGCTGTTGGCCACCTGCCACGAGAGGATTTTGGCAAGGCCGGGCCCGGCCAAAAAAAGAAATCAGGTCCCTACCGACAAGGGAGAGGGTGGGGGATGGAGGGCTGGACTGCTGGGTCCACTAAGAAAGTATGATGCGCTTGTGATGCATAGCTTTCAGAGCATGGCTCTAGATCTGCAGCCCTCCAGATGTTTTGGCCTACAACTCCCATGATCCCTAGCTAACAGGACCAATGGTCGGGGAAGATGGGAGTTGTAGTCCAAAACATCTGGAGGGCCGAAGTTTGGGGCCGGCACATAGTTCATAGATTTTTACTATGTGGGGAGTTTTGTTTTTAAGGTGTAGGGGACGTATTATGTTATTTTCCCCGCACATACAGTGTAATGTATCAGTTTGTGGGAGGGGTGTTCTAATGTTTAAGTATGGTTTATTTGGTCCACTATCTGGAGTCTAAACATAGACAAAGAACTCCTCCTCCACCTCAGGAACCCTTGTGCCAAGTTGGATGAGGCATCCAGATTGGCACAGGTTGGAACTGCCCCACCAAATTGGGCAATGGCTTCAAAGCCATCAAAATTGCACTGGTTGGAACCATCACACCAAAACTGGTGATATCTTCAGAGGTGTACAAAACAGCAAAGTTTGAAATCTTAATGTCAAGCTATGCCTAAATAGCGTTTTGGTCCACCTTGATTCAGAATGGCACCTGGAATCCAAATGTAGACAAAGATTGCCTACTCCTCCTCGGGAATCCTCTTTCTGATTTGGGCAAGGATATCTTCAAAGGTATCCAGATTGGCACAAGGTGAAATTGTCACACCAATAATTGGGTGAAATCAGGGCAAAGTCACATTTTGTCCACAATCTTGATTCAAAATGGCAGCCAGTGTTAATGAAAACCACTTCCCCCAACCTCAGGAACCCTCGTAGCAAGTCCAAAATTGGGCAAAGTCACAGCAAAGTCGCATTTTGCTTTGCCACATTGATTCAAAACGATGGCTGGTTTCCCAACATTGACTGAAGCCATTTCCCCAATGTTGGGAACCTTTGTGCTGAGTGTAGCAACAATATCTCGAGAGGCGTCCGAACGCATAGAAAACAAACAACCAGACAAACCATTTCCCAAAATACATAGCAGATTAATAAAGAAGTAACAAACAAAACCAAACAGGAGGATGGCATTGCCCAGAATAATATAGCTTGCTGCAAATAAAATATGCAACATCGACAAATATAACCCTCCTCACTGCGAAACAAGTGCAAGGTAGAAGCTTTTCCAGTCTCACAATAATTCTACCCTTCGTACATTTTTGTTTTCTGTAGTCCTTCAGTTCAAATTCAAGTGAGCTAATGGTATGACAGTCATTCAATCCCTGATGTATGAGTATGCACACCGCCAGCATCCTATATTAGGGTTGTTTTACAATGACATGCTCAGCTGAAGCATACCTGTGTCTGGTCTGTTGGGTCAGACTTTTTTTTTTAAAGGGAAAATAAATGTGAGGGGAAGGAAAGAAGTCCAGTACACAGCCAAGGGTCATGCAAATCATGCATAGTTCATTTAACCGAGTAGATAATAGTGATGTCCTCCAGCCCTTGGTGCCTTATTACTAAATGCAAGAAATGGGCAGGCGTGGGTTGCTGCAGGTGAAATATGCTTGCTAATGAGGTTAGGTGAGCTTCAAGAGAAAGGAATTGCTGTTACACAGCAACAAAACGTTGGCTTCTGGCATGCTACACTTCTGCAGTTATGCCATGCAACTGTGGGATGATGCAGAATTCACCACCCCAAGAATCTTTTTTTTTCCATTTTAAAATAAATAAATAAATAAGGTTCTAGCCCTATCAAAGGGCACAAAATGTGCCTACACAACTTGTGACACGCAGCTGAGCATAGTCCCCATGTCATGTATTGTACCCTACCAGACAGTTCTCGGTGCTCTTGCATTTATAGTCCCTAGCAGGCAATGCAAAATTGTTGCATTGGACCCATGGAGAGACATCGTATCTGGTATCTGCATTTGCGTTGATTCAGGCCATCTAGTTCAGGCTTGATATGGGCAGCAGTTCTATTAGAATTTTATTTATTTATACAAATTTATCCCCTGTCTCTTCATGATAAAATCATTTATCCTATGCTTCCCTCAAAGAGCTCAAAGTGGCATACGTAGTTCCTTCTGGTTTTTTATACTTATTATTATTATTATTAAGGGTTTTCTTGGTATACAAATTTGTCAGCGTCGCTTGTGTAGGTTCTGTTGTTCACTTGTTTTCCTTTGATGGTGTTTTTATACTTGATCTAGTTGAGACTCCTGGTTCTATGAGCCTGAGAAATGCCCCCATTATTCCATCTTGTGTAGCATACATGGCTGGTTTTTAAAAGAGAATTGGCAACTAACTGCTAATGAGCCTTTTGGGGGACTTGGTTCATATTATCTCTAGCAGCAGCATTGCAACCAGGGTCACGTTGCGATGGGGAGAGGAGCGCAAAACGGGGCCCCCCACATCATGTGGATAGCCATTAAATGATGCCTCCAAAATGCAACATTAAGCACGTTTTTCAAGATGGGAAATGGAAAGCCAGCTGCCATCTCGCACGGAGGTTGAGGGCCAAGCTACACATTACGTTAAATGCACAGGTTTATCAGCACTAAAGTGCAAAGGGAAGGTTAGGAACCCCCCCCCTTTGCACTTAGCCCTGATCCTGTTCCAACTGCAGCTGCTAAATAAATAAATAAGAAATCAATGTGTCACTTAGTGAGGGCAGAGGGTCCTGCAGAGTGCCACCACTGCAGCTTCTCAGTGGCCTGCAGCCTAACACAGTACAGCACATTCAAGCCGTTCAGTAGCATTTTCAGGAAGGAGAAAACAGGAGGGATTGTGTAGCAGCAGGAATACTCAAAAGCAGCCAAAGAGGAGAAAGGAGGAATTCAGCAGCTGTATTCTCAAAGGCGTAAAGCAGGGCTGGTCAGCAACTGTTGCTGGACTCCAACCATTGGCCATGCTGACTGCAGCTCAAAGGAGCTGGAGTCCAGGAGGGCCACAGCTTCCCCATCCCCAGGGCAAAACTATTCTTAGCCTCTTTTGGAGCTGGTTCTCCATGCCCTAGCCACAGAAGTGCCTATATATAGCCAATATTAAATGGATTACATAGCCTGCATGAATTACACACTTCAACCAAATAAGCAGACTTTCTCTAATTCTGCATGAATTTTAAAGGGCGCTGAGTAACGAGCACTGGTTTCATTGCGATGGAGGTGGAAATGCAGGGCAAGGTCTCTAACCACTAGAGATCTATTTCAACTACCTCTCTGGCTTCAAAGATTTCCTCAGGCCTTGCCCACGCATTTCCAAGCATTTCTTTGGTGTCCTTATGGACTAGGAACTTGTTCTTCTCAAAAATGCAAACCCAGATTCCCCAAAAGTGCCCGCCTCCTGTGATTCTGCACCTACATTCTGCACCTCCTCTGTACCGCTGCAGAACTGCGGTGTACTAAAAACACACACCCTTCTGTTTCCGACACTGTTGCAATATTATGGGCTGTTTAGCATAGCACACCAAATTAGACCTGAGCATCTACTCTCAGCAGTGACCAGCAGGGGGCAAGGTGTCCCTCTCCTCCAGTTGCTAACGGTAGTTAACAGATGAAGCTCACGCAGGCAACTCCTGAGCTGTTTTGTTAATGCATCACTTTCAACTCTGTTTCCTCCTTTGGAAACATAAAAACCCAGTGGGTTGCCCTTTGCCTCCCTCCTGCCCCTCATTCCCTTTCCAGATTTGTTAAATGTGAACTCCGTGTCCTTCCCTCCTCCTGTGTGTCTAATGGAAGGGAAATTAAGAGCGACTCTCAGCCCCTCCTTGGGTCTCTGGACAGAATTTTTCCACCCCAAATTGCTATCACCCAATTGATTCCCATGGTTCTTGGTCTGGAGAGGCCAGAAGAACGGTAGTGTGTACAAGAAAACAACAGGGCATCCATCGAGGAGAAGATAAAAAACAAGAGTCAGAGTCAATTCAATTTAATTCCATTGCATTGAATGATGGTCCTTTATTACCAAGATGCTCAGAAAATGGACTTGACAGGCTGCTCAGAGCTTCTCTTGGTGCTTCCTCTAACTAGTATGTGTAGAAATGGAAGAACAAATTCCTCTCAGTTTACATTTCAGTTTGATCTCACCTTTTTCACTGTTCCCAAAAAAATATAAAGCACAGCGGCCCTTCGAAATGCACACTTCTCCCATTTTCTGATGGAGTCCTCCAAGCAAAAAATGTGTACAAAAATGAGCATGCAAGACAGAAGGTGTGCATAGAAAGGCACATATTGGTAACAATGACATGCAGAAATGAGTTTTATTACAGAAAAATTGCTTGGGAGAATGTGCATGCTAGACAAAATTGCAAGCAAAAAATAGTATATTGGGTGAAATGCACACAAAATGCACACTGAAATGCTAATGAATTGTCATGATTCCCTTTTTAAAAAATGTAAATTGATGCAGAAATGTGGCAAACTGAATTTAATATTGGAGAGATCGAAACTGACCACTTTGTCCATCCCTCGGCATGCACAGCTCAGCCCATGCCTACCCCTTCGTTCTGCTACCAACCAGCAGTCTAGGCGTCTTGAGACTCCTTTTTAAAATGTGAAAACCCTGAGAAGATGTGACAGATCTATCTTTGCAAATGCCACAAAGCTATTCCATGAAAAATGCCTCCATGGTTGAACTCATGTGCCTCCCACATGTGCGCACACCTAAATGCACTCATGTGCAGTTGAATCATGTGACAACTTGTGTGTCAACTCCCACATGAAAGAGCTTTCCATGTAGAGTGACTGGAAACATCAGAAGTTGGAGCAGCTTCTGCAACAAGGTTGCCTTTTCTTCTCCTCTTTTTAAAACCGCCTTCCCTGTTTCATTTTGCCTTTGATCACTTTGTCATGTTCTCTAGCCCTCTTCACAGACACTGCTTTATATTGCTTCCGTGAAGCTCCCAGACTATGGAGTTCCTTTTTGTTCTTGGGCCCCAAATCAGGACATACGGTAACTCCCCACATCCAAAATTCTCGGAGTAACAAAGTCAGAAAATTGGGGACAACTTGGCATCCATTCCTCAACCCCAACCCCACTCTTTTGCCTTGATAGCTGCACCATGCAAGTGAATGGAGTGGAAGTCTCCAGTCGCATAAGAACTATCCCCTGCTGGATTTGACTATAGCTCCATCAAGACCAGTATTCCATTTCTAGCTGTGGCCAACCAGATGCCACCTAGAAGCCTACATCTGGAGCCCACAGGCAGCAGCCATCCTCTCCATTGCCTGCAACATGTCAACTGGTATTCAGATGCACTGCCTCTGAACCTGGAAGTTCTATTTAGCAAGCCTAGCACAACCTCTCCCCTCATCCATTTGCCTCCTTTTCTTTTGAGGACTCTGGACAGCTATACATCTTTTCCAGTGAAGCCAGAGGCATAGCTGGGGGGGGAGGGGCGCTGGGCACCACACCATGGGGGCAAGCACTTACTGCTGGCGCTGCAGTGCGCCCGAGCCACACATGTCTCCTGCAGTGGCTCGGGTGCCTGCAGGCTCCGCCCTGCCCGAAACGGCAGCGTGGGGCTTGTGTCTGCCCGATGCCTCTCACTCAGATGCCCTACAGCTGAGGGGGAGGTGGTAGCGAAGCTCCGGGCAGTACATCTTGTTCCAGCTAGTTCTGCTCCCGAGCGCAGAGCGCCACCCTGGACACCCGAGCAGCCAGCTATGCCACTGATTGAAACACTGATGTATGTAGAATTAGTTCAAAAGGGCTTCCACCTAGGAAAACCCTTGCAGAGAATGCACAGCACACACAGGCACCAAGACTGTTGGTGGTTGGGGGAATAGTATTCAGGTAGGAAAGCAAGACAGATGGAGTTAGTTTGAGTAATACTTTGGTGGCCCGATAGCCAGCTACCATCCTTCCATGCTGGAGTCAATGAAAGGAAAGTCACGCCCGGAGAGTGTTCTCTGCTCTGAGGAAGACGACTCCGTAATTCACAATGCCGGCTGGCGCTCTGCTTCCTGTCCATGGTTTTATTGTGTCCATGAATTCTCAATGCAGTAATGACTGTCTGGCAATGATAGGGGCCCATTGATTTCCTCTTACTCGCACAAACCGTGTCTATTTCTCTTATACACACACACACTTTTATTTATTTTGGTTACCTAAGCAATAACCATGCTAATCGCAGATGCTCCTTGAATGCTAAGCCGCCTGCTGCTCAAGGGAGATAGAGATGTATATGCTGGTGGCACCTAGCACCAGTGCCAGGTGCCAGGGATTGTGCTGCGGCAGAGGGTGAAAATGAAGCAGGGAACGAGGCACACTTCCCAAGCAAACAAGGACCAGAGGCTGGCAGAGAGCAGGGAAACATCCCTCTGCTCCCATCTCTCCAAGGCGCATGGGGGGCAACGAAAGCTGCCACAATTCAATTTGCTGAAATTGTATTGGTTTCATGCAATGCCAGTAAAAGGGAGGCCAGTCTATAGTGTGGGGGTGGGTGGGTGGGGCGATAAACAGCAGCACCCCAACACAGACTCCAACTCCCATCAACCCCAGCCAGCATGGCCAGTGGGCAGGACAATGGGAGCTGTAGTGCGGCCACAGCTGAAGGGCCTTAGGTTCCCCTGCCTGCTGTTGCAACTTAGCCAAGTTGGAGAAGCCCACTAGGAAGGGAGGAAGAGTCAGCTCCGGATTTTGGAGACCTTTAGGGCCAAGTGAAGATGGCAGTGCACCCAGTGAGGGCTTCCTGCGTCATAAGGTAGTGAGGACTGTTGCGAGGGTGGCTCAGACATCAGCATCGTTGCCACTTTCTGAGAGGCGTTTTGGCAAGGCATTGGTGAGGTCAGTGCCATGAGCCCCAAGACAGCATCCTGGATGGGCTGGTCTAATCAGGAAAGGGGCTGGGGAGAGTTTGAGGAAGTGACCCTGGGGAGGAAGACCCACCAGCTTGGAGCAAGCTGCATCAGGACCCAGAACTCATCCGAGCTGCCAGGAAGTGAGTCCCCAGTTGAGGGGTTCAATCCAGCACCTTCCCTGCCAGAGGATCCACCCTCACCAGCCTCTGCTGACAAGCCTCCACCCATCCAGGAGGTGTCCAAGTCTGTCTCCAAGCTGGCACTGTTACCTCCTCCATCTCTGAGGACATAGAGATCTCAGTGCTGGTGTGAACAGACAGCCCAGGCCCAGGCCCCAAGGCGGAATTCCCATTGGCAGGAACAAATAATAATTTAATAAATATAATTAATAACATTACAAAATGAGATCCGGGTTCGAGTCTTTCATCCACAGGGAGTGTGGACAAGTCAGGGCTGTGTGGGTGGACAGGCAGGAGATCCAGGCTGGGCCCAGCAGTGCACCTGTGCAACTCTGACCTCATTTCGCCCTGTGAGTGGTAGCATTGCTGGCCTTGTGTGGCCAGTGGCTCCTTCCCACCAGGCGAGCCACACCTGTGCTGCGGACTGGTTGGTCTGCAAAGTTAGAGAAGCTTCATTGGCTGAAAAAAATGGCTGACACCCCCCCCCAAAAAAAATCATTTCCATTTTCTAAATATATTTTCTTTTCAGGCAATGCCCTCACAAAGTGGCTTACAAGCTTGAAAATCAGTGCAATGCAATTGATAACCCTTTGATCAGTAAAACACATCAGATTAGAACCAAAATAACTAGCTATAAAATCAAGAGAATCTTGGTGGAATAAGGGGGTTTTTAAGATCTCTTTTTTTAAAGGGGGGGAGGGTAGTAGGGAAGAAACTGGGGAATTTCCAAAGATGTGAGGCCACCACAAAAAGGCCCTGTGCCTGGTACCTGTCAACGTGCTCTTTCTTAATGGTAGGCTAGAGAGCAAGAGCTCTGGGGTTGACCTTGAGTCCAAATGAGTTTGTATGGTTCTTCAAATACACAGCTCTTTAAAAAGCAAGAGCCGTCTCCTGTTTTGAATCTGACCGGTTACCAACATGCCAGTGCCTTTTGGGTCAGACTCTTGTTAGAATTGGGATGGCTGCTTACACATCACCCCCCCCCAAAAAAAGGAAGACAAATAAGGACACAGATTTGCATAAAATGTGCATTAGCAATTATATAATAGCTCTCATCCTAGTGGAGCAGCTGCCCAGGGCCTCTCTGTTGATGGGCCTCTCCAAGACCACTCTTGCTCTCCCTTCCAAGGGTTCTTTTATATTTAAATCAGCCTTGAATCAGAGAGCCCTTCTAATAGAGGATTGTCCTCTATAAAGTAAGGCACATAGAGACACCCTACTGCTTAGGGATGTCATCCCCACCCTCTAGTCCCAGAAACAATTGGTACCCTTCACACAACAGGGTCATTCGAAACATGTCTGTGTTTGAGTTCCCAACAGAATAACAGGAGAGTAGGAAGTGAGATATCCTACAATTTGGTGCCATTCAGATCTTCTGTACATAACGGATGTAGGGAGGGGAAGATGCAACCTGCCAACTCTCTTGAAAGTGACAAAAAAAAATCATCCACAACTTCTGAAAACAGGTGCCGGCTGAAACACTTCATCTTTGACTACTCTACATTGCATGAAGGCATTTTGATGTTTTCCGATTGCTGCGTCGACATTTCTGGGTCACTCAAAACCATCAGTTTGGACTGAGATGAAAGTAAGATATTGAACTGAGTGGGGGCTTCTGTGGAGCATGAAACCAATCAATGATAACCCCCTTGAGCTATGAGAGTACACGTACACACACACACACACCAAGGGCTGGGAGTGGGGACTCAGCTGGAGCTTCTCATCAGGAACAAAGATACTCTGGCATGCACGAGTTCCATCCGAAAAGCTTCTCTTTATAGGGCAAGATGCTCACGTTTATTCATTGGCAGAAGAAATGAGGCAGAAGCAGGAGAAAGGGAGCAGAGGGGGGATATTTGCATAAAAGCCACATCCGTCACAAATCACATCTCATTTCATTTCAGCAATAAATGCAAAGCCTTATTATTGATCTTCCTCTACCTTTCCCCTGTACTCTCCTTCCTTCGTGTGCCTGGTCTTTTTAGTTTGTAAGCCTGATATCAGAACTGTTCCCTCCCTCCCCCTCCCATCCCTTGATGTGAAAAGCAGGATTAAAATATACTAAATAAATAAAATATTTCATCCTCTGCAATCTGCAGCCAGATCAAACTCTCTAGATTTTTGGTGCTTAACACGAGTTATTTTGGGTGGCTGGGTGTGCTGCTTCCTAGGATTAAATGTTGTAACTAGAATTTCCACTACGGCTCATTGACCTTTTATCAACAGTTCCAATGGCCCTAAACAGCAGGGATTTGAACAAGGAAACTTGTGGGTCCAAGCTGGAACCTAACCTGGTGAGCAACCTGGCAATGTTTACATTCTCTCCTCTGAGTCCTCTTCTGCAACAGAAGGAAATAGGGTTGTGTATGACACTGGACCCTGTGATTAGAAGGCAAAATGAAGCCTCTGCATTGGGTAGACATAGATAAACATTAGCAGCTTTTTGCCTTTTGGTTTTATCTGGTCAATGGGATGAAGCCTTCTCTGTGCTGGCTCTGGGATATCTGCACTTAGTGTAACTGCTGGGACTTTGGACTGAACAGCACACACTCCGAGTCTGGGTTGTATACAGCAATCCATGTATTCAGCCTTGCCCTAACAGTTGAGTTCCTCCAACCCCATTGCCCATGCTGGCATTCAGAGTCTGAGGCTCTTTTAGGACCTTCAGACCATGAATGCATCTCTCTGTGTTGTTTTTGCTACCTCTAGGAAGTAACAGAAGAGGGGGCAGAGAGGGTCCCATTTGGTCAAAAAACTAAAGCAGGGAATTGGCTCACAGGATTTGACAAAGGATGGCAACAGTGTCATGGTCTCTTAGTATCCTGCTCCACTGGGGCTTGCAACTTGAAGGAAACTTGCATCAAACAGAGTTTCTTCCAGGCAGGTCAAGTGAGCAAAGGCAAAACAAAACAGATCAGTTCAAGGCAGGTCAGGCAAAAGCAGGATACTAGAGGGAGGAGTCAGAATCACAGATAGTGGGGAGATATTGTTGCAACAGAGAGTTGAGGCCATCTAAAGCCTTAAGTAGGCTGAGAAAGTCTGTACTATAGTTGGCTTCAACTCCTTTGGGGGAGTTGGCTTTGCTGTCCTAAAGAGCTCTGGTCTTATCTGCAAGTGGTGTGTGTGTGTGTTATGGGGGGGGGGGGCTTGGCCTCTGAGTCCGAAGAAGGCAGAACGACTGATGTTCTAAGACTAGGAGGAGGGCTCAGGAGGAAGTGTTGAGCTCCCCTCTAAAATGACACAGTCCTCCTCATCTGTAGCTAAAGGAGCCGAGTTTGTGAATCATGTCAATTGATCTGGATTTTGGACCTGACTCAGGCATTGAACTGTGGTTTGGCCTGAAATGTGTGCCCACAGTGGAAGGGAATCCTCAGATCCAATGCCTAATTACTCCAGATATAAAACATGATGTGCTTATACCAGCTGCAGTATATAGGTTAGTTTAGTATCACAATGGGATCTTCTTTGGCTTTTCTGTGCATGGAGCAGAACAAGATAGTAGTATTCAGTGGTTTGGGGATGTACTGTACCACTTCAAATCACAAGTAAGGAAATGTGATTCCCCACCTGCAAGTGACACAGTCCATTCTACCACCACAGGAGCACTCAGCTGTTTCCTTAAGACCTCCTCTGAGTGCACTTATAGACCATATAAACAAAGCAGTGCTACAATGTGATAGGAAAGGCCCATAGCTCAGTAGCAGAGCATAGATGTTGCATGCAGAAGATCTCAGGTTCAGTCACCAACAACTTGAGGTAGGACTAGGAAAGACCATTGTCTGAAACCCTGGAGAGCTGCTGCTGCCAATCCTTCAAAAAGTTCAAGCTAGATGGTTATAATGCAGCTTCCTGTCCTATAAAATTTACCATCTATTTTGAGGAGGAGATGAAGTGCAAGGGTAGATCACATGCTTTGCATGCAGAATGTCCCAGCATCTCCAGCCATGTAACTCTGTTGAGCTGATGCCAGTCAGTGTAGACCAGGCATGTCCAACAGGCAGATTGTGATCTACCGGTAGATCACTGGATGTCTGCAGTAGATCACTGGTAGACTTACCTTCCAATTCCCGGACTGCAGAATCCGGGACCGGAAGCCATGTGACACCGGAAGTTGCGTCGACGTAACTTCCGGTGTCGCTTTGCCCTTCTATGGGCACCAAAAATGGCCGCCGTCGGCTTCAAAAGTAGCTTCTACGCATGACTGGAAGTGCGTCGACGCAACTTCCAGTGTCGGCCCGCCCATCTATGGGCACCAAAAATGGCCGCCGCCGACACCAGAAGTCACGTCTACGCACTTCTGGTCATGCGTAGATGCAACTTTTGAAGCCGGCAGGAGAAAATAACGGAGAAAACAGGAGACGAAGTGATACGGGGGACCACCGGGAAAAGGTAAGTAAAAATGGGGGGTTTCCCGGGGAAAACAGGGTACTTGGCAGCTATGCTGGTAGATCATTGGCTCCCCCCAAAGAAGCTGAACTAAAAAAAAGCTCAACATTTTACCTCCTCCCTGAAAAAACTCAACAACTTTGACCTGAATCCCCCAAAATCGGTCTTCCTCCTTCCTAAAACAAGTTCAATAACTTTGACCTGAACAAGTTCAATAACTTTGACCAAAAGGGGGTAGATCACTGCCAGTTTTTAACTCTGTGAGTAGATCGCAGTCTCTTGGGAGTTGGCCACCCCTGGTGTAGACCATGTGAGGAACCTAAGGCCCAAGGAGCAAAAGGGTCCCCAGACCCTTCTGTCTGACCCTTGGGACTCTCCCCAGGCCCCCTGCTTGAATGCTTCTGCCTTAATGGAATGTGTCCTTGAACTTAGATCAGACTGCTGGATGGCCATCATTCATGAGTGCTGTAGTTGAGAATCCTTGCAGGGGGTTGGACCAGTTGACCCTCAAGGTCCACTCCAGCTCTACAATTCTAGGATTATTGCTTGCCTGGATGGAGCAGAATCAGGTGTGTGAGCCTGAGTAAAAAGGCAAAATGTGCTTCTGTTGCTCTGCTAACTTGCCTCTGACCCTTCACACCACTGTTGTACAGCCCTTGGAATGTTGCCCAAAAGGGAATGTGGTCCCAGGTCTGAAAGAAATACCCCAGCCCCAATATAGACAATACTGAGCTAAATGGACACTCATTATGTCAGGTTCCATGATGGCCCAGCAGGTTTTTGGCAGAAGTGAAATGCAGGGATTCCCTGCAAGCTTGTGGAGAGAGGGAAGGAGGGAGGCAGAAAAAGAGAGTCAGGATAGATGTTTCATGCTCCCTGCATGATAGATGGAACCTGGCAGGAGGGAGAAGTTTGTCAACACGGCAGCTGGAGGTGACACCTCTGAGGTTTATTAGGAAGACTGTGCAAGGAGAGGCGTCCCCGGGAAGATGGATACAAGGCTGTCTCTCTCTGCCTGGTAATGCTGTGGGGAATGCAGGGGAGGCCAGTCATTTGAAATAGCAGCAGCGGCAGCACAAGGCAAACCACACAGATTGGGACAGGCGCAGAGTGAGCTGGTATCATGGAGTAGTGAGGAGTGTGCGCCTTGGGAGTCCTGGTGTAAATTTCACTTCTGCCATGAATGCTCTAGGTCAGGGATTGAGCATGCTGTGACCTGTTTCATGTTGGTGGCAAGATGGAGAGGGGAGTGGCAGAAAGAGAAAAGGTGGGGCAGAGTAAGAGAGAACGATGTGGTGGCAGAAAGAGAGAGAAAGGAGGTGGCAGAAGGAGGAAGATAGAAAGGAGGTGGTAGAGAGAGAGAAAGGGGTAGCAGAAAAAGAGCGGGAGAGAGAGATTCAGTCCACATTTGGGCTTGGTCATGCCCACCATGGCTCTGCTCATTCCCAGTATGTTACCCTCAACAGAGAAATGACTCCGTCCACACTCTAGATGACAGAAATCATTGTTTCCATTCTGCCAGCCCAGGCAAGTCCCACAGAGGAATAATGTCAGTCTACCTTGTTGCTGGGACACAGGTGGCACTGTGGGTTAAACCACTGAGCCTAGGGCCGGTCAGAAGTTTGGCGGTTCGAATCCCTGAGACGGGGTGAGCTCCCGTTGCTTGGTCCCAGCTCCTGCCAACCTAGCAGTTCAAAAGCACCTCAAAGTGCAAGTAGATAAATTAGGTACCACTGCAAGCGGGAAGGTAAACGGTGTTTCCGTGTGCTGCTCTGGTTCACCAGAAGCAGCTTAGTCATGCTGGCCACATGACCTGGAAGCTGTACGCCAGCTCCCTCGGCCAATAATGAGAGATGAGCACCGCAACCCCAGAGTCAGTCACGACTGGACCTAATGGTCAGGGGTCCCTTTACCTTGTTGTTGTAAGAGTTACTGAAATGTGCTTTGAGCACCATATGCATATCACATCTGTTCTTCATCTTCCACAGTCTCTACTTTCTCATTTCTAGCTGGCTTGAGCTTACCAAGAGAAGGTCACTCGCCTGTGTGCCTTGCTTGTGGCCCTTGACCAAGGGCGGGGGGGACCCCCATAGCCCTGATGCAGATGAGCAACCTTGTCCTGCTTGGCTGCCTCTGTGCTGTCCAGCTGCCCAAGTGGTGAGGAATTTGCTTCCCATCAGAAGAAAGGGCAGAAAGTCTGAGGCATCCATATCTGCCTCAACAACCAAATGGGTACTTTGGTTGTCTGCCTGGGCTTTTTGTACATGGCTCATCTGTGTTCACCCGCAGAGACAGCAAGGAACAGCATACTCTGGACCAAAAACGTTCAGGATTGTCGCAGCAACATGGCCTCTACACCCCTCTGCTGCTCCATCTCCAGCTGCCTGTTCAGCTATTAAAGATCAATGCACATGGGCATCTCACTCTCTTTTGTTCTTCCGTAGGAGGCTCTGCTTCTTTTTCAGTTCCTTTTTGTCTCCTTGCTGTTTATTTCTGAGCCAATTTCTCTGTGGGCTTCTGAACTCCCTGCTCTTCCCTTTCTTTTCTCTGTTCCCTCACTGAGCTTGTACTGTTTGAAGGCTGCTGCTGTTCGGAGATGTTTCTCGGCTGCAAATCGGGGCTGGGGAGATCAGCCCATTTTTGTTAGGACCAAGATTTTTCCCAGTCACGACGCAGGTCAAGTTCTCTGATTGTGGTTAGTTTTAGTAGAAAGTTTCCTCGGGTCTGCCTTGAAAAGCTGGCTGTGTTGGGAGGTGTGTGTTTGTGGGAGCCTTGTGGCTACAACCAGGGCCAGATTTAGGTTTGATAAGGCCCTAAACTACTGAAGAGAATGGGGCCCTTTATATGTCCAGTTGTCCTTTGTCAACAACAAATTGTCACTGTTTTTGTGTTGGATATATGCCATATGGTAATTTATGGACCTAATAGGTATCTAAAGCCATTTGCACATGACAAAATATTTATTTTATCAAAGTAATTGTTGAACTGAAATACATTTAAGAATAAGTATATTAATAGTGAATTTTTTTGGGGGGGGGCAAGAGAGTGGGGCCCTAAGCTATAGCTTGTTTAGCTTATACGTAAATCTGGCACTGGCTGCAGCTTAGTAGTAGAGCACATGCTTTGTGTACAAAAGGTCCCTGATTCAATCCTCAGCATCTCTGGATAGGTATGGGAAACTCTGCTGCCATTCGGGGTCAATCAGGGATCATTTCCCCTTAGAATCATAGTCATAGAAATGAAGGGCAGGGTAGAAAGTTAATAAATAGTCCAACCCCTTCAATGCAGGAATCACAGCTAAAGAATCCCTGACACATGGCCGTCCAACCTCTGTTTTAAAAGTCCAACAAGGGAGAGTGCACTGTTTTCCGAGGCAGTCCATTCCATGGTTGAACCGCTCTTACCATCAGAAAGTTCTCCCAAATGTTTAGCTGGAATCTCCTTTCTTGTAATTTGAATCCATTGGTTTGGGTCCTACCCTCTAGAACAGCAGAAAACAAGTTTGCTCCATCTTCCACGTGACAGCCCTTCAGGTGTTTGAAGATGGTTATCATACACTTCTCAGTCTACTCTCCTCCCGGATAAACATACTCAATTTCCTCATAAGGCTCTTCTTATTTTAATTCTCTTCAGTGTGTTGTTCTAATACTCTTCAGTGTGTTGTTATTTCACTCTGGTTCTATTCCACGAGCTGATAAAGTATGTATATAGTAAATCATGTTGGATTGACTGGTGAATCCTGAATATATCTCTATATCAGCGTTACCCTCACCTTGAGGTCAAGGGTGCCGTGATGGGATTAACCATATAATCCACCCTGTCCTGTCTAATAACTTGTAACCAATGTAATAACTTATATGGCTGTATATGCTGATGACAGCAAATCGTTCAGGGTTGTTAAAGGGATTGTAAAGAGCTCCCCAAACTGGGTAAACAGGCTTTAAACAAATTTAAAGTTATGCATATTAGGACAATCCCCCTCCCCACACACCCCTCCTATATTTACACAGATAGGGTTTGATAAGTAAAGAGATGGTGTTGAGCGGCTCGTTGAAAACGTCAATCCACTGTGCAGCAACTGTGAAAAGGGTGGATTCTGTGTTAGGGATCATTAGTAAAGGTGTCAAAAATAAAACCGCTAATATTATGATGCCTTGATACAAATATATGGTGCAATCTCAGTCAGAATACTGTGTACTGTTTCTGGCTGTCTCACCTCAAAAAGGAAAGCGTAGAGCTGGGAAAGGGCATCCAAAATTATCATGGAACTGGGGCAGCTCCCCTAAAGGGTAAGGCAACACTGGGCTTTTGTTGGTTGGAGCCATTGTGTTTCATCCGTCTAAGTTTATACTCAATGAATGGACCAAATTTACTGTGCATTCATTTTAATGGGTCTGTACTGAACATGACTACAAATTGGATATAGCCTATTGCTTCTATTGATGTCCTTTGCTTTTTATTACTCTAAGATGTCTTTAATATTTTATACAGCTTCATTTTCTATTTTTGGAAAATTTTACACAGCTTCTTTTCTTTCCTTGTAAATTTTACACAGCCTTCTGACCCACGCAACTGGTAAGCTGGAAGATCTAGAGATATGGCACCGACGAGCTCTTGAAAATAGCAAAGATCTGATTAATGAGCAAACTATGTCTTACAAGTGATAATGGTTTGTTCATTATTGCATTTATATCCCACCTTTCCTCTAAGGAGCTCAAGGTGGTGTACATAGTTCTACCCTCTCCTCCCCTATTTTATCCTCACAAGAGCCCTGTGAGGTAAGTTAGGCTATGAGAAGGACTGACTGGCTGAGTGAGCGTCATGACAGAGCAGGGATTTGAGCCCCAGTCTCCGAGGTCTGAGTCCAACACTCTCCCTATGACACAACACTGGAAGTTCAATTTGGGCATTTAAAACCAGGGTTGGGGTTTTCCATGCAAATTACTAGTCCTTATGGATATGAAGATGAGCTTGAAAATGTATGGGTGATACTTGAGGGCATGTCACTTTATATATATTTGAATATATATTTGAAAAAAAGTTAAGTATCTAATAACCAAGCATGTTCAGGAGGAGTGAGTGAGAGTGAAAAAGAAACAGAAGGTTGTATCCGACTAAATTTTACTCATTGACATTGATAGGCCTGGCCTACTTTCAGTGAGCCTACTCTGAGTAGGAGTAGGCCTACAACCCAGTGGCAGGTATTCCCTAACACTCTACAAGGAATTACTGCACGATGTAGCTTATGGCAACTCCTATCTCTCCTGGAATGTTAATGAGCCAAGAAGACAAATGGGTCATTAAGAAATAATGCTGTATTGTAGGATTTCTTGACGCCCCCCTTCTCCCTCCCGCAACACTGCCCGCTCCCCAACCGCTGCCTCAGCAGAAGTAATGATCTTTCTCTTGCTTTCTCAATCAACCCCAGCAGCTGCTGCCAAATTTAATCAGGTGCTTAATTAACTATACCTTTCACATCAAAGCTGCCCTTCCTGGTAGTAGGATATCCAGCATCAGAAGAAGCCAATGGCTCAAATCTCATTATTGAAAAGCAAGACACCATCAGATAAGTAAGCAGGGAGCAGTGGGGCAGGGGGAGATATTAACTTGGAAACCTGCAATGCAAACAACTAGGCCAATGCTAGGCTGAGACTCCTGGTCAGCCTGCTCCACCTTGCCTCTTCCTGAGGTGTGTGTTAGTTAGTTAGTTAGTTATGTTAATACCCCACCTTTCCTCAAAGTGACCTACCTACTTCTCCTCTCACTCATTTTATACTCACAACAACCCTGTGAGTTAAGTGAGTGACCAGTCCCAGCTTCACAGCTGAGTGAGGATTTGAACCCTGGTCCAGCACTCTAAAGACTCCAACACACTAGTGCTTAGGTTCCAACCCCCAGCAGCTCCAAACAGAGCGGCCAATGGAGTCCCAACAACATTTGGACAGCACCAGGTTGGATAAAGGTGTTGCATGCTAAATGAACTGTCTGGGTGCAGTTCAATGTGTTGCCTTTCAGTCACATACTAGCATGATCCAGGATGAGGCTGTACAGGGTAAAGGGTGGAGCTATGCTAATTAAGGGGAATGGCTATGCAAATAGGAGGGTTGGTTCTTGATTATAGCTGTGCCAAAAAAATCAAATTGTCTTTTTTTAACCACTCATTGGGCAGGAGTCAATTAAGTGAGTCCCTTCTGAGAAATAGCTGAGGGGAGTGTCTCAAAAAATTCAAGTATGGGTTGCCACTAACCTTGCCTAACCTTACCAGAAGCCAAGGTTTTTCCATTTTTATATGTACTAGCAAAGAGTGCCTGGCACTGCCTGGGATTTTTTTAGAAACCAAAAAATAGTTTGTTTTTTAAATAGATAGTGTAATTTGTGAATTTTGACCCCTAGATTTATTTTGCTTTTTTTTCCTTTAAAAAATAAATAATGACAAATACTCTGGTCATAATTTCCTCCCTAGTTTTCAATCCATCTTTTTCCGGCAGGTGACCAGGAAATTGATAGTCTGTTCAGGCCTGTATAAAATTAGTAAGTTGTATTAATAGCAGTAGTGGTATTTGAAGAATCATTGTTGTTTTTCTTGTTAAACAGGCTGTAGCCTCCCCCATAGCAGTTACCAACAGGAACACAAGAGTCAGACCATTGATCCATGTCTTCTTCTTTAGTGATCACTCGTAGCCGAGTAAGATTGTCTCCCATAAACACAGTTTTAAAAGTGTGACTGTGGAGGCCAATTCTGAATCCACACATCCTTCCACAGTGGGGACATAGGTTTCCAAGCAAGAGTTGATAATGGTGAGAGTTTGCCCAGCGTGCCTTCCTCTTAGCGCATTTCTCCCTTTCGTCCTGAGTTCGAGCATCTTCAAAACCCATGACACCTTTGGTAAAGGCTGTTCTCCAATTGGAGTGCTCGCAGGCCAGTGTTTCCTAGTTGTTGGTGTTTATACTACGGTTTTTAAGATTTGCCTTGAGAGAGTCTTTGAAGCTCTTTTGTTGACCACCAGCATTATGCTTACCATTTTTAGAGTAGTTGGTTTGGAAGACAATAATCAGGCATCTGCACAACATGACCTGTCCAACGAAGTTGATGTTGAAGAATTATTGCTTCGACACTGGTGATCTTTGCTTCTTCCAGTACCCTGGCATTAGTTTGCCTGTCTTCCCAAGTGATGTGTAAAAATTTTCGGAGACACCATTGATGGAATCTTTCAAGGAGTTGGATATGTCGTTTATAAGTGGTCCACATTTCACAAGCATACAGTAAGGTTGGTAGTACAATAGCTTTGTAAACAAGCATTTTGGTTTCCCTGCAAATGTCCTCAAACGCTCTGCGCTTCAATCAGGAGAAAGCTGTTTCTCATTATTGTCTCTACACTGACTGGCAGCTGCTCTCCAGGGTTGCAGACAGGAGTCTTTTACAGCCCTACCTGGGAATGCCAGGCTTCTGTATGCAAAACATGGGCTCTAGCTCTAGAAATGCAGAGGTGGGCTTTTTCACTGGTAGCACCAGCGTTATGGAATGCCCTCTCTGCTGAAAGGTAAGAGGCCCATTTGTATTGGCATTCTGCTGGCTTTTGAAGATGCACCTGCTTACACACAGACATTCCCTTGACCTGAAACTCCTGTTTTAATTGCTCTGCCACAGCAGAGCAGCAGAAAGGGAAAGTACTAGAAAGAGGGAGGAAAAGGAGAGGTTAACAGAGTGAAAGAAGATGGATCAGTGCAGAGAAAGCCCTTATAGAGCAGGAAATGGCTCAGGACACTCGTAACAACTTTCATAATGGTGGCCACAAGTCAAAACCATTCGATCCCTGCTGTTGTTCCCCTAATAATGTCTATCTCTCTGCACTTCATGCAGCTCTTCTTCACAAGCCCCTTTCTTTATGCACAGGCCATGTCGGTCTTCTGAAGGTAGAGGGAATTGCTGAGGAAAGCGTACTTAATGCTAACGAGGCTGGCAATCGCTTGCTGCTTGCTCTCATTGCGGTTTAATAACCTTGCTGTCTTGGATGCGCTCAATCATTTCAGCAAGGCACATTCATCAATTTGAGGTGGGATGAAGAATGAAGTCGTTTGTCAAGTGCCCAGCTGCAGAAAGCAAAGAGGGGCAGTCAGATGTGATGTGGGACTCCTGCCCCCAAAACGCTGCCTGTACTCCTTCTGATTCGTACAGCCGTTGGCATGATGCAGCCAAAGACAAACACTTTTCAAACTCATTTTTATTTCAATAAAACCCATCAAACGGGGGCTCTAAAGTGGACTCACCTGTTTCAAACAAGGTAGATTGGGACCCAGTCAGATCATGGACTCACTTCAGAATTCTACAGAACTCTTTACAATGTAGCCCCAGGGCTGCAGGGCTGCCTCTGTGTCCCTGTAAAAGATTGTTTTAAGCAGGTGATCCAACCATCCAAGGCTCCTTATTACCACACAATTTGAATGTGATATAGCAATTTTACTCTGTCACTCTCAGGGGAGATTTATTGGGGGGGGGGAGAATACAGCTTGTATTCAAATAATGTGGTAGCAAGGAGTCCCGAGCACTACTTATTTCAGGCTGTGAGCAGCTGGATTACCAAAGGCAGCACTGCAATCCTTGGACACCTTGTTACCTTTATGTTTCTGCAAAAGCAAAAGAGGAGGTCTATCTACACTATGAACTTACTTCAGCCATGACTTCCTCCAATACCTCCTGGGGGTTCTCATTTACTGAGGAACCTTTGTTCCCTAGAGTTCCCTAGCGGCCACTCTTGTCACCAAAATACATTTCCCAGGGTTCCTAGTGAGAGGACATGACTCCTAAACCAGTTTAAGCCAGGGAAGGAATTTCTAAAGGGTCTTAGCAACAAGGACAAAGATCAAGCCTACCATAGCCTATGGCTGTGTGGTCTTCTAACTGATTAAGTTCTAGCTAAGGGAGATTCTGTTTTTAGGGCTCTGGTAGTGGAAAATGAAGTGGCTGATAGCACCATGCAGGAGGGAGAAACCAATACTGAGCCTGTCAAATGTTCATTCAGAGCAGCAAAGACGCATGGTGAGAACTGGGGACTTTGCAAGGTGTTGCGTCCCTGAGAATGTACCATGTTCCTGACATAGTTTGTGTAACCCCAAAATTATCTATGAATCCAGCCCACCTAACTTGTTGACAACTTAAATACAATCCTTACCAATCTGCATTTCTCTCCCTTTCAGCAAACAATTTACCATGGGGAGGGATGTCTCTTTTTTGGTGGATGGGAGATCAGTAGGGCTCACCTATTCTGAAGGTCTGTGTTACATAAGGCTATAGAGAAACAGAGAGATCCACTCTTTTGTCATCAGGGAATCTTGAGAGTATAGTTGTTCTACAAGGCTCACGGGGAAGAAGTTTCAATTGCTAAGATTTCAGCACCAAGGATAGCTCCCTAGTGCACCCTGTTCTCTCATTCCTTGGAGCTTCTTAAGTTCTAGTCTGTTGCCTCAGCACTAAACTCAATGAGCAAGGAATGCTACAAAGTGGGGTGGGTAACTTTACATTGCTGTAATGCATTACACAGCACCCCTATGACCCCCACACACACACACATGTGCCTTGTCACCTTACTAAGTTGCAGGAGAACTACAAGTAGCCCTGAATAAATTTGGGAGGTCTGAAGAATGTATGCTCTGTGTGTGAGAGAGGGGGGGGGATGCTGCCACTCACTTTTTGCTCAGTCCCCACCCACCAATGATCTGCATGTGCGCCCCCCAATACATTACCTCCAAGGAAATATCATGCTGAGTGGGAGGGGGAGGTTTCCTGCTCCTGCTTTATAGGGAGCCCATCCCTACCACTCCACCTTTCTTAATTAGAGGGAAATGTTTTGCTAATTAAAAATGAAACGGTTCCTCAAGACTTCCTACTTAATGTACAGTGTTGCCTACAATGAAATATCTTTTCTGGGCAGTTGGAATCCATTGCTGCTTACGTAATCAGGGGCAGTGGGGAGTATTAATGTAACTGTCTTCACTTAGAGTTCACAGTTGTATGATTTTGAGCAGCCATGAAGCAGGCAGAGGAAGTGACTGGAGAAATTCATGACCTCCAAACGGTACCACATTTGCAACCATCTTTTGTCATGTTTTAAAGCAGGAATAGGCAAACTCGCCCTCCGGATGTTTTGGGACTACAACTCCCATCATCCCTAGCTAACAGGACCAGTGGTCAGGGATGATGGGAGTTGTTGTCCCAAAACATCTGGAGGGCCGAGTTTGCCTATGCCTGATTTAAAGAGTCTGGAGGTGGGTTACCTTTCTCTCTGTGTGTGTCTAACTTTTTTCTTGAGGGAGGGAGGAAAAGAAGCAACTTGGCTCCCCCTGTGCTGTGTCATTCTCCACAAATTAATGAGAAAAGTAATTGCATCATCAAAGCTCAGGAGAAGACGGAAGGTGGCCCCTTCAGACCAGATTGCATGAGTGCCCTCCAGATATTTTAGACTCCATGAGATGCACTGAGTTTTACTCAGAGCAGACCCACTGAAATTTATGTGCCTAATTTAGTCATTAATGTCACAGATTTCAATGGGTCTATTCTGTGTAGGTCTGGCATTGGAGACAACGCCAAACTTTCATTTGCCCCAACCAAAATGGTTAATGGCCAGCGATGATTGTAGTTGTTGCCCAAAACAATTTGTAGGGCACCATGTTGGGGAAAGCTGCTCTAAGCCATCATCTCCTCTCTGCTGGGGTGTGGGGAATTGTCTCTTCAAGCATCTCTGCTCAACCTACCTTTGGTGCAACTGCGAGTTGTCCTTCAGGACTTATCAAACTTTAATTTTGTTTCCTATTTATAGTTGCCTCACCCACCTCTTCTGAACATGTTGGTTATGAGGTTTATCTGTTTAGCCAGTTCAGTGAGCAATAATTGGTCCTTACTTCCAAGCTAGTAATAAGACCAACAGATGATGGGATTGTGCATAGAGATGTAGCTGGGAAAGCAGGCTGTAGCTGAGTGTGTGAGTGGAGTGCCAGACCCAACTTGCTTCCCAGTTAGTTGTGCCCCATCTTCCTTTCCCCATGCATTCTCTCCCTCTGCAGTCCTGGAGACTTTTGCCTCCATCTGCAGTCAAGCTTTCCTCTCTGCTGTCTTATACTGGTGTAGATCCTCCCTGTACCTGGTTAAGTTTAAGGTGCTGGTAGCGGGGCACAGAGCCCTGTACAGCTTGGGGCCAGGATACCTTTTAAAAAATCATCTCATCCCTTTTGTACCCAACTGATCACTGCACTTTGCAGCAGAGGGCCTCCTAGAGATACTACCTCATCAGGAGATCCATTCTGTGCAATGCAAGAATCAGGCCTTTAATGTTGCAGAACTTTAGAGCTCCCTGCTGTTACATTTCAGGCAGGCGCTGACTCTGCTGTCTTTTCAGCACCTCTTGAAGACTTTCCTTTTGATAAGTGATAAGTGGAGATTCATATCCTGGTCAATATGTGTATTGGATTTGCATTGTGAGTGTGTGTGCGAGTGTAATTGTTGCTGTATTGATGTATGCAATTTTTGCATATTATTTTATTGTGTTGTGAAAACACTTGAAGATGCTTCATAGGAAATTATTCATAAATGGAATAATTATTTTTTGCCTATTTTTTCCTTGCACCAAAAGCCACAAAAGGTGTTGAGTCTATCCATTGCACCATGATGTCACTTTGGGTCTCCAGAAACCATTGTGTTGTGTCAAGGAAATTACAGAAATTACAGAAATCTCTCTCTCTCTCTCTCTCTCTCTCTCTCTCTCTCTCTCTCTCTCTGCATCTTTCTAGCTTTATTGTGTGACTACTAACTACTGGAATGTGTGACACACCCCACCAATGCCCATGCCTAAGTGTGTTAGGTGCCTTTAAATACAACCTGGGAACAAGAGAGAAGTCTGCATTTCTGTAGCTAGATGGCAAGAAGCAGTACTTCCAGCAAGGAAAATGAAGGTCTGGGGGGAGGAAGATACTGTAGTGTCCTGGAACATTCTAGATCCACAGGCCTCCTTCCTTTGCTACCCTAACATTGATGAAAATGCTATTAGGCAGTGAGCACATAGATACTCATCAGTGCTGAAGGGGGATTAACAGAGCAGGTCACTTGGGCCCTGACTGATTCAGCGTCAGAAGCACAGCACCTTGGGTCTACTGGTCCTTTTACAACGATGTCCACCAGGCACTGGCTCTGAGCCTGTATGTGTGTGTATGTGTGTGATATGGCTAATGTGACGCCTAGCAAAATATCTGCCTGGCAAGACATTGGGCGGTGGGGGTGGGAGCTGAATAGTGTGGTTTGGAAAAGAGGGAAGAAAACTCAGGAGCCAGCCTGAGCCGTTATGTAGGTCACTGTAGCAAGCAGCGAGATAACAATATGTGTGTTTTAAAGCCTTCGCGGGGTAGCACTAAGCAAATTTCCAACCCACTTTATCCTGCTGTCAGCAGGCTTAGAGTGAAAGATTTTACATTCAGCTCCTCGGGAGAACGTCTTCCCAACAGGACGCAGAGCAGCCGAGGGCAAAGCCAGCCAAACTCGTCATCACACTTTCCTCCCCTTTTTCTCTGCTTTGAGTAAACCCGCCAGGATTGTGGCACACGTACAGCTGTCCCTGGCCTTTGGGGGCCCTCCAGACATCCTTTTCATGGCACAATCATGAAGGTCTGAGGCAGTTATACGTATTCCAGTTTTCAATACCGTCTATGCCTGCAAAGGTTTGGGGGTGAACCTACTGCTTTGTTTCCAGTCCATGCATGACATGCAACTTCCTGCTGAAATCCTGAAACTTTTTATACGAAAAATGGGTCAGCTACTGTTGCACAAGAAAATGGTCTTTTACATTTGTACAGTAGGCTCTCTTATCCCCCATCCAGACAAGCAAGAAGTATTGTCAGAATTCAAGGACACATTACAGCCAGGCAGAAACACTAAGGAAACGGCAAAGCAGAGCCCACGAGGGGTGTGGCTTGAGGAGAGGTAGTGTAACCAGGGAAGGGATGCATCCTGGGGAGAGTCCTGAAAGTCAGATAAAGAGGCCTAAGTATGTGTCAGCCCCAGCAACAGCAACCAGCAGCAGCATGGCCAATGGTCAGGGATTATGGAAGTTGTCGCTCAAAACATTTGGAGGGCACCAGGTTGGGGAAGGCTGATCCAGGTTCTCAAGCAGAAATCTTTTCTCCTTACCTCAGGCATGGGGGACCTTGGGCCATCCTGATGTTGCTGAACTCCAAATCCCATCCACCCCAGCAAACATGGCCAGTTGACAGGGGTGGTGGAAGTTGTAGTTCAGCAACATCTTAAGGGCCAAAGGTTCTTCACACTCGCATTTCCTGGTCCTTGATTTCTTGTTTCAGTGGAGATGCTGAGGATTTAATCTGAGACCTTATTCATTCGGAGCATGAGCTCTATCCATGGTCCACCCAGGCCAGGCTTGGCTGCTTCTGAATAGCAGCAGTTATCGGAAGTCTCACAAAGATATTTCTGTTTGAAATCCTTCTATCTGGAAATGCAATGAGGGACTTTTGGCTAGCAAAGCATGTACTCTGCTCCTGACTAGTGGACTCTCCCCAGCATATGAAACTTAGAGCAATAGAATCCCCTGTCTCAACCTAAACCACCTGGACAGGGTTGTTGTGGGGATAAAATAGGATGGAAAGCCCGTACGCTGTCCAGCCTCCTTAAAGGAAAGGTAGAAAAGAAATGAATAAATAAAATGATGGAACAGGTGAGAGATAAGAGGCTGTTGTTTGTAGCAGATTGAGTCCTGTGCTGGATTAGCTACTGCAAAACACAGTGCTCTTGCTACTGTAACACTGCAGAGAGTCTCTTTTGAAAATAGCATATCTAGTATTTACTTAACAAGCTGGTGCATTCATAACAAATTACATCCTCACCTTCCTTGTGTGTGAGCCACCAGAGAGAGAGAATCTGATCTTCTTTCAGCTAATTCTCATTTTAAGCAAATAATTACTTGCTACAAAATTATGTACTAAATTAGCTGATTCCACGTCAAGCCCATTCTTCTTATTTTCTTTTTATACAGAATATGTTTTTGTACTTAGCATGGCATAATAAAACAACACCATAATTAGTAGTGTAATAAAGTGAATTATTCCATTATTCTTTTTTCACATAGCAGCATGTTTTAAGAAAAGAAGTGTGGGGTGAACATTGCATTCTTCCTCATTTCTGCTTCAGTAGTGAAAAATTATATTAGATTGGATGCTCTTTTTTTCCTGCAAAGCAAAATTGGGTTCTGACTTTGGGGCCCTGTGTACCAAGTGCAAATCTGCCACTCCCCCTGCAAAAACAAAATAAAACTTTTTTTCAAAAAAAATGGAAAGCCAGTGCCCAGTGTTTAGTTGGTTAGTTAACTATGGCTGTTGCAGTAGAAATGACAAATAATCCAATGGCAGGGAGATTCATGTGGTGCAAGCACTCTGGCGGAGCCTTTCCTGCTGGAGTGTTTGCACCATGCAAACCTCCCCATCGCCTTACCTCTCTCCCTCTCAATAAGTCACAGCAACCCACCTGCCTGGAAGCTAGCATAGCAGCTCCATCCTGGTCAGAGAGGCAATACTCCTCATTTGGGTTCATTGGGCTCTTTCCCCTCCCTTTTCCCTGCCCCTAATTTTTTTGTACTTCTGCGAACTTTGGGGCTCCCTCTTGGGTGGCACCATCTTGCTTAGAACAGGGGAAAGAAGAAGAACACTCTGGCCCCATCTATTGGGCAGAAGAACAAGAGTCACCAAATGCTACTAAAGCACATGGATCAGGAAGAGAAGATCATCTTGGCCTGAACTGGATAAAAATGCCCATTATAGCTACCACTTTGTTCTGGCCTTTAAAGACTGATTTCCCTCCTCTTTCCTTTCCTTTCCTTTCCTTTCCTTTCCTTTCCTTCCACTCCACTTTCCTTGAGTGTCTTGCCTTTTTAGTTGGTAAGCCTGATAGCAGGACCCATCTGTCTCCTTTGATTGATATGAGCCACTTTGAGAGATAGTAGTGATTTGAAAAGCAGAATAAATACAGTATGCAGTAAGATAAATAAATAATGATTCACCCTGGGGAATGAGCTTGCCATCTGGATATAGGATTTGTTAAGTGTGTAATTCCTATTCTTATAGCACAGTACCATAGGAGCCAATTCCTAGGGGCCAAGATCCCTTGGCCCCACCCCACCCCACCCCCAATAAAATATTTGAGGGGACCAAGGGCACCCAAAGTTGATGGGCATTGTCATTCAAATGGTGCATGTGTCACATCATGATTGATTGTGCAGAGCAGGGCTTACCTAGGCTCCCCAAATATTTTATTCAAGTTGGCACCCTTACACAGTACTATGCATATCTACTCATGGAGTTCAAGGTGATTTAATCCTAGGTAAGGGTGTACACAAGGTTGTAGCCCTAATTATCTATAATACAGGGGACCTTTTTTTGCTCACCCATCTGAAATTTGGCAGATCCAATCTCAGGAGGGATAGGATAATGCCTGAAAATTCATGGCAAACAGGTGGAAAACAAAAGTTGTAGGCAGCAGAAGAACTCTTGGGTCCCCCACTGAACAGTGAATGAAATGAAGTATGCCTAATTTTAACAAATGTATAATTTAGCAATACTCACAAGGAAAACTGTCCTCTAACTGTACTATTTATGACTGTAGGTCATTTATATGCTTGAATGTTCCTTTACATGGAAAACTAGCATAGAATTGTAGAATTGGAAGGAATCCCAAGGGTCATCTAGTCTAATCCCCTGTGATGCAGGAACCACAGCTAAAGAATCCCTAACAGATGGTCATCCAACCTCTGCTTTAAAACTTCTGATAAAGGACTGTCCACTTCTGAAGTAGTTTGTTCCACTGTTGAATAGCTCTTACCATCAGAAAACCCTTCCTAATGTTTAGTTGGAATCTCATTTCTTGTCATTTGTATCCATTGATTTGGATTCTACCCTGTGGAGCAGCAGAAAACAAGCTTGTTCCATCTTCTATGTGACAACCCCTAAACCTATTTGAAGATGGCCATCATATCTCCTCTCAGTCTCCTCTTTTCCAGGCTAAACATCCCCAACTCCCTCAAACCATTCCTCCTAAGGCTTGGTTTCCAGACCCTCGGTCATTTTGGTTGCCCTGCTCTGCACACGTTCCAGCTTCTCAATATCCTTCTTAAACTATGGTACCCAGAACTGGAGACATGGCTCCAGATGGGCATATTAGACAGCAGCTAAGCTAGCACTGTTTTTCCTGACATGCTACTTTGGTAGGTACATGGATCATTTTAGGAGGAGAGGTGTATTAATCATGCAGTTGCAAAGTGAGCCAGGTCTGGGGTGCTTTTAATACGCAGCTTGCTGTTTGTCTCACTAGCAGTTGGCAAGGTGTTGATGCAGCTTACCAAGAAGAGGGAGAGGCAGCGGTGTGGATGGCATGAGGCAACAAACCCAATGAGAGTGCGTACTGACTCTGCTAGTGAGTTTGCACTCTCTTGTCCACGCTGCCACTTCTCCCAATTAGCCACAGCAATGCCAGTGACAGAGGGTCAGTGTAAGGCCCCCAGCCCTGTTGACCAGGGGTCAGCAAACATTTTCAGCAGGGTGTCGGTCCACTGTCCCACAGACCTTGTGGGGGGCCGGGCTATATTGGGGGGGTGAACGAATTCCTATGCCCCACAAATAACCCAGATATGCATTTTAGATAAAAGCACATATTCTACTCATGTAAAAACACCAGGCAGGCCCCACAAATAACCCAGAGATGCATTTTAAATAAAAGGACACATTCTACTCAGGTAAAAACACACTGATTCTGGAACCGTCCGCGGGCTGGATTTAGAAGGCAATTGGGCTGGATCCAGCCCCCAGGCCTTAGTTTGCCTACTCATGCTGTTGACATCTACTGATTTGCCTTGACCAGGTTAGCCAGCGTGGTGTCCCCCAAACACTCCTTGGTGTGAGGAGGTGGGGATGTTGCAATCCCATCCTTCAGTTTCTTTGTAAGATATTGACAGGAGCAAAATCTGCCTCTACATGATCTACGTAGGATGCAAGGGCATCGCAGAGTTTTAGGAAACATCTCTGATTTACACACTCACACACTGAATAGAGTGTAAAGTGCACTTTTTAAAAAGACGTCTTCTTCCCATTTTTATTTCCAAGCCTGAAATGCAGCAGAGGCTTGTCACAAACAAGCAAAAGAGCAGGAGCAATTTCCCTTGTTTTCAGCTGGCTGGCTTGGGGCAGAGGGTCCTGGAGATTGTGAGGCTTTGCTCATTTCCAGAAGCATTTGAAAATCTACCTCCTGCTGCTCTTCAACCCATTTCCCTCTTAATTGCGACAAATAACTTCCTGTTACAAGGAACAACAAGGGCAAGAGTGGAGCCTTCCAATAAATCTAAATTCTGTTTATACTTCAGAATGGTGTTTGATGCAAGGAGGCTGCAGCATTAAAAAAAAAAAAACCAGCAACTCCAGCTGCAAGACTTTCCCTCTTTTTGGAAAAAAAAATTATGCAGGCCAGTGCCTCAGTTGCTGTGAACCAGGGGAGGCAACACTGAAATAAACCAATCGCTTCTGTGTGTGCTTTGTGCCACTGGGTGCGGGGCAGCTAGCAACTGGCAAGATGGTCAGAAGATCATGTTCAAGTCATCAGCAAGTGAGGAGAGATCCAGTTTGGTGTAGTGGTTCAGATGATAAGCTTGGACCCAGGTTCACATCTCTCCTTGACCACAAAGTCTGCTGGGTGACCTTGATTCACACCCTCACTCCTTTCAGTCTAACCTACCTAATAGGGCTTTTGTGAAGGCAGAATGGGATGCAGGGCCCTGTGTGCCAGCCTTGGCACCAGATCAGGCCCCTCCAAGCAACTTTTTCTGGATCCTCCACCCAGCTTGGTGCATACACGACAAGGACATCCTGGTTTTGTTTTTAATTTCTTTCACTTTCTTTGTCCACTGAAAATTTCCAATAAAATATAAATACAGTACACAAATCAGTAAAAAGAGATTCCTGCATAGCAGATGGTTGGACTGTATGTGTATTTATTTATGGGAATATTTACAAACAAACAACTCTTTTTTCATTTCCAGAACTGCTTCCTTGTCGCTGGGGAGGAAAAGGATCTTCCTGGTTAAGGATATCGGGTTTCCTGGGGATATGAAAGGAACTGATCTTTAGGAACTAGCTGGTGAGTTAGAAACCCTCTCTTTCCTTCCTTCCTCTGACGATGACAGTGGTGCGCTAATTCAGGGGTGGGCAACCTGTTTCTGCCCAAGGGCCACATTCCATTCTGGACAACCTGCTAGGAGCCACAGACAAATGGGGGCAGAGCTAGAGGCAAAAGAGGGAAGAGCAACAAAATGTAAATTTTACCCACATACACTGGGCTAATTTCTACAGTCTCACATCCAGTCAGGCAAGCAAGAAGCATTGAGAGTTGAGGGACACATTCCAGTCAGACAAGGAACACTCAAGGAAGGTTGCAAAGCAGGGCAGGTGTGGGTTGTGGCTCAGGAAGGAGTGTGGACTGGTGAAAGCCTCAGGGGCCAGACAGAGAGGCCTGGAGGGCCACATTTCAACCCTGATCCTGAGATTTCCCACTCCTGTTCTATGTTTCCCAGTTGACCTTAATCATGGAACATCATAATCCCACTGAGCTGTCCTGGGGATACTGAGCAACAAATGACATCTCACAAAGGGTCAAGTCCAGAGGTTGATAACGCTGGGTCAAAATGTTAAAGTACCCAGATCTGCTATAAGAGGGCTGGAGCTTCAAGGGAGCAAGTAATACCTGCTGCAATAAAATATTGCAGTGTATATTTATTTCCAAGAAGAAGTGCTCCTGTTCAGGATTCCTGCCAGTCAGCCTTGCCCTCCTCTAGTGTAACATAAGCAATGGTAACCAACCCGATGTCTTCCAGAGGTTTCACTATCAACATTAGCATTTGCAGTTCTCAGGAATGATGGGAGCTGTAGTCCAACAACATCTGGAGGCCACCACCTTTATAAAACATAAAAATAAAAAATCCATACTTCAGCAAACTTCAGGGTACCTCTAAGGATGTCAACATTTCCCTGTTATTTCTATTAAAGGGAAAGATGTTTTGGCAGATCTTGCAGGAGGGTTGGCAAGACTGGGAAGGAAGGTTGCAAGATTGATGAGAGGAGCAGGTAAAGCAGGGACAAGTGGGTGAATAGAGAACCAGAATCAGGATGTTGCTCAAAGAAAGACCCAGTGCTCACCTGGAACTATTCTGACACAGGAGTGGGGCTGTGAGCCAACTTTTACAGGAGGCCAGGACAGCATTCAGAGCTAGGTTCAAAATAGTGGCTGGAGTGGGAAATAAAGGCACATGTAAAATGATGGCTTGGGGTGAAATTATTGCCTGCAGAACCCATCAACTGTACACTGGAATGACCTGCATATACCAGTTCCAGCAGGCATTTTTTATTTTGATGGTTGATTTAAACTGATTTTATATCTACTGTATCTTTTATAACCTTATTTATTTATAAAAAATATTTGTATACTGCCAGCTCATTTAAGTTACTATATGGTAATATATAAGAGCACAATAAAACCCCAAACACCATAAAAACAATGCAAGATAATCATTTGAATGACTGGCTAATCAAGAAAGGCATTGGCCTATCTGTATAAAAGGACCTCTGAGAGATGTCTGAAGGTAGCAGAGGAGCAGTCAGTGCAGATGTTTTAGCAAAGGTGTTACATGCTGTTGGCCATCTTCTCCCATCAGCAGTCTGGCAGCTGCATTCTGCACTATTTGGAGCTTCCATCCCAGGCCTATGGTCAGCCACACACAGAACACATTGCAGTAGTCCAATTTTGAGATTACCAATGCACAGAATACAGTGGCCAGTTTATTCCATTGCGGGATAATGGACACCACCATTTTCAGACTACGATGTTAAGCCAGTTAAGCGACAAAATACCAACCAAAGAAGAATGGCAAGAAAAATTGATGAAATATGCTGAAATGGCGAAGCTAACAGAAAGACTTAGAGAAAAAGACAGTAGAGACTTTTAAAGAGATTGGGAACCATTTATGTTGTATCTACAGAAACAATGTAAAGAAATGGACTCACTAGCAGGGTTTGAGTAAACACAATTAACAAAATAAATATAGAAATTACAAGAGGATGTTAAAATGATAAGAGCATAACAATATTTAATATAAAAGAATTCAACATTAAGATACAATAAAGCAAGCAGGAGAAGTTAATATGTAAAAAACCAGAAGAGGACATTGAAGGAAGTCGGGAAGGGAGGGGGAAATTGGGGGGTTGTATTTCATTTTTGTTATTTGATATGTTGTTACTATGATAAAAATGTAAAACTCAATAAAAGTTATTATATAAAAAAGAAAGTGAGCAACAGGAGCCCAATGGAAAGTGAGATGATCAGATTTAGCTCATGGTTAAAGTTTCTGGGAGACAGGCAAGGTGGAATCTTTTTGTATTTTGTCACCTCATTGTTTTGGAAGGGGTGACCTACAGCTGACTGAAGCTCAATGATGAGCAATGCTGGAGAAGGCAACTGCAATTGGTGTTTCATTTTGAAAGGCATCTGCAGATCTGTTCTTCTGCGAAATGCTTTTAGTAAGGCTTTATTATCCTAATTTCTACTGAGAATGGTTTATTGGATTTAAATATGGGATTTTAATGAGGTTGTAACATTGTGATTATTTTGATTCTATGGCTTCTCGATTGAGTGGCTGTATTTTATTATTGCAAATTTCCTTAGGCGTCTTTTTTTAATAAGTAGAAAAATCTACGACATAGAATCATAGAATCATAGAACTGTAGAGCTAGAAATGTCCCTAGGGATCATCTAGTCCAACCCCCTGCTATGCAGGAATCTCAACTAAGGCAACTAAGGATGACGGCCATCCAACCTCTGCTTTAAAAAAACCTCCCAGGAAAGAGAGTCCCCCACCTTCCAAGGGAGTCCATTCCACTGGTGGGCAGCTCTTACTGTCAGAAAGTTATCCCTGATGTTTAGTTGGAATCTCTTTTCTTGTAACTTGAAGCCATTGGTTTGGGTCCTACCCTCTGTATCATGAAACCCAAGAGGACATTATCACTTCCTCTCAAGTTTCCCAGGACTTCCATTTCCTTGATCTGTTCCTCCCTGTTGGTGAGGACCAGGTACACTTAAATTACTAGTTCCTCTTCTTTCCATGATTGAAAGGAACTGCCATAGCTCAGGTGAAGGGCTGTTGCTCAGTGGTAAGAGTATTTGCTTTGCATACAGAAGGTTCAGTCTCTGACATCTCCAGGTAGGACTGGGAAAGAGAACTACAGACACTTAGTGTCTACAATAGTAAGCTAGATCAGGCATCCCCAACCTGCGGTACTCCAGATGTTTTGACCTACAACTCCCATGATCCCTAGCTAACAGGACCAGTGGTCAGGGATGATGGGAATTGTATTCTAAAACATCTGGAGGGCTGAAGGTTGGGGGTGCCTAAGCTAGATGGACCAATGGTCTGGACTCTGTAAGGCAGCTTCCAAACACTATGCTGGGATTCTGTATGTGCTTTCAACCACAGATATCTCTTTATGATATCTTAAGCATGGCTTTTCATGTCGTCAGCCATCTCCTTCCTCAAAGACAACTTTTCAATCTGTTACACCTTACATTCCAGTCTCCCCTTGAATTGCTCGGAAATGAATGCCAGTCCGGCTCTGCTGTCAGACAGCTTGGACAACGCAGTATTACTTTTCATGCCATCTTTTTCTTGAACGCTCCATTGCTTTTCAATCTTGGAGCCTCTGTCCTGTGGATAATACACTCAAACCAGCTACCAGCTCCCTCCCCATACATGTATGCTGTGAATGGGGAGAGAAGGAAAACATTTTTCCCCCTCAAATGAATTCATTAATTTTCCTTTGGAGCCTTTGTTATCACTGATCCCCTGTGTCTGTTGGTAGAGTTTCCCTTTTTTTAAAAAAGGAACCAAGTTGAAAGGGTGCTGCAGTCCACAGATCTGTGATGGTGTTTTCTTATTTCAAGCCTGTTCCTAGGTACTAGGGATGGGGGAGAGATTAAATTCAGGTTTTGCATTTAAAGGCAAACATACCTCATTTGCACTTTCCAAAACAATACACAAAATGAAACCTAGCCAGCTTTCAGAATTCACACTTCTCTGAATTTTGCAATGCAGTTCTCCAGCTGAGTAATGTGTACAAAAAATGCAAATGACCAGGGTAAAGGCAGACATATGCCTATAAGAGTGAAAATCTATATATATAAAAATGTAAAAATTGTGAAAATCCAGGTTCCACTTTTCTCCGTAACCGCTTGACCGATCGTCCTGAAATTTTGACACAACGATCCAGGCCACTCCCCGCGCGTTGTTGGGGGCAAAAATCCCTCAAATCGCACACCTGCGCAGGTACAGACCTGGTTTTCCACCAACTGAAACAGCGCCCTCAAGTGGAATTCCTCCCACAGTACACCCCCTCCCTTCCTGTGAAATCTAAGCCACACCCACAAACCAAATGACATTATTATCAACCAAGCAACTGAAACCACCAAGGCGGCCATTATAAGACCACTAAGCCTTTGTTTTATGTAGGCCCCTGACAGGCCCGGGGAGGGGGGAAACCCACAGCAACGCACTTGGGGGCACGGTAAGGGGTTTTACTTTACCATTTAGCACCACTACCCCCAAAAAAAACCCCACCCCAAAACCAACATTGCCAAGTGGGGGGGGGGTGGCACAGAACGCAGCACGGCCTTTGATTTATGTAGGACCCTGCACGGCAAGGGGTTTAAACTTTACCATTTAGCAACACTACCCCCCCAAAAAATCCACAAGACAAAAATAAATACCATCCTTCAAAACATCATGAGATACACCGGTCATGGAGGGGGGGGAACAAACTGAATAGATCATGGATCGGTACACGTGGGGGCAGTCACAGGGATTAGCCACAACAACACGCCACACCCACAAATCCCGCCTCCGCCACGAGATCCTGTAAAACAGGAGGCCTTGGCTCCATTTTACAGACTAGGCCTCAGCTCTACAGCCCTTTAAATACTATCCCGAATGGAGCCCTGGGTGGGAGGTGGGGGGGAGGAGGAGCCCAAATAGGTCATGGGCTGACGTAGGGTGGGGGGGTAGATAACCCACAGCAATGCAGTTGGGGACACGGCAAGGGGTTTTTACTTTACAATTTAGCACCACTACCCCCCAAAAAAAATCCACAAGACAAAAATAAATACCACCCTTCAAAACTTTTTAACCCTTTTGTTACTTTTCTCATTTTACTGATTGTGAATATGCTGACCGAGGCCCCCTTTTGATTCGGAGGCCCGCGCCAAGTGGCCCATATGACCCCCCTCCTTCTGTCTGGGCCTGTCTGTTGCTACGGGGCTATGGGGCTTCGCTATTTGATCCCCCCCCCCGGGTTGGGATTCTTTAAGTAGTTCTCTGGGTCCCAGGGCACATCATCACCCCGATCCTTAATCTAAATATATAGAAATGTTCACGATGTGTGCGCAGGGGCCAATGTATGAAGATACAGGGGGGAGGGGACAGCAGAGGGCTCAGACAAAAGTAAATACTGGGAAATGGAACCCAGAAACTGACAGCTCCTTCTCCAAAGATGGGGGCCAATGTAGGAAGATATCAGGGGTAGGGGCCAACACTCCCCAGGAACAACAGAGGGTTCAGACAAAAGTGCATGCTAGGAAATAGAACCCAGAACCTAACAGTTCCTTTTCGAGGGTGGGGGCCAAGGTATGGAGATACAGGGGGAAGGGGCCAACACTCCCCAGGGACAACAGAGGGAAGGGTATCCTACGAAAACACAGGGATGAGCCGGGGTGGAGGGAGGAGGGGCAGGATACGTCATGGATCGTGACAGGGTGGGGGGGGATCACAGGAAAGAACCACAGCAACGCGTGGCCGAGTCAGCTAGTAACATATAAAAAAACTTTAAGTTAGGGAAATTGTTTGCAAAATTGTGTATTTTAGGGAAAATTGCATACAGAAATATGTGTGATAAAATTGCAAATGCAATTCAGTGTAAACAAATGTAAAGTGATACATGTATTATTTCATTATTTCATATAGGGTTGCCATATGTCTGGGTTGCCTTACATACCCCATGTCAGCAGTGCTGTTTTTTACCATTTTTCTATAAAAAATAGCTCAAAATCGAATTTTTAAGTGATTTTGCCTCAAAAGCTCAACAACGTTGGGGGGAATAAAAACTTTTCTGTCCGGATTTTCACTGTTTTAAATGTGGCAACCCTAATATATACACTTATGGGACATGGGTGGCACTGTGGGTTAAACCACAGAGCCTAGGGCTTGCTGATCAGAAGGTTGGTGGTTCGAATCCCTGCGATGGGATGAGTTCCCATTGTTCAATACCTGCTCCTGCCAACCTAGCAGTTCGAAAGCACATGAAAGTACAAGTAGATAAATAGGTACCGCTCCGGCGGGAAGGTAAACGGCGTTTCCGTGTGCTGCTCTGGTTCGCCAGAAGCGGCTTTGTCATGCTGGCCACATGACCCAGAAGTTGTACGCTGGCTCCCTCGACCAATAACGCGAGATGAGCGCCGCAACCCTAGAGTCATCCGTGACTGGACCTAACGGTCAGGGGTCCCTTTACCTTTAATATATATACTTACAGGGTCTGAACTTGAAGTGACTGACCATGAATGAGACCTTAAGGCCATACTAGATAGCTCGATGACAATTTCAACCCTGTGTGTGGTAGCAGCAAAAATGCAGTTCCTTTTAACTGGCTAATTGGTCAATTAACTGATTAAACTGAACTGTATATCCAAGCAATGAAAACATCTATGTAGGTACCTTTCGACGATGCTGAAAGGTGTGGCTCAATTTTGTCTTGATCCCCAACCCAGGCTCCTTGCACTGCCCTACTGCCCTGAGGAAAAAACAGGGGGAGAGAAAATACAGGCAGTTTCTCTTGGTAGACCTTTCCCTTGTAAGGACTGAGCTCCCTCACTTCCTCAGACTCAGAGGACAAGCCCCCAGGGGCTTGCAAAATTAGACAAGCGCCCTTTAAGTCAGCACAGTCAGCCCCTCAAGGACACAGGGCCAACTGCAGTGGAGGCCTTTTCAGCCAATATCAAGCCTTGACACCATCAGTTCTTGGCTGAGACAACATTCTCCATATCCCAGCTAGCTGTGTCCACTGGGAGCTCATTAGGGCCTGCCCTTTCCTGATGACACCTGCTTTGATGAGGCTCTCTTTATTGCTTCCACTTCCTCTAGAAGCTGAGCCTCAACCCTCAACAGGTCAGGGAAACTTACAGCTACGATCTTTAGAGCCTTCATTAGAATTTTAGAATGTGGTACTTTTGGGGGAACATCCAAACATTCTGCCAAGGCTGGGCGTTACTGGAGCCATGGGCTCTGTGTGCAAAAGATCCCTGATTCAGCCCCCAGAAGGTCCAGTTAAAGGGCTTCAGGCAGCAGAACCGGTACTGATCTGGGTGTATACTGGAAAACATCTGAAGATCATGGAGCTTCTGAGCATGTGCAGAGTGATCTTCTGACACCATATGCTTTGGGTCTAAGAAGGAGGCATGGGTGGGTTGAGGGGGGTGTTTCAACCCTTCTTTTGCTTTGCAGATTAAGATCTTGCCCTAAAGCTGGCTGCATCTCTGGCTGGCTCCCAGCCCCTCCCTACATCCCAAGGTGGATGCATCCCCTCAGGTGCCTTCCAATTGCTAACACAGCGGGTGCTATTAGGCAGAGCCTTCTAGCCATGGGGTGCCTGACAATGAGCAGAATGTTCCTCCTGCTAAGCACCATAAGGTCTGCAGCACCCGTGGGAAATTAGTGCTTGTCGGCAATTGGTGGAGAGCCCATCTATCCACCCACCCACCCCAAAGCCCCACAGCCATTGGTTACGAGCTCCTCTACTCCCCCACCAAGTTGGATTTGGCACCACCCGCCCATAATGCCCCAAACCCAAGGTGGGTGCTTAGCTTGGCAGCAGGGGGCCCTGGTTTCTCCCTGTATAAGCAAATATAAAAGCACAGGGTGGGGGGGGGAGTTATTTGTAATGACAATTATCCTCGGCCATGTTATCCTGGGCCCTTCATTATGTGGGCGTGAGGTTCCCAGTGGTGGTAATTATTCCTGCCTTCGGCAGCACAATATTAAGACTTGATGATCTTGCTGTTGGTCTGTGCATTTAACAAGTTCCATGTGGCTGAGAAACTCCAGTTCCTCTTTCTTATAAATCCTCTTGCCTGGAACCATTAACTGACTTGATTCTCTGCTTTTTTCCCTCCCTGCTCTGGATTCAGAATTACTTTTTTTTTCTGGACTTCTCCAGCAGTGTCTCACTTGGGGATCTGTTATACTAAGCTTTATTATCTTGAAATACGAGTAGCCTCAGGGCTCGGGTACATACCAAGATACAAACGGAAGGAATCTTCTCATATTGCATTGTATCTTCCTCGGAAGCAGCTGTTCCTGTTGTTGCTACTTGGCTAGGCAGAGCATGGAACCAATCCAGGCTAGCTATTGCTGCCTATATTTCCCTGGTGCCTAAGTAGCTATGCTGTGAGACGTGCCACAAAACAAGAAGTGCATTGTGAATTAGATTATCTTCTTGGTTTTGAATGAACTAACATTTGAAGTGTCAGAGGCAAGGTTGTGAGTCACACAGAACTGTTCTTCAGGCTGACATGTTCAAAGGGAGAAATAAAGAAACAGCATCATTAAAATGATTTTTTTTATTTGTCTGATGCTTTTCAGGTCAAAGAGATTAGATCATTAGGGTGTGTCATTTTAGGGGGTGAAACTTAATTTTTTTGCAAATTTCTTCAGAGAGCATTCTTAAAAATATGTTTTGGGGTATGAGGAATTCAATTCTGCCATTATTTTTGTGACTGGGCAACATTTAGCTTGGTAAGTATATGTTTGATTAAGCAGCAAATAAACTGCTCCCAGAAAACCAAATAATTTAAATTCTGCCTTCTGAAAGTGTCAGGTAATATAAAATATGTATAATATGTAAATAATATTAATTTCTTTTTAATGATTTCTACACACTGCAATTTTACACACATTTTATTTACCAGGCAAAACTAAATTATAGTAATTTTACCATCTTTTGAATTCCCAAGCCATGTTACAACTTTTTAGCACCTCTCATTTTTGGAATTTGAAACGGAAAAATTCAACATGCCCTATTCTTGCTGAAAACCCATTTCTTCATGGCTCACTAGTATTATGGCTAATATTTCAGTTTAGTGCCTTGAATGTTCCTGTATGTGCTGCAAACTGCTTAGAGGTGTTTTGTTTTGGTTAATTAACCAGTATATAAATTGTGCCAAATGAAAATAAAGTTGTTTTAAAGTGCTGATTTAATGAATTTGCATTTTAGGTTGTTGTGAACTACCCTTGAATGTTGCTTTTTTAAGTGGAAGACAGCATAACAATGTTTTAAATAAAAACGAAAATGAAAGCCCCACACTATTGGGCAAGGCCCCTTTAACATACAGAAGGCTTTTCCTGCCTGTGATGGATTGAGCTTTCCAGGCTAGGTTTGGGAAACCTTTGACCCTCCAGTTGCTGCTGGACTACAATTTCCACCATCTATGACTATTGGACATGCTGGATGTGGTGCGGGGGGACAGGGACCGTGGTCCCACAAGATCTGAAGAGCCAAAGTTTCCACAGCCCTGGTCTAGATCAAACTGCAGCCTGTTCAAAGTCTCAGCCAACTCCAGGCAACTTTGAAGCAACATATAGTCACCCTGCTTGTGTGTTAGCACCCAGCCTGCGCTCCACTTGGAGCTGTCTCAGGTCCTGCATCCAACACTTGCTTCTTTCAGACCTTCTGCTTGAGCTTGAGCAGTTGCTGATGCCTAAGCTCCCAAATGAAACTTGGCTTGTGTTTGCACCTCAAAATTCTTATAACAATTCCCCATTTGGGGCTATAATTTTTCTTAAAAATTGTTGCCCCACAAAAGAATAACCAGATGTGTTGTTTTAGTACTTTGGGAGAAGCATTTCTCAAAAATGGTCTATGTATTACACTTAACAGGATGGTCCACCAATATTGACTGGAAAGTGCAGTTTGCTTGTTTACCCTTTTGTGTGTTCTCAGGTGTCACTGCATGAACTAGGGACAAGAGTGCCATGCTAATTGGGGAACATACCCTAGGAGTCTTTCAGATTAAACTGGTAATCTTTGTTGGATGATGGCAAAATATGCCTTCCTGAGAGAGATAATTTCCACATGGCATGAACACTAGATAAGATCATAGTCTTACTTGTGAACTAGAAGAGTAGCGAGAGCTGTCTTTATTTTCTTCCGTGTCTCCCCTCCACAACCATGTACTCCCCTCTTTTTCATACACTTTCCTTCTTCTATTTCATACTGATTTTGCCCCGCCCCCCAAAAAAGTTCCTAATCTTTGAAAAGATGCATTTGTTCAAAGAGATCAGCATGTGGAAATTTGCATTGAAGATGTTGATTTTGATAACCTTGGTGCAGAATATAGAATATATATTATTCATACATACATGCTTATATACACACAGAGAGAGAGAGAGACATATATTAAGTACACAAGAATGTTGCCTCTATAAATTTGTCCTTTAATTTCTTATGAAGCTGATTTAGGTCAGCCTGCTTTAAAGGTTTCAAAGACAGATGAAGTTTCCTAAACAAGTTAGCTCAAGAGAAAGGAAACTGTGCTGTCCTATGTCCAAGATGACCTCCAATTTTATCATTTTCTGGAGGGAATTCTCAACAGAAGGAATGTTAGGAACTGTTCAGCCATCAGGACAGGTTTATTAATGTGTTTGGCATCCCTTGTCCTACCCCAGCGTCATAATCACCTGACAAGCCTACCTGCAGGGTAAGGTACACTCAGTCCTGTCATTTTAAAGGGGAAGAAATATATGTGGTGTCTCTAAACCCAGACTAAAACAGACACAAAATAAGGAATAGACCTTGAAATGGGACAAATGAGGTGGTGGCGGTGGGTTGTGAAGGGGAAGAAGGAGGTTCTGCATCTTCACACACACAAACACACACAAACACATGTTTAATCAGGGCTTCTAAACCCTAATTGAACTTGCTGTTGGATAAGGGGATGTTTATCCCAAGCATGTTTTAATTACATTTCGAGCCCACTGCATGCTGCTTCACCAGCATGTTCCTTGAGGGGGTGTGCTGGTGAAGCAGACCCCTTCAGAGAGCAGGATTGAAAGTTCAATCCTGCTGGACACTGCTTCTGGTCTGAGCTCCTGCATGGACCCAATCCCAGCCAGGCTTCTATTCAGCATTGAATTTAAATCCAGTGCCAAAGGCAAGCCTTGCCTGCTTGCAATAGGAATGCAATCCACTCCCGGCCCTTCCTTTCAAGCTGAATCACCTGGTACCATATGACATGGCAAAAGTCCCCTGTGGAGGCTGGATCCAGTTCCCCAGCCCTGCTCAACACTGACTGGCAGCAGTTCTCTAGGGTTTCAGGCAGCGGCCTGTCCCAGTCCTAGCTGAAGATGCCAGGGGTCAAACTTGCAATCTTCTGCGTGCAGATTATATGTTCTGCTACTGAGCTACGGCCTTCCTTCTGTTCCTGCAGCCCTCTCTAGCTCATTGGTGGCCTCTTGCCTAAGAGGACACAAAACGTTGGAGCCTTTCTATGATGAATCTACCAAGTCTAAGAGAGAAAATATCTTCCCTACTTTGGGAAGTCTTAACTCCAAGGTGCAGGCGGTTTCTTGTTTTTCACCCGGTTGTTAGAAATCCTGCTGGCAACACTAAGGAGGAAATGAATTTTTCATGTGGTTTTAAAATATTGATTGTTTTACTGGAGCACTAAATAAAAACAGAAAGGCTTCTGTGGGAATCTGACATTTGGGAATACTGTGGTTTCTTTCTTATATTCTCCCAGAACAGCGTAACAGGGCTGTGGCATATTAGAGGACTAGGCGCCACAACTAACACACCAATCTCTCCCTGTGTGATCAGCATCTGGAGGGCCACAGTTTCCACGCTTTTGGTTTTTATTTTGTTGGGTGATATAGCCGCTCCACTTCCCAGTGGGGCGGGGTTGGAGTGGACCACGTGACCACCCACTCCACTCCGGGGGGGCGGGGATGTCGTTCTGCGCCACCCGGGGGGATCCTGGCCACATCATCCATCGGCTGGCAGGAGTCAGATAGCCATCACAACATCCAGTGGGAGTAAATTTCATAGTTTCAACTATCAGCCCCAACCATTGGCTAGGCTGGCTGATGGTGTCCAACCATGTTTGGATGGTCAAAAGTTCCCCATCCCTGCTGTAGACCTTCATGGTGTCCGAACTCTGCTGCCTCACGGCAGGGTCACCTCAGCTATTATGCTCCATCCCTACTTCTGGCCCCCAGCCTTTCTTCACCCTTAAACTTATTGCTGCCCATTTGCTGCCCGAGCTCCCCAACATCAGCTCCAGATGTCAGCAAGTTCAGGCACTGCCTAGGACCTCTATGGTGGCAAAGGGCCTGTTGCCCTAAGCGCACTGCTGTCATCGCACGGCAGAGAGTACGGGAGGCGATTGGTGGTGATCATAAGAGAGTCCTTAGTTTGCAGAGAATTAGGGGAGGCTTTGCCCTGAAGGCTCCTTGAATCCCAGAGCTGGCACTCATGTGCTGAGCCGCCCAGATAGGCGTCTCCCTTACACTTCAGGTCGTCAGGGGATGACAGCTCAGTGCCAACATCTTTATGAGAAAATTGCAAGGCTCCCTCACCCACACAATCCCCAGGCCCGACTTTGTTTATTACATCTAATTTGTCTGCACAAAAGCTGGCTCACTGCATAATGACAGGCTTGGTTAGCTGTTGTGACTTTCTAATTTTCTTTCTTTTCTTTTTTTTCCCGACCCCCCTCCCTCAACTTTTTAATATATTTTTTGCTGTAGCGGTTGTAATATTTAATGCTGTTCCACCAAGTTAGGTGGGGGGTGGTGCATGTGCATGCTGTTCTTTATTTTATGCCAACTGATAGATTTCCCCATTTTCCTTAGCTCCTGCTATCACTACTACTTTTAGTAGTAGTTAATTTAGACCACATTCACACCATGCATTTCAAGCAGTATGATATCACTTCAAACAGTCACAGCTTCCTCCAAAGTACTCTGGGAGCTGTGACTGTTTGTTATGGGTGCTGAGAATTGTTAGGAAACACCCTATTCCCCTCCCAGAGCTACAGTTCCCAGATGGGTTTAACAATCAATCCATCTTTGCAAGGAACTCTGGGAATTGGAGTTCTGGGAGAGGAATAGGGGGTCTCCTTACAACTCTCAGCACCCTTGACAAACTACACTTCCCAGGATTCTTTGGGGTAAACTGTGTATTTAAAGCGGTATCATGGTGGTTTAAATGTATGGTGTACGTGCCACCTAATGCCATAACAAGGCTTCTAAGGCTTCTAAATAGTTTATTTAAAAAAACAATCGCACAAACATGAAAATGTAAACATCCATAATTAAAATGCACAATAAAACAGTCCCATTAAAACATTAAAATATAAACCTGGAGAGGTGAAGAGAAGCTTGCAAACTGGATGCTTATTTAAAGGGACTTCTTCTTCTTCTTCTTAAGGGTATTCCAAAGCCTTGGGCCATCTGACTAATGGTTCCATCCTGTAATGCTGCTCCCTGCAGCTCTGTTATTTCAAGTGCATTGCAAACCCTGACATTGCCAGGGATCAGAGATAGCAAAGAAAAGCTACCAATTTTCAATCCGCAGGCGTCCAGCACTGCAGCCTCCTGGCAAGAGGCAATTTATCCTTCATCTAGTCTGGGAGCTGGAGAGCTTTTTCCCTTGCAAGGAACCCTGAACCTCTTTCTGTGTGTCTCCTGTAAATGGGGCAGGGGCTTGTCATGCAGAGAAACAGCTTCTGAAATTCTTCTTGTTCAAAGGAGGACAGGAGCACAATAACTAAACTGCAGCCCAGGTGTATACATTCAACAGAGCAGCTGAAAAGTATTTTCTCCTAAGCATTCTCCTCTAAAAATACAGGTAGGTAGCCGTGTTGGTCTGACGTAGTCGAAACAAAATAAAAAAATTCCTTCCAGCAGCACCTTAAAGACCAACTAAGTTTTTATTTTGGTATGAGCTTTCGTGAGGAAGTGTGCATGCACACGAAAGCTCATACCAAAATAAAAACTTAGTTGGTCTTTAAGGTGCTGCTAGAAGGAATTTTTTTTATTTTGTTTCCTCTAAAAATGTCCAAGTAGGGACAGATGAATCTGTTCATTTTGGTTTTCTCCATATCTCATTTTATTCAAATTTAAATTCAGTTCTCTGCATTTCCTCAGCAATTGTTTTTTCCCCTTTTTAATCCTCAGGGAAATTCATCAGCACTTCAGTGAGAATTTCTCCTAATAAACACATTTCTATATGCAATTTTGATTAATAAACACATTTTTGCAAGCAATTTCCCCAATATAATGCATTGTGGCATGTAATCTTGTGTGTTATTTTTCACTAATATATGCACTTTCATGCACGCTTTTCAAGTAGAGAGCTGCATTGCAAAGTTTGTAGAAATATGAATTTTGTAGGGTGGCTGTGTTTCAGTTTGCATATTGTGAGAAGTCCTAATTAGGTGGTTTCAAATTAAAATGCAAACAAAAGGAAATTTCTTCCCTCATCCCATTATTCTCCAGATAGCTGCTTAAAATTTCCTATCTTTATTTGACATCATACAATATCAGATTTCAGTAGTTGGCAAGATATAATGGCAGACAAATGAGGTGGGATTTCTGCTTGTACGGATTAATATCTAGTACAATCAATCACATGAGAAAGCGTCACTTGAGAAGCCAGTGCATGATGAACGCAGGGAGGACTATGGTAGAGTGTATTCCTTACACCAGGGGTGGGGAACCTCTGACCCACAGGTCAAACATGGCTTATGAGGCCATTGGGGGGGGAGCACATGCCCATATGCCCTATACCCAATAGCATACATGATGTCAAGTGTGAGGTAGGTAAGGGTGGGGCTTCATAGGAACAATCAGGAATTGACTCCAGATTGCTTTAAGCAGAATTCATCATGCTCCTTTGCACTGGAGCAAGACTTGCTCCCAACGGACCATCATCTTTTCACCTAGGAATACCCAACATGGTGCCTTCCAGTTGTTGTTGGACTGCAAATCCCATCAACGCTGACCATTGGCTATGCTGTTTGCAGCTGATGGGAGTTGTTGCCCAACAATTTCTGGAGGGCACCACATTGGCTACCCCTGTTCCAGCCTATTTAAAAATATTTATATCCTGTCTTCCCCATAAAATGTCCATGGTGGCTCACAAGAAACAATAAAAAGACAATAAAGGACATCTAAGCAATAATAGCAAAAGGAGATGACAAAAGACAGCTGGTGAAATAGCTTAAAACCAAGGATTCGTGTGCCAGAGGGAGCTAAAATTAACAGCAGGCCAGGCCAAATGCCTGTCTAAAGCAAGGAAGGCCTTTATAGAGTGCCAAAGTGTAAGTGCAGCCACCGAAAAGGTCCTCTGTCCCACCTTCAGAGGCTGATGTTTTGCGCAGGAAGGCATCAGTAGGCAGTCTTAATACATAGAGTCATAGAAGAGAATATGGCCAAAGCTCAGTACAGTCATACCTCGGTTTAAGTATGCCTCGGTTTGAGTATTTTCAGTTTAAGTACTCTGCGGACCTGTCTGGAATGGATTAATCCACTTTCCATTACTTTCAATGGGAAAGTTCACTTCAGGTTAAGTACACTTCAGGTTAAGTATGGACTTCCAGAACCAATTACACTCATACCTCGGGTTAAGTACGCTTCAGGTTGAGTACTCCGCAGACCCGTCTGGAACAGATTAATCCACTTTCCATTACTTTCAATGGGAAAGTTTGCTTCAGGTTAAGTACTCTTCGGTTTAAGTAGTCCACGGACCGTCTGAAACGGATTAATCCACTTTCCATTACTTTCAATGGGAAAGTTCGCTTCAGGTTAAGTACGCTTAAGGTTAAGTACAGACTTCCTGAACCAATTGTGTTTGTAAACCGAGGTACCACTGTAATAAAGCACATGTTTTGCATGCAGAACATCCTGGGTTTAATACCATAGGGCAGGCATAGGCAAACTCGGCCCTCCAGATGTTTTGGGACTACAACTCCCATCATCCCTGACCACTAGTCCTGTTAGCTAGGGATAATGGGAGTTGTAGTCTCAAAACATCTGGAGGGCCAAGTTTGCCTATGCCTGCCATAGAGACAAAGAAAACTGCTTTAGATTTAGTCAGACCATTTGTCTATTTAGCTCAGGAAAAAAGAAGTATCCAACCTTTCCTTGGTGATTGTCCTCATCCTCTGTCTTCTTCAATACTAACATGTCACAAACCAACTTAAAAGCCTCATGCTGAACCCAATCACTAACCATGTCCAATAGCATGCCATCACTTACCTTGGCACTCCAGCAGATAGCATCATCGCTGCTGCCCTGAAAACAGTATCAGAGCTGTGCTCCCATAGGGAGCTCCATCTAGCTCAGTATTGTCTACACTGACACACAGCAACTCTCCATGGTTTCCAGCAGGGGACATTCCCTACCCAAAAATGCCAAGGATGAATGAATCTGGGACCTTCTGCATGAAATGCAAATGTTCTACTACTGAGTTACAGCTCATGTCTTTTAATGGGATCCATAGGATTGCAGATTCTACAGAAGACTAATGAAGCCTCATGATTCGATTCAGGCCATTATCTGCTCAGATCAAATCAGGTGAATCCACTTTGAGATCTGAGTTCTGCAGGTTTCTTTTCCATCCCATTTATACTCCAACAACACCCTGAAGCGCCATTTTAGCTACCCCCTAGGACAGGCAGTGCTGAGCTAGATGAACCAATGGTCTGATTTGGATGATATAAGGCAGCTTCCTAAGGCCATCCTTTAAGTGTCATATTAGACTTCAAAGGCCATGAGCATCACTTTGAATGGGCCCCAGAAATGTCTCAGAAGCCAATGCAAGAGACGCTCATATTCTTGATAACTGGATCTGTTCAAGAATCTATAACTGCTGTTGAAGTTTCTAGATAGCCTCACATGGAGTGTGTTGCAGTAATCCAGTCAGGTTGTAATGAAAGCGTGGGCCACCATGATCAGATCTGCCTTTTCCAGGACCAGACATGCATAGCTGCCAAGTTATCCCTTTTTTTTAGGGATTTTCCCTTATGCTGAATAGGCTTCCTCGCAAGAAAAGGGAAAACTTGGCAGCTATGCAGACATGGCTTCTAGACACCATCTTTCACTTCTAGCCATGGACATCAACTGGGCAAGGTTCAAAACTGCATCATTTCCCACCTGAAATATGAGGCTAACGTTACTGCCCTACTTGCCAAGCGTATGAGCAAGTCAGCTATACAGCAATGGCTCACCTCTCCAAAAGGGTATGGGAGAATGTGATGCTAACCAAGATGAAGTTCTACCAGGCTTGCGTGTTGAGCATGCTGCTTTATGAAGGCGAGACTTGGGCAATACACAACCACCAGCAGTGATGCCTCAATGCCTTCCACATGCACTGTGTCAGGAGGATTTTGGGTATCGCATGGCAGGACAGAGTTTCAAACAAAGGTGTGCTCTCCCAAGCCCACATTCCCAGCATGTTTGCACTCCTGTCTCAGCGACGTCTACTCTGGCTTGGTCATGTCCACAGAATGGGTGGCAGGATCTCCAAGGATGTGCTGTATGGGGAGCTGGCTTCAGGCACCAGGCCCATTGGCAGACCAACTCTATGTTAGAAAGATGTCTGCAAATGAGAGCTGGCAACATCAACCCCGCTGTGTGGGAATCTCTTGCAAATGACTGCAGTGCCTTGAGACAGACAGACAGGTCATGTATCCACAGCAGTGACCAGAAGAGGAATGACCGCTAGGAGGAGCGCAGAGAGAAGAAACGGCATGGTGCATCTGCAGCAGCACAACTGGACGCCTTCATCTGCCCCAGCTACAGCAAAGCATGTCTCTCCCGTATCAGTGTCTACAACCACAGCAACCTTCCAACAGTGTAACCTTACCCTCAAATGCACAGTCCTCCATTGCCTCCCGAAACAGACAGATGCCAGCAATTAATTTTGCAGGGTTGTTGTAAGGAGTACAAAAGACCATATGTGAAGTATTTTGACCATTCAGAAGCACAATATGAATCAGGAGTGGGGAACCTTTCTCTGTCTGAGAACTGCATTCCCTTATGGGCAACCTTCGGAGGGCCACATCCCAGGGGTGGGCAGGGCCAGAGGCAAAAGAGGGTGGGGCAATAAATGCAAATTTTATTTTTGTACAGTAGGCTAATTTCCAAACAAGCTCACACCTCCCTCTCAATATGCCACCCAATAAAGCAAGAGGCATTATCAGAGTGACAAGCAAAGACATTCCAGGAGGGTGTGAAGCCAGGCCTTGAGAGTGAGAGGTGTGGGAAGGGGAAGGAGTCTGAGGGCCAGACTGAGAAATCCACAGGGCCACATTTGGCCCCCAGGCCTAAGGGTCCCCACCCCTGATAGGAATGCTAAGGAGTCTATTATGGAGGACGAACTTGCAGCCCTAGTATTGCCACTTGCCTTTCAATTGTTTTCCTAACTCCACCATCGCTTCTTCTGAAACCCCAAGAAGGCATAATTCTGCCAATACCTTTTCCCTGGTACAATTTACCTTTCCGGTTGCAATAACAGTCCCAGGTAGCCTATGGCGCCCCTGCTTAATATGCTAACAAGATTGCTAATGATGCCTGTTAATTAGTCAAGCTACGCACGGAACGAAGTCATTTCCTCCTTGGAAGGAAGCTTTCTGAAGGGTCCTAATGAGGTTATAACAAATCCCTTGCACACAGCTTTGCACACAGACGACATGGAAAATGCAACACATGAGGTTAGCTCCAGCTTTTGGGGTGTCCTCTGGAAACATGGCTCAGAAGGGCCCCTCTGTGATGGGGGGACAGACAGTAAAGGAGCAAGGGGCATAATTTCAGACTCCCCCCCCCCATTTACCAAGGATTTTCTGGTACTTTCCTCTGGTAAAATATAGTCCCAATTTCATCCCAACGTTTGCTTTTTGAGAATAACTAGTTTGAATATGGTAGCCATGAGCCCAGCATATACCTCCCTTGCCTGAAATCCTAGAAGTTAAATTTCGGGGGGGGGGGGGTTGCGTAAATCAGGTAGCTCATGTGGTGCCCTCCAAATGCCGCTGGACTCCAGGTCCCATCATCTTTTGAGCACTGGCCATGCTGGCTGGAACAGATGGGCAATGTAGTCCAACAACCTCTGGAGCATATCACCCTGGCAACCCCTGGTGCAGATGAATCCCTAGTGCACATCCATGCACTGGAACACGAAAGCGCATTGCAGCACTCAGCCTGCTGTTTCACGCACCGCAGCTGCTGAGATATAATTTGAACTGCTGATTACATAGGATAGTACAGTTGCATTTATAGATCTTCAACCACAAGCACAACTATTCTCTTTTGCTTTAGCATTAGTGCAGAGTGAATTAATACAACATGGAGCATTGATACCCAGAAAGGGCTGTGAAGAAATGTTAGTGGATGAATCTTATATGCACAGCTGCAAGGAACTCTGGAGCACATGATGATGGTGGTGGTGGTGGTGATGATGATGATTTTATTATTTATACCCCGCCCATCTGGCTGGTTTTCCCTAGCCACTCCCAACAGAGGACTAAAAACAGAATAAAACTTCAAACATTAAAAACTTCCCTAAACAGGGCTGCCATCAGATGTCTTCTAAAAGTCAGACAGTTGTTTATTTCCTTGACATCTGATGGGAGGCAATGAAAGGTCTTCCTCCCAGAGCTTGAGAAAGAGAACTGTCATTGTCTAGGTGAGGTTGTAGATCTCTGATGATGCGCTGTACTGTACTCTACCATGGAGAAACCTGGTCTGGATAAGGACATTGGATTCTTATCTCATTATACATGATAAAGCTTTCTTATGCCAGCTCACCCCTTGCTTTTTCCTGCAAGACCAATTGCAGTCGTTAACAGTCGTCAACAGGTTTACCACTCCTATCAGCCAATCACCCATTCCCACCACCCTTCTGAGTAATACCCCTCCCCACCCTCTGACTATACATAAGGGTCTGGTGACTTCTGTTTCAGTGTATCTGAAGAAGTGTGCATGCACACGAAAGCTCATACCTATGACAAACTTAGTTGGTCTCTAAGGTGCTACTGGAAGCAATTTTTTATTTTTTGTTTCAACTAATATATACATGTTTGTGCACATTACTTGGCTGCATTACAAAATTAGGAGAAGCACAGTTTTCAAAAGACAAATACGCTTCAATTTGCATATTGTTTCAGAAGTGTGAATTTAAAGGTAAACTGAGCTGAATTTCTCCCTACTTCTTTATTCCAGCTGCATCAAAGTCAGAGGCTTCTAGCCATAATGACTCTGCTGTGCCTCCACAGTCAGAGGCAATAATGCTTCTGAATATCAGTTGCTGGAAGCCAAAGGAAGGGAGACTGCTCTTGTGTTCAGGTCCTCCTTGCAGGGTACCCACAGGCATCTGGTTGGCTGTTGTGAGAACAGGATGCTGGACAAGATGGGCCACTGGCCTCTTCCAGCAGGCTCCTCTTGCATTCTTATGGTTCTACACACACTTTTCTCCATCCAGGCAAGCAAGAGTCATTGTCACAGTTCAGGGACACATCCCAGCCAGACAAAAGCACTCAGGAAAGGCATGGAGCAGGGCAGATGAGGGGTGTGGCTTGCAGAGAGTGCAATGGGCCAAAAAAGAGAGTCCCGGGGGCCACATTTAGCCCCTGTGCCTGGATGGGGGGGGGACTCCTGCTCCAGAATTGTAGCCAATGAAGGGAATTATTTCACTCCTCCATTTGTATTCAGTGATTCAAACAACCTTAAAAAGGCAGCCACTCAGCAAAGCTCAGGTGGAAGCTGAAGAAAGAACTGTGGCTAAATTCAGGGTCCCAATAAGACCCTGTCTTAATGTGTGCATTATGCTTCATATTTGCTCCCAGCGCCTTGCCAAGACACTTCAGGACAATGGTGACAGAGAAACATCCTCCCAGCTTGACATGTCACGGTCCCCCTTTGAAGATGTGCAGCTTTTTTTCTGGATGGCCTGAGTGCTTTGTCTTTGCTTGACAAGTGCCCTGGCACCCCAGCTGAGCTGACAAGGCAGCCGTCATGCAGGTTTGAGGATGCCTCTTGCCGCAGTTGCTTCCCCTCCCGTTTTTTAATGCTGCAGTTTTATATTTATGAATAATTGAAGTGTGATTTGTGGCTTGCAGGAGCCTGGCTGCACGGCGCCCCCATAAATCTGCTCCAAGAATGGAGTGACCTTGTGCCTTTTCTCTCTCCCCTCTGCTTTTCTTTTCCTTTGGCCTCCTCTTCTCTTCCCCCCCCCCCTTTACATTCATTCATCTATCCATCCATCCTTGCATTGTTTATGAATAGCTAAAAATGAATCCACACTTTTAAAAAAATGCAGGGGGAGTGATAACATGAAAAACTATCCACAGGGGCTTCTCAACTCATGCCATAATGTTTTGTCCTGGAATGGGAAGGTACACAGATATCTCCTCCTCGAGTCTAGAGCGACCAGCTTTTTCATTCATACTTACCAGCTTCCTCTTTAGGGTTGCTGACACTCAAGAGCCAGTATGGTGTAGTGGTTAAAGTATCAGGCTAGGATGTGGGAGACCAGGGTTCAAATCCCCTCTTAGGCATGAAGCTCACTGGGGAGTTTGGGCCATTCACAGACCCTCAGCCTGACCTACTTCACATGGTTGTTGTGAGGATTAAATAAGAGGGAAAGGAAGTGAGAGCCAAGGAGACCAGTTTGGGCTCCTTGGAGGAAAGGTAGGATATAAGCTGGCAATTGAACCCTAGAGTGAATGAAACCATTGGTTCATCTAGTTCAGTGGTTTCTACACTAATGGTGTGAAATATACTCGGAGTCGAGAGTGAATTTCATGCTCTTTATTCAGCTCATATTCATCAAGGAGAAGAAGAGAAGACGAATGGCTCTTTTCCCAAAACCATCTGCTTATATACATTATTTACACAATGGGCCTTGCGTGATTGGCTACTTCAGGGCTACACCTGTGGGCCAATTATATTGTAGATTGACTTCTGCCTGCAGCCTGATTGGCTGCTCCTACAGGCCAATCAGGTAGCAGATTCACTTCTGCCAGCCGCCTGATTGGCTGCTCCAGCAGGCCAATCAGGTTGCGGATTCACTTCCACCTGGAGTTGGATTGGGTAGCTCCCGCTGATTCTGAATCCTATTGTTCTAGGATTCAGCTCAGTACATAACATGGTGGTTCTGTGGAATTTCTGGCAAGGGTCTCCCCCAGACCTACCTTGCAGCATGGGTGTCTCAAAAACAAGTCATACCAGACTAATCTTAATTGCTTTTCTGGTAGAGTTACAAGCTTGGTGGATCAGGGGAATGCTGTGGATGTAACACATCTTGATTTACTGCTTTGCTGTATTTTTGCTTTCATGGTATTGTTTATTGTTTCAATGTTGTGCACTGCTTAGAGATTTTTAAAATATCAAGCAGCTTACAATTTCTTTTAAATGATGAATAAATAAACCAGCTATATTCCAGCCATACTCCACCTGACTGCACTATATCAGACTCTGCCCCAAATACACCAGGATCCACCCGCAGCCTGCTGGATTCAACCCTCAGCCCATCAATACTCAATCCTCATTCTCTCAGATCCCACTCAGCCTTTGCCCTAGACCAGCTGGCTCCACCCATCATCCACCAGATTCTGCCCATGCAAACAGTTTGCCAGATGGAGCCTAGCACAATCCAAAGTGTATTTATCTATACGTACAGAGGATGGGGGAGAAATCTGATGCAGTTTGCATTTAAAGGTGAACCCACACCATTTACATTTTCCAAAACAATATGAGGACTGAAAAAGCCATCATATTGTTTTGGAAAATGCAAATGGTGTGGGTTCACCTTTAAATGCAAACTGCATCAGATTTCTCAGAATTTGCAGTTCACTGTATTTTCGATGCAGTTCTCCAGCCAAGTAATGTGTACAAAAAAATGCACATGGTGGTGTAAAGTGAGCATTGAAGTGCATATGTAAGTAAAAAATCAATATACACAATTGTGTATTGATTTATATATTGTATATTTGGGGTAATTGCTTTGCAAAAATGTATATACTGGGCAAAATTGTACATATGTATATAAGGATAAATTCACCCCAAAATGCTAGTGAATTTTCATGAGAGCTTTTTAAAAGTAAAACTGAGATGGAAATGTGGAGAACTGAAGGTTGGGAAACTGAGAGAAACTGAAAAGTGACAGATTTGTCCACCCCTAGGTTGGTGGTGGGTTGCTTTGTTTTGTTATGGTGGGTGAAGATTCAAATGTACTTCTTCCCAACCTGCAGGAAAAGCTTCACCATTCAATTCTCCTGGTTGAAATGTGCGATCAGCAGGGACCTGTTCTTTCACAGCTCAGGGTTTTTTTGCCCATTTCCTTCCCTGATTCTTTGCAGTCTGGTTCCAGTTGCAAGCTGCCGTCACTTTTGAATCAAAGTTTTGACTAAGAGCTAAGGGAGTGGGGAGGTCTCTCCAGTGGTGCTGAGCTTGACTGAAGTTCCTGCAGGTTGGATTGGTATGGATCAAGGTCTCCAGTCGCTCCATGGCCTCTGCCTTCTCTCCATCTTGTTTCAGACGCTGATCATCCAAGGAGGAGACAGATTTGGAAACTTTTGCTCAGGCTCACCTGCTTTTGCTTTTTGGATGCCTGTTCTTAAAAAAGGAAACCCTGAATATGTGCCCCCACACTAGGGATAGGCAAGTAAATTTTGGTTCCTCTCTGTTTCTCACAGCATTTTAGTGCAAATTTATCTTAATATACAAGTTTTTCTATGTAATTTTGCCTAATATACACAAGTTTGCAAAGCAGTTTATCCTAGTGTGTTTTCACTAACACACGCATTTCCAGGCGGACATCATCGAAGTATATGCAGTTTTGTACATTACTTGGCTAGAGATCAGTATTCCAAAATCTGGGGAAATGGAAATCTTGGGTATTGTTTCAGAAAATGTGAATCGGTTATGTTGGCCTTTAAATGCCAACATGGTGGCCTCCAGATGTTGTTGCACTCCAACAGCAGCCATACTATAGTCATATAGTATATGGCTATACTACCCTGAACATTCCTGAACTCGTCTGATCTCTGTAGCTAAGCAGGGTCAGGCCTGGTTAGTACTTGGATGGGAGACCACCTCCTTGTCTCAGTAGAGCATGAGACTTGTAATCTCAGGGTCATGGGTTTGAACTCCACAATGGACAAAAGATTCCTGCATTGCCGGGGGTTGGACTAAATGACCCTCATGGTCCCTCTACAGTTCTATTATTCTATTAACATGTCCAGTGACCAGGGACTATGGGAGGTGGAATACAGGAGCATATGGAGAGCATGTCGGCTAGCCATGGTTTCCACCAGCAGGCCAAAGTTTCCAGGTTTCAGAAAGAGATTTTTTTCCAGTGCCAGGGACTGAACCTGGCATCTTCTGCATGCAAGAAATGTGTTCTGCCACTGAGCTTCTGCTCTTCCCTCACCTGTTTTTGCTGGTATTTCTCTTGGTAGGTTCGTCCGCTGCCACCCCACCAATGGCAAGATGAGTAGGCCATGTGGTGCAGGGTTATGACACCATGAAGAGTTACCATGGGGAGCGCAGCCAGTCACGAGAACACCCCTGCCACTGCGTCCCGGAGGCCTGCGACCAGCCCATGGAATACATCCACCATAACCAGGAGTCTCGCCAGCCATACCTCCTCAGCCCCAGCGAGCCTTGTTCCCTGGACCACTACTGCCCATTGCGGGGCTCTGCCGAGGCCCCGCTCAGCCTAACGGAGCCCCTCTCAGCCGCCAGCAGCAGCAGCACCTTCCCTAGGATGCACCACACGCCGCAGCAGTACGACTCCTGCGACGAGTGCATGGCGGCCGCCCACCCTTCCGGCAAGATCAACCGGCTGCCCCCGACCCTCCTCGACCAGTTTGAGAAGCAGCTGCCCCTGCACCACGACGGCTTCCACACCCTGCAGTACCAGCGGGCCAGCAGCACGGAGCAGCCGCGGAGCGAGAGCCCCAGCCGCATCCGCCACCTTGTGCACTCGGTCCAGAAGCTCTTCGCCAAGTCTCACTCCCTGGAGGCCCCCTCCAAGCGCGAGTACAACGGCACCAAGATGGAAGGCCGGGGGGGCGAGGGAGGGTACCACCACCACCACCCTCACCACCACCACCGCCAGTCGCGCCACGGCAAGCGCAGCAAGAGCAAGGACCGCAAGCTGGACTCCTCCTCCTCCTCCTCCCGCCACCGGAACAAGATGATGGGCTGGTGGAGCTCCGATGACAACCTGGACAGCGACAGCAGCTACATGGTGTCCGGGAGGCAGCACGCCATTGACCAGGCCACCCAGTACTGTGTGGATACCCCGGAAAGTGCCTTCAGAGACTTGACCTTGAAGAGTCTGAAGAGCGGAGGTGGGGAGGGCAAGTGCTTGGCTTGCGCAGGAATGTCCATGTCCCTCGATGGCCAGACGCTCAAGCGGAGCTCCTGGCATACCATGACCGTCAGCCAAGCGCGGGAGGCCTACCCCAGCTCAGGAGGAGGCCCGGAGAAAGCCTTGATGCTCCAGGAGGCCAAGGCCAAGGACCGATCCTATCATTATCTTCAGGTAAGGAGGTGGGTAGAGGCTGCGCTGCTATAGAGGAGCAAGCTTTGTGTCTTTAGTTCCATTCCATAGAACCCCTTAGATACAGAGATTTAGATGTCTACACCTTGATATCAGGAATGGGGGTGTTTTTGGATTACAGTCCCCATCATCCTTGGCTGTGCTGGCTGGGGCTGATGGAATGGGCTGATCAGGCATGTAAAGCTGAAACAGCGCATCCCATGCGCTGAGAGATGTTCAATAGTTAAAAGGGGCTTGATTCCTTGATCCAAGCAGCATATGAAGAGCCCCCTTCCATGGTTGTGAGTCAGTCCGTTGGAGGTTTGATCATGGATTAAAAAGACAGGAAGCATGCAGGGAATAAGTCCCTTCCTACTGACCAGGCCAGCAGAAAGAAAGGAAAGGGTGGGGAGAAGGAGAGCCTTGGGCTTCTCAGATTCCCTGGCACGCTGTTTCCAAGGGCAAATGCCCATATGTCCAATGAATGGCCAGCCTGGATCACTTTCAAAGGCTCTCCCCTGACGGTTTCTTCCCCAAGCTTAAGACTCCCCTCCTGCTGATTCCGAAAGCTCCCCACCACGACCACCATTTGCCGTCTTGCTCTCTATTCCCTTTGCTCTCCTTTGCATTCCCATGATGCACTGCAGCTCCACCTTGATGTCGGTGATTAGAGAAATGTCAGGGCTATAATAGCCTTTCCCTGCAAAAAAAGAAGAAGCACAAAGGCGGATCTCTGTTTTAAAAAGGCCCGAGGTTTCTGAGGAGCTGCTGGTTGCGTCAGCTTACCAAGGTGTCCGAAGACGTCTGAGCATTGCATTGCTCTTGCTAATAATGCCCAAACAAACAATTAAGATGAACCACCTTGCTCATCTCTCGGAGGGCGGCTTCTGCGCAGGCCTGATCAATGGGCTCCGCACTCTAATGAGGAGGGCAACCTGGGACAAGGCAGCCAGAGAAAATGCATGGGGGCCTGAAGGATCCCTCCAGAATTAGTTGCTTATGAAAGCAGATGCGTGAAACCTCTCCCCTTTGGCTCTTTTCTAGGTCTCCTAAGGTCCAAGCATGTAGGGTGAGGGGAACCAGGTATACCCAACCAAGCATCTGGAGGGCTGACCTAGGTTGAAGTGCAGGCCCACTAATATATTAGAAGAAAGCAAAGCTAAATTATTGTTATTGTTATTAATATTATATCCCAACCTTCCTCCAAAGGAAACCGGGATGGAAAACATGCCAGTGCCAAAACAAGACAACTAAAATGTCCCAAAACAGTTTAAAAAGCATGTACCTCCTAACAAACAGGTCCAATCCATCCTGTTTCTACCTTAATCAGCTAATTATAAAAGTGAATCTACATGGAAATGTCTATTTAAATGCCTATTTTATCACATATAAATATATTTTATCTAACTATTCACATTTCAAACATGTTTTATCTTAAAATATATTTTTCCACACATTTGAATAGTGGTGCAACAATAAAACTGCTAGCGCATTTGCAAAGCTAAGCAGGGTCCACTATGGTTTCAACTTGAATAGGAGACCATGTGTTGAGATTCCTGCATTGACTCTCAGAGTCCCTTCCAACTCTGCAGTTCTATGATTCTCTGTTTCTTGATCTGAATACTGTATCACAAAATTCTGAGAGGTGCAACATCAGAAGGATAGTTTCATTCTGATCTGTGCATTCCTCCAGGAGGTGTGGGTCAGGTCAGCTTGCTTTGGAATCCACAAAATTCCACAGAAGTCGATGATTGAATTGCACATTGACTTGGAACAATTAGCCACACATTGAGCTTTAGAGTGCTGGACTCTTTGTTCTCTATCAAAGGGCAGTAAGCTACCTTAGGGGGCACAGGACAGAACATGTTCAACACAAAGGGCAACGTCAGGGCACCGCTGCCACCACTACCACGCACTCTCTGGTTCTGCCGCCTGAGGTCATCGCCTCACTCTGCCTACTAGTAGGGCCGACCCTGTCTAAAGGTTTTGCTGGAGGCATTAAGAAAGGCCAGTTTGGTGGGTGCCCTTGTACCTAGGGGCCTTGTAAAGCTGTTGTCCTCCTCCCTAGGAACCAAGGTTCCAGAAATGCTGAAGAGGTAAGGACAGGTCTGGTGCAATGCATTGTGTGGTTAACCCAACAGTATTCCTCTTAGTCAAGTGGCTTGAGAATAATTTTGCCTAATTTCATGGACTAAGTTCCCAGTTTTCTGCCTTTTGTTCCTCGGATCTCTTGTTCATATTCCTGGCTGGATGCACAGAGTGAGTGTTGGCACTCATTTGGCTAAGAGGCTGACAGAAACAGAGACGCGACTTGGAACAGCTGCACTCTACCTGTGGATGTGCTTGATCCAGGTGGGAAATTAAGCAAGATTCTGACCCCAGCTCAAAATGCAGCCAGATTCCAGAATCTCACACCAATTCCTTGCTTCTGAAGCCTCGCATATATTTCGATCTCTCCCTGACTCTTCCCAAAGCTCAAGGCAGCTATCCATGATTTAATACAAATGAAACATTGTTCAAGCAGTAGGCCCAGTTCACTGTACAGATAAAATGTGGAAAATAAAATGACCCCCCACAAAAAACTATGCTTGCTTAGATCTAACTGTTAACAAGCAGAACCTCTCACAGTTAGGACTGGGCAAGTAATTAAAGTTTTTATTTGCTTGCTTGCTTATTTGTTTGCTAGCAGGGTTGTAAGTAAGAAGATGGGCAGGTGAGTGCTGGCTGAGAGCAAGCTGAGGTTGGTGGAGCCAAACCCCACTCAGCCTAATGGACCAGCCTTCACTGGCCAGAATTACTCCCAGTCTCAGATACTGGCTGGTGGAAGGGGAGATCAGGTTAGAATTAGACATTTTCAGGGGAACTTCAGTGGGTGGATGGGTGGAGAGAGGGTTAACTGTGCCTGTTCTCTGCTTCAACTTCTGCCCCATAATTGGCCTTGGCATTAAGTAGCAAACTCAGGATTGGGAGCTCCATGTTTGCTCTGTAACACATATCTTTGTCCTTGCCGGGGGGGGGGGGCTTTGATTCAGGTGGCATTGAAAGGCGAGCTTACCTAATTCACACTTCCCCAAACAAGATGTGAGTCAAAAGTCAGCCATCCTTCAAAATCCTCACACCTCTGAAATTTGCAGTGCAGTTCTCCAGCCAAGTAATGTGCAGAAACATGCACATACAAGCATCAATTAAAATGCATGTATTTGTGAAAAGAACATATACGAATATTAGTAGGAATTGTTGCGCAAAATTCTATTAGGCAAAAGGTACAGCAATGTATATTAATGCAAAAAATGCATTAAAAATGTGCGTTTTAGGAGAAATTTGCACTGAAATGCTAATGAATTTTTATGATGACTTTAAAACACATACGCAACTTGGTGGAGAAATGTAAAGAACTTAAGACAAGATAAATGAGAAGCTGGGAGAACCGGAAACTGACAGACTTGCCCAGTCCCTATCCTCTGCCTTTTCCCTAGATCCAACCAGGCTGCCTTGTGCAGCTAGGATTGTGGTTTGCTTGCCTTTTGCAATCTGCCTGCCTCAGTCCCTGGCTTCCTCCTGCATCCCCCCCGCCTCCTGTCTTCTTCTTTAACATGCACCTCACAGACTTTTGCAGAGGTCCTTGGCCTGCCGACCTTCAGCCTGCATCATCAGGGCATCCCCCCCTCCCCCTAGCACACACCTGTATAGCTGGGTGGCTTGAATGAAGTTAGCAGCTGCGGCAGCTGCTGCATCACACACACCCCTTCTTTCTCCCGGTTTGCTTCCTATTATAAAATATTTAAAGGTATTTCTTTAAAATAAATAAACAACTGCTGCTGGAAGGAACCAGGCCTCTTCACCCCAGCTGCTGTTTGATGAACTGTGATTGAAAAATATACATTTTTTTCATGGAGCTGGGATACTCAAGTTACATCATGATGACGATGACGATGGCAACAGCATGTATTTGTCACTTTTTAAACCAAAGTGTCTCAAAGCAACTTACATGATAAAAATAGAAATTATTAATATTATTATTTATTAAATTTGTTGGCCGCTTTATATTGCCCAATGTAATCCAAAGTGACTTACAACTGAACGAATGAACAAAAAGCCCACATAGATGCATTAAAAGCAAGAGGGGGGGGTGGCGGAATAGCAAGGAGCATTGAAACCAAATATAAAAACAGCAATAAAGTAAAACCTAATGTGCTCCTATGCGCACACGCTGGGGGCTGCGGCCCTGCTCTCTCCTCTGGTAGATTCCACTGCCCATCTCACCCCATGCAACTACTAAGTTTTCAACCCCTGCTTTCACCTTCACCCCTATGGCCATGCCTTCCCCCTATATTTGTTTGCTTCACTCATCTGACAGGAGACTCCTGGGTGGGCTCTCAATTTGCATATCTGGTCATAGCTGCCAAGGACCCCGTTTTCCCGGGAAACCCCCTTTTTTTCATACCGTTACCCCGTCGGTCCCCCGTATCTCTTCGTCTCCCGTTATTCTCCCTTATATTCTCCTGCCAGTGGGCTTTTTTTTTTCCTGCTTTGCCCATCTATGGGCACCAAAAATGGCCTGCGCCGGTGTTGAAAGTCGCGTCTACGCATGTCCGGAAGTGCGTAGACGTGAGTTCCGGTGGCGGTGGTGGCCATTTTTGGTGCCCATAGATGGGCAGAGCGACACCGGAAGTTGCATCTACGCAACATCCGGTGTCACATGGCTGCCGGTCCCGGATTCTGCAGTCCGGGACTTGGCCGGTATGTATCTGGTCCTTTCTGTGGCATGCTGCTTCAGGAGGACCCCAAATCCTGAAACTAGTGGGTGGCACGGTGGTTTAAACCACTGAGCCTCTTCGGCTTGCCAATCAGAAGGTCGGCAGTTCGAATCCCCGCAACAGGGTGAGATCCCGTTGCTCTGTCCCAGCTCCTGCCAACCTAACACACACAGAGCTATTTTGGAGCTGCTTCTATGATCTTCTAGCATGTGGCTGCTGTGGCTGTGTAAATATGTACTTATTTATTTAAAAGCATTCCTAAACCACTTAATATTTTTCAAAATCTCTAAGCTGTGTACACTGTGTACAATATAAAAACAATATTCATGAAACAAAATACAATCTAAAACCAATGGAGCTATGTAAGAGCAAGTAAAGAAGTGATTCAGAGGGTTCATACAAATAACTCAGGGTCCAATCTTATGGGTCAGGGAATGTCTGAGCAAAAACATACATATTTTAAAGACATTGTGTGAAGCAGCTGGTAGCTACTGCTTCACCTGTGGTAGAGGGAAGGGCATTCCATATATCAGGGTCAACAGCAGAGAATGCCCCATTTTGTGGCAACCACCCTATGGTATTCTGTAGAGTGCAATGCCACAAGTAGATGTTCTCCAGTTGACTTAAGCGATCAGAGTCAGGCAGTTTTTCATGCCTGAGATACAAGGCCAACCCTTCCCTTTAGGTACAGAGAAATAATCCCCTCAGGTGGCAAATACTGTGGGGTCAGTGGAGTCAGTACCCCAACTATGATCCTTTGCTGGGAAGACAAAGCTGTGTGTTCCCTGTGAACTGTCTTGCACTATCCCAGTCAATCTTTGCCAACCTGCTTTCCTCCAGATGGTGTTGGACTACATCTCCCATCACCCCAGCAAGCACAGCTATGTTGGTTGGGGTGGATGGGAGTAATACTCCAATGAAAGAAGCAATTAAAATGCAATTGACACAATCACAGCATGTTACAAATTCTGCAGCCAACAGAAAAATCATTAAGCAGTCTGCCAAGACCTTTCATAACTTGCAAGTGGTCCATGGAGGGCAGGGGGACGCTTGGGAACCACAGTCCTAATAAACACGTTTTGTATACAATTTGGTGTAATATGCATAATTTTGCCATCCATTCCCCTAATATAATGTAGTCGTATGCTATTTCCATTGATATATGCATTTCTGTGCATATATTTTTTCTGCCAGAGAACTGCATTGCAAAATTCAGAGAAGTGTGAATTTAGTAGGATATTTGTGTTTCTGTTCATGTATTGTTCTCAGAAGTGTGGATTTCTCCAAATCCTCTCCCACTTATTTACCAAATAGTAGGGTTGCCATACTCAATAGAGGACAGGACTTCTGTGCCTTTAATTGCCCTGATCTCTTTTGAGTCCGGAAACCTTAAAGAGAAACCAGCAGACCCTTTGCTTGGAAATTAAACAAAGGGTCTGCTGGTTTCTCTTTAAGGTTTCCAGACTCAAAAGAGAGCAGGGCAATTAAAGGCACAGAAGTCCTGTCCTCTATTGAGTATGGCAACCCTACCAAATAGCCTGTGCTCTCTCAATATGACAGAGGAAAATGCAGCAAGATGACTGGTGAGTTACTGAGTCTCTAGGGCCCTGTGTTATCATTAGCTAAGACCACAGCCCAACATTTCTCAATACTATTTGCAAGATCACATCCTGACAACAACAAGCATTCCAAACATCTTTGTTTTTATCCTGCAGTATTTCTACCCCATTCTGAAGCTGCGAAAAACCCCTAAAATCTATAGAGTTTTGAAAACATGACACAGTGGTTGGGAGGAGGGAAGAAAGCAAATTTGCATACTAGTTCTTCATTTTTAAAAAAGTTATTATTGTTGTTAAAGATATTTATTAATTGCCTTCCAGAGAGAGAGAGAGAGAGAGAGAGAGAGAGAGAGAGAGAGAGAGAGAGAGAGAGAGAGATCAAGGCAATGTACAAAAATGAGTGAAACTTAGTTGGATATAACCCATTATATTTAGTACATTGCCTTCATAGTCTAATTTAGCCATGTTCATTAATTTCAATAGGTCTGCTCTGAGCAATAAAAACAACTTTTAAAAACCCAATTAGGAACATCACAGAAAGCAACAGAATATGCATTTTTAAAACAATACAAAATGGACACTGCTGGCAGAGGTCTAGTCACCCAGCTGGGAAACCTTGTCAGAACAAAAATGTCTTCATTCTCCTCCAGACAAAGTTCTTAGAAGTGTTCTTACCAGTTTCCCACACAACATTATCTCTCCCAACTGGATGCAGTAAACACCCCCATTCATGGAGGAGGAAATTCAAAGGTTTGGTTAGTAGGTTGGTTTTGTTTCAGTGAGGCACAAGTTACTCAGGCCTCGTTTGTATGCCTATATCACACACTTACAGAGTTGAAAGGGACCACGAGGGTCATTTAGTCCAATACCAAGCAATGCAATAATCTTTCACCCAACATGGGGCTCAAATCCATGACCCTGAGATTAAGAGTCTCCTGCTCTACCAACTGAGCTACTTCTAACCTTTCCCAACCAGATGCACTCTGGTTGTTTTGGACTACAATTCCCATCCTGCTGGTGGGGGTGATGGGAGTTGCAGTCCAAACATCTGAAGATGGCTAAATCCACAGCAAAGTTTTGCTTCATGTGAAACTCTTGTCAGGCCTGAGTGTTCCATTTCCCAGCATTCTCCAATCACTGGGCTCTGCTCACACAGGAAAACTAGTTCAGTAGAAGCAGCCAATCCGAGCCCTCAAGCCTGAGATTTAAGGCTCCAGTTAACTGGGGGGGGGTGCCGAGCTTGGGACAACAAAGATTGTAGACCACCCTCCACAGCCCATGGCATTGGTCAAAGTCCTGCCTAAGGTTCCCCCTCTCCCTCAGCCTGGACATATCCAGACATATCCTGCTCCTTCTGTTTACATCCTTCTGCTCCCAGACATAAGCCAAACTCCCCCCTTACCCTCAGCTTAGAGGCTTACTCAGCCAGCCAGCTCCATGACGGGCTTGTTCTTTTTTAATTAAAAGCTAATTAACTCTTCTCGCTCTCCCTCTCTCTGTGTGTTTTTCCCCAGGGGGAAGGAGAGAATGAATGACACTTGACTTGATTGCCCATCCAGAGTGAGGGGCTGGAGGGAAGGGCTGCTGTATAGGGAACACTCCGCCCATCCCATCCTCGCTTTGGCTGTCCCCATCTCAGCCCACTGCAGCAGGGGGGTGGGCCCAAGGATGAAAATAAACATCCCTAGATATTTCCTGTGAGAAAGAGACAAAGAGGCAACTGTGTCTGTTCCAGCCTCTTGCTCCCATCCACCTGTTTTGCCCTCCTCCCGATAGCCCAAGGGATGCCAACTCGTCACCGGAAACTGGTAAGGGTGTCATCGGCGCAGACTGATGTTTGCCCCGTCTGCTTCGCTGCTCTGGTTATGGGTGGGATTTCATCTGCCAGAGGAGCTGTGAGGTGAGGATTTCTGGACGGGAGAAAGCCCTGCCTCTTTCTAGAGCAGACGTGCTTCCATGGGGTGGGAAACGTAATGACTTGGTCTGGGGAAAGCCCATCACATCTGGAGAGTCTTGAACTGAAGGGTAGGCAGGGTTTAAGCTCTGTTGCCAATCTGGCAACCTCAAAACATTTTTGAACTATAACTTCCATCAGCTGAAGGACACCAAGTTGTCAAAGGATGCTCTAGAGAACTATGATGCATAGTTGTGTCTACAAGTAGGCAGTTTCCAGCTTTCTGAGGTCTAAGAAGTCCGCTTTGGTTGCCTCTAGCCAAAGAGCTCTGTTAGCTGCAAGATCTTGATGAATCCATGTTTTGGGAATTTGGAATTGCATATGGAAATTTGGTGATAACTTCAGTGGCTAACCTAATTGCCAAACTGTGCAGGGTATCAGGAGTTCCATCACCGGATCCCCTGGCCTTTACAAAACTTAAAAACAGCTACCAGGGGTTGGGGTGCAAGTTGGATCCAAGCCACTGAGGTAGGGGGACTAAAGCATTTCCCCATACTGTTTCCCCAGTTTAACTTTTTCATGTGAGTGCCCCCCCCCCAAAAAAAAGCTTAGACCAGCTGTGGAGGTAGAGAGCGCTCATCTGTATTTTACCTGTATTTTCACCTTTGCTGGCTAATTGAAGGTTGGGTGATTTGAATTATTATTATTATTATTATTATTATTATTATTATTATTATTATTATTTGAATTTATATACCACAGAGCCTAGGGCTTACCGATCAGAAGGTCGGTGGTTCAAATCCCCATGATGGGTTGAGCTCCCGTTGCTCGGTCCCAGCTCCTGCCAACCTAGCAGTTCGAAAGCACGTCAAAGTGCAAGTAGATAAATAGGTACCGCTCCAAGCGGGAAGGTAAACGGCGTTTCTGTGTGCTGCTCTGGTTTGCCAGAAGCGGCTTTGTCGTGCTGGCCACATGACCTGGAAGCTGTACGCCGGCTCCCTTGGCCAATAACGTGAGATGAGCGCCGCAACCCCAGAGTCGGTCACAACTGGACCTAATGGTCAGGGGTCCCTTTACCTTTACCTTTACTGCCCTATACCCGCAAGTCTCAGGGCGGGTCACAGGATAAAATCAAAGTATAAAACCACAAAGTACATAATCAAAATAAAAACAGCAACCACTCAATAACCCTGCCCCAGTGCTATGCACATGATTTATCTGTGTGTGTTGTCAGGGCTTTTTTTCAGCTGGAACTCACCAGAACTGAGTATCGGCACCAATTTGGTGCATTTAAGGTGAGCTTTTTTTAAAAAAAAGTTCCCCCTCTTTAAAAAGCTCACATATGATTTGGCTGTAGGAGACAATTGCTTTAAGTGTATGAAGCAAAATATGGCACATAGGACAACGAATTTTACTCATGTATTTTATTCATCCTTCTTAGTAAGGGCTCTGCACCTGGAGGGCACCAGGTTGGTGGAGGCTAGTTTAATGTATTGCAATACCAACATTTTATCACCCCAAAAGAGAACTCAGTAGTTGTACACATCTCTTATTCAATTTGTAAATATTAATAAAAATATTGATATCTTCTAAGAAACACTTAGCTTAATGTATTTTGGGATACAGAAACTCAGAGGAACACTCTGAACATCACGTCAGGTCAGGTTTGCACACACCTGTAGGTCCCTTGATTTGACATCACCACCTGATGGCTGGTAGCTGAATGTGTGAATGGGCTCTGATGAAAAATGTATGTCTTCTTGAAATGACGTCTGAGAGTGCAGTTCACTCTCAGATAAGTATCTTTCAGTGCAGCCTCCTGCAACTATGTTAGCCCAGATCAACCCCCATAAATTAAACAATGGATTTATAGTTGATTAGCATACTTGGATTTGGCTTCTTTTTGGCTGCAGAAGATCTTTTTTTTTCTGAACTCGTACAATATATAAATACCAACATTTCTTTATGTAAAAGGTTTTGCTTGAAGCTCAGGGATAGAACTTTGAGTGGACTCCATTGTTGTTTTGAAAATCCAACTTCCTTTTAGATGTGAGAATTTTCCCCTTGTGAATATTTTTAAGTAAAAAGAGCAATATTCATTTTGACATTTCACATGAAGATAGACAGCAGCAGAGTCTGGAGAAGATGTTTTCAGAAGCAAGGGAATAAGGGTTGTATCCAACCACTGCAGTACTAAGTCAAAGTCTCTTGGCAGCGTACTTCAAAATGTTTTTGCTGCGACAGAACATTGTTGCACAAGGAAATGTGTATGGTAAGCAGGTTGCTGGTAACTTTGTTGCACAATAGATTTCACAATCTGTCGTGCAACAGGTTTCCATTTGTGCAACTGTTGCAATGAATTTGTCTGTTGTAGAACATTAAAACTCACCCATGTGCCAATGCAAAAACCCTTGCACCAGCAAACAGAGAACATTAGATACAGTCCTATGACATACACCAGGGGTCAGCAAACTTTTTCAGCAGGGGGCCGGCCCTTGTGGAGGGCCGGGCTATATTTTGGGGAAAAAATGAACGAATTCCTATGCCCCACAAATAAATAAATAAATAAATAAAAGGACACATTCTACTCATGTAAAAACATGCTGATTCCCGGACCGTCTGCGGGCCGGATTGAAAAAGCGATTGGGCCGCATCCGGCCCCTGGGCCTTAGGTTGGGGACCCCTGACATAGACACACCAAAGAAAAAAGCCCACAGAAGAAGAAAATAGCTGGGCACATTTGCATCCTAGTTTCTTTCTTATGATGCATAAAAAAAAAAAACATCCATTCTATGCAGATAAACCAGTTTATGATTTATTGATATGGCTTCCTTTCAGCATGGGAGTCATAGGACAGCAAAACATGGAGAGCAATGGCTTTCCCATTAGTATTGAGGTGTAATTAGTTCAGAAAACAAGGTTTACTAGGACCCTGAGGTCCAGCAACCTGGAGCCAGGTGCAGAATAGTGACCTTGGGGTGGAGCCAGACCCAAAACAGTACTTTGGGGTGGAGCCAATTATGTGCTGCATCCCAGGACACATGCACTGAGATGATCTGCATCTGCAAACCTGAGCCTACATCTGAGTTTCTACAGATCAGCAATTCTAACATATAAATCTAAAACAGGTTAGCAGAATTGAGCAAAGACCTGGTCAAAAGCAACTGAACAGCCCTTACAAGCAAGGAATACAGACATTGCGAGAGAAGTAATTAGCACAAGTGCAATCATGGCAAAGATCTATTTATTTTTTGCTTGCAATTTCAGAAACTTAGGAAGTTACTTTACACTGAGTCAGACCATTGGTCCATCTAACTCAGCACCGTCTACATTTACTATCAGTGGCTCTCCAAGCTTTCGGAGAGGGTGTCTCTCCCAGCCCTACCTGGAGGTGACACGAATTAAACCTGAGACCTTCTGCATGCAATGCATGTCCTCTGTCACTGTGCTTTGGCTCTTCCATATTTTACTTACTATTGTAGCACCTTGTTGTTGTTGTTTAGTCGTGTCCGACTCTTCGTGACCCCATGGACCAGAGCACGCCAGGCACTCCTGTCTTGCACTGCCTCCCGCAGTTTGGTCAAACTCATGTTTGTAGCTTCGAGAACACTGTCCAACCATCTCGTCCTCTGTTGTCCCCTTCTCCTAGTGCCCTCAATCTTTCCCAACATCAGGGTCTTTTCCAGGGAGTCTTCTCTTCTCATGAGGTGGCCAAAGTATTGGAGCCTCAGCTTCACGATCTGTCCTTCCAGTGAGCACTCAGGGCTGATTTCCTGAAGAATGGATAGGTTTGATCTTCTTGCAGTCCATGGGACTCTCAAGAGTCTCCTCCAGCACCATAATTCAAAAGCATCAATTCTTCGGCGATCAGCCTTCTTTATGGTCCAGCTCTCACTTCCATACATCACTACTGGGAAAACCATAGCTTTAACTATACAGACCTTTGTAGGCAAGGTGATGTCTCTGCTTTTTAAGATGCTGTCTAGGTTTGTCTTTGTTTTTCTAATTGTAGCACCTTAAAGACCAACTAAGTCGTGCATGCACACGAAAGCTCATACCAAAATAAAAACTTAGTTGGTCTTTAAGGTGCTACTGAAGGAATTTTTTTTTTATTATGCTTCGACTCAGACCAACACGGCTACCTACCTGTTACTTACTATTGTTATTGAAAATCAGAACCTGTAGCAAACTACAAACCACCCAGGGACCTACCATTAGATCTCAGTGTATTTGTAGCAGGCAGGCAGTTTCTTTACAGACAGCTTCTGAGAGCCATAACCTTTGCACCCCCTTGGCAGGCTCCAGTGGAGGTGTCAGAGAGCTTCAGGACATCTAACCCCTCATCTTTCCCTGGGAACTATAATTTGGGGAGGCTTATCTATCACTGGCAGAAAATTCTCACCAAGCTACAAAGAGTCCCTGTCAGGGATAAAGAGGGTATAAATAAATAATGGTGGTCATTATTAAGGGTTTGTAAGACCAATTATTAAGGGTTTGTAAGGGTTTGTAGGGACCCAGGTGGCGCTGTGGTTAAACCACTGAGCCTAGGGCTTGCTGATCAGAAGGTCGGCAGTTCGAATCCCTGCGATGGGGTGAGCTCCCGTTGCTTGGTCCCAGCTCCTGCCAACCTAGCCGTTCGAAAGCACGTCAAAATGCAAGTAGATAAATAGGTACCGCTACAGCGGGAAGGTAAACGGCGTTTCCATATGCTGCTCTGGTTTGCCAGAAGTGGCTTTGTCATGCTGGCCACATGACCTGGAAGCTATATGCCGGCTCCCTCGGCCAATAATGCGAGATGAGCGCGCAACCCCAGAGTCGGTCACGACTGGACCTAATGGTCAGGGGTCCTTTTACCTTTAAGACCAATACAAGTTTGTTGTGCAGAGTGGACTCCTAAGTCAAACAGAATGCTATCGTTCTCACAGGGATGTTTGAGCAGGTTGGTAGAAGAACATGATCAAGAGGCAATCATTCTCTCAAATGCTATAGCTGCATCCTTGCGGCTGCCATAAGTTGTCACCGGCATCTTCTGTGGAACTTCCTATTAACCTCAAAGTATCCAGCATATATGCACACAGAAACACACTGCATGAAATTTCTTTTTCCTTCAGGTACCCCAAGATGATTGGGGAGGATATCCAGCATCAGGGAAGGATGGAGAGATACCCTGTCGACGGATGCGGAGTGGCAGCTATATCAAGGCCATGGGAGACGATGACAGTGGGGACTCGGATACCAGCACCAAGGTGTCTCCCAAGGGGGTGACCCGGCGTGAGGGGTACCGCCGTTCCTCCAGTGTAGATCAGCCCAGAACCAAGTAAGAAACTGAGAACAGAGCATTTCTCATATAACCACACAGGGGGGGTGGGGAGATGCTCAGCAAAGGGAGCAAAATATATATAGTGGGTGGCAACTGATAAGTAAGGTGAGATGCCTTGATCAAGAGCAGGAGCCCATGCATAGAAGGGATCCTTAGGCAAGAAGCATGTAGGACCAGACTGGAGTTTCTATCCCCTTTGGACCAACTGGCCTTTTATCCCCTTTGGACCAAACCACAGCCTTCCAGGCTTGGGTTTCCTAAAGGGTGGAGTATCTTCAGTGGGTAGTTCTGGAAACTTAGCTTTCCATCACCTTGCAATCAGATCCCATCTTATTCTTTGTCTGTGCTAGGGAGGAGTCAGTGGGGAGCATCTAGCCCCTGCTGTAAAGGGGCCCAGTTTCTTGGGAGAACCTGGCTCAGAGTGGACTCAGTTTGGTGGAGCGGGCAACCTTGGGCACAAGGGGCTCTTGGCTAGGCTTGGTGCCAAGCTCAGCACCTCTTTCTGATCCAGCTGGCTCTTCCTCCTTTAATCATCATCATCATCATTATTTATTTATACATACATACATACATACATACATACATACATACATACATACCTACCTACCCCGTTGGTCTGGCTGGGTTTTCCCAGCCACTCTGGGCAGCTTCCAACAAAATATTAAAATACAATGGTCTGTTAAACTTTAAAAGCTTCCCTTAAAAGGGCTGCCTTCAGATGGCTTCTAAAAGTCTGGTAGTTGTTGTTCTCTTTGACATCTGGTGGGAGGGCATTCCACAGGGCGGGTGCCACTACCAAGAAGGCCCTCTGCCTGGTTCCCTGTAACTTGGGTTCTCGCAGTGAGGGAACTGCTAGAAGGCCCTCGGCACTGGACCTCAGTGTCCGGGCAGAATGATGGGGGTGGAGACGCTCCTTCGGGTATACTGGACCGAGGCCGTTTAGGGCTTTAAAGGTCAGCACCAACACTTTGAATTGTGCTCAGAAACGTACTGGGAGCCAATGTAGATCTTTCAAGACCGGTGTTATGTGGTCTCGGCGGCCACTCCCAGTCACCAGTCTAACTGCCGCATTCTGGATTAGTTGTAGTTTCCGGGTCACCTTCAAAGGTAGCCCCACATAGAGTGCATTGCAGTAATCCACATGAGACGTAACCAGAGCATGCACCACTCTGGTGAGACAGTCCGCAGGCTGATAGGGGTCTCAGGTACCCCATTCAGGACCAGGGAGTCCTCCACACCTGCCCGCCTCCTGTCCCCCAAAAACAGTACTTCTGTCTTGTCAGGATTCACCCTCAATCTGTTAGCCACCATCCATCCTCCAACCACCTCCAGACACTCACACAGGACCTTCACCGCCTGCACTGGTTCTGAATTGAGAGGTAGAGCTGCATATCATCCTCATACTGATGAACACCCAGCCCAAACCCCAATACAGTCCTCACACCTGCTCAGGATCCATGACAAAGGATGGGGGCTGTCATATAAAGCTTCCACCCATCCATTTCTGTGTTTCTTTAAAACTATGCTCCACACCAACTGAGAAACATTTTTCCAGTCCAAGGACAACATTCTCTTGTAGGAAACTTTCCAAGGATCACATATGAGGGATGGGTGAGCAGACCAAAAATGTACAGTTTACCTTTGTGCACTTGTCTGGCTTCCATACATCCCTCTCTGACCTCCATCAGGCAAGCAACAGACATTTCAACCTGGCAAAAAAGGGGGGGTGAAGCAGAACTGGTGAGGGTGTGGTCTATAGAGAGGGGGTGTGGCCTGTGGAGAATCCCAAGGGCCCAATAGAGGGACTTGGAGGGCTGCCTTTGGCTTTAGGGCCTGGGGTTCCCTACCCCTATCTGATAGGATCAGGGCAGGGAGCTTGCAAAGTCAAACCCAGTCAGCCCTGAGTCATTTCCCATCTGCTCTGATCATGTCGTGTTTTGGGTTTTGTTCAGAAAACTTTCTTCCCCATGTCTCTCATTAGGTTTGCAAGTAGGCACTATTCTGACTCATATATCTGTAACTGTCCCAGCTGCTGCACGTCACCCCGAATCCGGCCACGGGGACAAGGGTATGGACGTTCCTTTACCACCGGGCAGGTGAGGTGATTTGTTCTTTAGCTCTTGCCTTACAGGAAGGGGACTGGGTAGAGATGGGTGGGGAATCTGTGCCCTTCCTGCCACAGGACTCTGGCTCCCATCAACTCCAGATGGCCCTGGCTAGTGTTCAGGGATGGTGGGAACTGGATGTGAAAATCGGGAAGGCACCAGACTGAGCAAGGCTGCACTTCACCATACTGGATTTTTCAAACATCTGGATTTGAAAGCCACCTTAAGGGTGCTTGTCCAAATGTGGGTGACTCATCCAATAAATTGCTCTGTCCAATAAAGCAGCCTTCTCCAACCTGATGCTCTTGTTGACCCTCCAGATGATGCTCAAATCCAAATCTCTTCAGCCCCAGCCAGCATGTCCAATGATGAGGCATGGTGCGAGCTGGAGTCCAGCATCACCTGGAGAGCCACAGGTTCCCTACCCTGGGGTACAAGAAGTGGCGAGTGGAGGGGGGAAACTGACATCTATGTAAATTGGGCCATATGTCTTCAAATGTGGGGCACCTTCCTTAGAGGGGTTCAAGTGGACTGCCAATATTTCAATGCCACCATAATCAGTCAGTTTGAAATATCAAGTGTCCACCTGAATCCCCAAGTGAGGATTTTTTTTCCCCTTCCAGAAGTGTGGGTGCAGAGGAGGATGGGATTTTGTGGGGAAATAATGAGTTATATAAAAAATGAATTCGCTTGCATATCTTTGTCTTGTAGAGAGCTTGGAGTATTGCACTGGAGAGCAAAGACTGTCATTCCTCAAGGAAATGCTCTAATCAGATTTTTTGGGGGGGGGGGTGTTAAAAGAGGGAAAGAATATTCTTCCTTGGTGTAGCTTGAAATTAATGCTCACACTCACAGAGTTGTATCTAAAGTGGTGCTAAGTAACTCATTCCGTCAGTGCAAGAATTTAAGCTAGCACAATGGAATGTTTTCCCCTCTCCTCCTCCCCTCATTTGTTCCCTAAATCTGTTCAGGGGGTTTCGCCAACCCTCTGGAGCAAATTTGTGGAATGTGTAGCACACGTGGGGGAGGGAAGTTAAGCTGTGAAAACTTAAGTCCTTTCACTGACGGAGCACATTAATTAGATACCACCCATATATCCCTCCATGTATTCTCCAGCCAGGCAAGCAAAAGCCATTAATCAGAATCCAAGGTGCATTCCAGCCATTCAAAAGCACTTGGGATGTGAAGCAGGGACAGTGAGGGGTGTGGCCTGATGAGCGTTCTAAGGGCCAGACAGAGAGGCTTGGGGGAGATTCCCCACGCCTGCTCCACCCGCACCCCCTCTCTGCCTGGCTTAAATCTCAGCTCAAAACAGTCACGTTCAATTTCATACCAGCAGCAGATTTCCTTGCTGCTCCTCTGTGTCTTATGCATAGCACATGCATAGCACACCTTCTCCATGATCTGTGGGTTATCCCTGCCTCCCCCCACCTGGCTTCTGATGGTGTACTCATGCTCATGCCTCTGAGCCTTACTCTACAAAATCACAATGCTCGTTCAGGTCTTCCGTACAGATGCACCAACTATTTCTGCAAGCAAACACTGAAACAGAACCACCACAGACTCCAGAGCCAAGATACAAATTTCTTAGGGTATTTGAGGGTCCAAATGTGAATTTAAGACTGGGGGGGGGGAATTGGACAGATTTGCACATCCCTAATCCTGGCATCATAGGTCTTAGCTCCATTCACGGCCTTCCGTGCCCCTCCATCTTCTTCCCCTTTCCTCAGATTAACGATGAGTTGAACCACCAGTTTGAGGCCGTGTGTGAGTCTGTCTTTGGAGAGGTGGAGTCGCAGGCTGTCGAGGCCTTAGACCTGCCCGGTTGCTTCCGCATGCGCAGCCATAGCTACCTGAGAGCCATCCAGGCCGGCTGCTCCCAGGACGATGACTGCCTCTCTCTCTTTACCATGGCAACCACCACCCACCAGCCTGGCCAGCCCCTCACCAGCAGCATTCTCAAGCCAAGCACCTGTAAGTACCAACACAGGACTTTGGAAGCTGGTTTGAACCAAGTCAGACTCCTGGCCCACCCAGCTCAGTGCAGTCTGCCCTGGCTGTTAGCAGCTCTCAAGGGTTTCAGAGCCAGTGTGGTGTGGTGGTTAAGAGTGGTAGACTCATAATCTGGGGGACCGGGTTCGCGTCTCCGCTCCTCCACATGCAGCTGCTGGGTGACCTTGGGCTAGTCACACTTCTCTGAAGTCTCTCAGCCCCACATACCTCACGGAGTGTTTGTTGTGGGGGAGGAAGGGAAAGGAGAATGTTAGCCGCTTTGAGACTCCTTCGGGTAGTGATAAAGCGGGGTATCAAATCCAAACTCTTCTTCCTCTTCTTCTTCAGAGGCAGATTCTTTCCCAGCTCTACCTAGAGATGCTGGGGTTTAACCTGGGACCTTCTGCATACAAAGCAGGTGCTTGGCCCCTGACCTGCATCCCCTCACCAAAAACAGAAAGTTGGTTCATCATCTTCACACAGGCTATTCAATGTAGTGCCCTCCACATGTGGCTGAATTCCAACTACTTTGCAAGCTGAGGCTGAAGAGAGTTGGAGTCCGATAGCATCTGGAGGGCTCTTCAATGGCTCAGGCAGAGGCTCTCTCAAGGCTTTCAGACAAGACTTTTCCCAGCCCAGCCTGGAGATGGCTAAGGTTGAATCTGAGCTCCTGCCCCAAACTTGTTCTGGTCCAATGTGACCTACTCTCAGAGATACTGTGCAATGTTTGTATATTTTATCTGTTTAAAAATGCCTGTCCCAATTTCCTTGCTAAATTAATACAAAATGGCTCACAAATTGGTATAGGAAAGGAAGGTGGGGAGACCCCATAGCGAGCAAATACCTCTGCAAGTCTTCTCACTCCTAGGCCAATGCTGTTACATGACAACAAATTGTGTGTGTGTGAAACATTTCCAAAACAAGGCAAACAGTGGGGGGGGATAGAGGAGCTTTAAGGACATAGAGGCTGCCTTATATTGAGTCAGACCATTGGTCCATCTAGCTCAGTACTGTCTGTGCTGATTGGCCAGAGCTCTCCAGGTTTTTGGAGAGGATCCTTTCCCAGCCCTCCCTGGAGATGCCAGGGATTGAACCTGGGACCTTCTGCATGCAAACCAGTTTGGCACTGAGCTACGGTCCCCATTGCCTCACCACTTATAACATCATGAGCCCTGTCCAATAGGTGCCTGTATTAGTAGAGAGCTCCCTTCTTATTGACACATTTTGCTTTCCTTCCCTATCTCTGTCTCTCCACCCCACACCCCACCCCTCCGTGTAGCCTTTAGTTACAGGAAAGCTCCCCCTCCCCTCCCTTCAGGAATGAAAGCCAAGCCCCTCATTTCAGTGACGACGCAAAGCAGCTCTGAGTCCGCCCATGACAGCTTCCTGCCCAGGGAAGTCAAAAGGAGTCCATCGTGGTCCAAAGAGGCCGCCAAGCGCTGCAACTCCACAGAGAGCCTAGAAAGCACCAAGATCACTGCCATGTCCCTCGACTTGCCTTCAATCCAACACAGGACTGCTCCCAACCCCTCCACCCTCATCATCAGGACAATTCCAGGGAGGGAGGAGCTGAGAAGTTTGGCTCGTCAGAAGAAATGGCGCCCATCTATCGGAGTTCAGGTAGGTTCAGGGTGGGCCCAGGATTGCAGGGAGGTTCGGGCTTTGGGGCCAGGCACAATTTAGTGAGTGAAAACAAACCCAGAAGGAAACCTCTCCCTGACTACTAAAGACATGCACAAAAACCCAAAAGTCAAAGTTTCAAATTAAGTGTCTTTTATAACCAACCGAGGAGGAGGAGGAGGAGGAGGAGGAGGAGGAGGAGGAGGAGTTTGGATTTGATATTCCGCTTTATCACTACCCTAAGGAGTCTCAAAGCGGCTAACATTCTCCTTTCCCTTCCTCCCCCACAACAAACACTCCATGAGGTATGTGGGGCTGAGAGACTTCGGAGAAGTGTGACTAGCCCAAGGTCACCCAGCAGCTGCATATGGAGGAGTGGAGACGTGAACCCGGTTCCCCAGATTATGAGTCTACCACTCTTAACCACTACACCACACTATATACAGGTGAAACTCTGAAGATTAGAATATTGTCGAAAAGTGCATTTATTTCAGTAACGCAACTTAAAAGGTGAAACCAATATATGAAATAGATGCATGGCATGCAAAGCAAGATATGTCAAGCCTTTATTTGTTGTAATTGTAATTATTTGTCGTTAGGCGGGTCAATTATAAATGGAATGTAATTAATGAAATGTAATAGCGATGTTTATTTTTGTAGTATTGTAACTATTTGTTTTATTACTGTGGAATTTCCAAAAGAAAGCATTAGTAAAAATTAAAATAATAATAATAATAATAATGAGTTGCATTACTGAAATAAATGCACTTTTCGGTGATATTCTAATTTTTCGAGTTTCACCTGTATATGAGTTATATATGTCACTGTTGTTGTTTTTAAGTATTCCACCATCAAAAGGTCTACCATCAGCCTTTAATATAAACAGTTATCTCATCAAAGATTATATCACATAATACACAAAAGTATAATTTTTACATGAACATAGATTATATCCTAAATATATCCTATATTTCTGGAGTGGCATACTGTATGAACCAGATACTCTGTGGATGTTAATACTGTCCATACATACATCTGCCAATATTTCACAAACCTTGCCCAGTTCAGAAGATGGTATCGCTCTAATCCACCAAAGAAGTTTGCAAAATTAGAAACACCTGTGGCACCATCAGGAGGTATTGAACACACCTAAATTACAGTGATATATATACTTTGTGATTTAAAAGACAGCTCATTTTATACTTTGACTTTTGTGTTGTTGTTTTTACAATTCAGTGGCTATTCATTCTATGAAAGAGCAGGTTGAATGCAAGATTGGCCCAAGACATTGGTTTATTGGTTTCTTCTATTTTACCTTTTTCTGCCAGTGGACTCAATGGTGAAGGTAGGGATGGAGGAAGAATTCCGTTCTGTTCAGATTTTAATACAAACCTACTTAATTTTAACTTTCCGAAACAATACATGAACCAAAACATGGCTATCCTTCAAAATGCACACTTTTTCAGATTTTGTGGTGCAGGTTTTCTAACCAAATAATGCGTACAAATAATAAAATGCATAGTGGGTTCTTGTTGTCCGGGTAGCCTAGGACCTCCATACACATTGCCCAGGCTTTCACTCCAGAGAGGAGGCACACTCCATTGTCTCTTGAGACAGACGGGTGGCAACCAGAAGAGAAAATAACAGATAAAATGCATTATACATGGAGAAATTGCTTGCAAAATGCATCTGTCAGGGAGGAAGTGTGTACAAAGCTGTGTACATGATGAGAAATCTGCACTGAAATGTTGATGAATTTTCATGAAGACTTTGAAGAACAAATTTCGAATTGGTGCAGTAATGTGGATAACTGAACTCAGGACTGGAAAAATGAGAATCTGAGAGAAATCAAAACTGGCAGATCCATCCATCCCTAGGAGAAGGACAAGACAGTGCCCCTCACACCCACATACAGAAACCAGCTGGACTGGTAGACCTTATTTCAACACTGGTGACAGAACCACATTCTCAGCTCCTTTGCCCAGGCATTGGGTGGTTAGTGTTATTGTGTGTGTTCTTTAGTTTCATGGCAGTTTATGTTTGGCTTTTATCATAAGCTATGATGGTTGATCCTGTTGCATACTACCCTGGGATCTGTTTAGATGCAGCCTGGATTAGACATTTAAAAATACATAACCAATAAAAAATACCTTGCTAGCAAAGCAAGAGAATGTAAGATCACGGGACAATGTTCCTCAGTTGCTTTGCTTCGATTTGCTTTGCTACTCCATTCATTTTTAAAATTTATTGGTTGTGTGGATCATTTGAGCCACGTTTGTTTTGTTTTCCATTTGTGCACAGGGTCTTCGGTTTTCGTTCTTCCCATCTGTTATTTCCCTTTGCAGTGAATCAGTTGTGAATTTGTAGGCACTTTGGGTGCTGTCCAATGTACTCGTTCCATTAGTAAAAGTATTTACAGTTGCACAATGGAACTTTCCCCCTGTCCTCCCCCTTTAAGTGCCCCAAGCCCTCCCTAAATCTGTGCTGGAGGGTTGGGAGAACCAACCCACAGATTAAGGGGTGGCATGTGGAGAGAGGAGAGTTCTGTTGGGCACACATAAATCATTGCGCTAATGGAGCAAGTTACTTAGTGCTGCATTGGACAGCCCTGTTGTTCTCAAAGGGTTCAGACCTCTGCTGTGTGTTTGTATTTTTGAGCGCAGGTCAGGCTCATTATGCATCTGGGCTGGAGTTGGGAAGGGGTTAGGAATGAGACTGCCATCCCTGTGGTGGTTTGTAGGGGAGATACAAAGGGGAGCAAAGGTGTATGGGGCAGGGAGGAGGTGAGCTAACAACATCAAAGCCTTGCCCCCCTCTATTTCACTGGCTGCATTTCAAAGTCTGCAGGTGCCAGTCAGCCAGCCCCCTGCTTGGTGGTGGTGTTGCTAAATGCCATGTCTAACCAGAATAAAACCTTGATCGTCCATGATTTGTTCACCTAATTTTTGAGATTGTAAGTTGTTTTCAACTGTTTTTAAACTTGTGTTTGAATATTGTAACCCATCCTTGGAGCTTGGGGTGAATGGTGTGTAAAATAATACCAGTAGAATAATAGAATTGTAGAGTCGGAAGGGACCATGAATGTCAACTAGTCCAGCCCTCTGCAATTCAGGACGTTTTTGCCCAATGTGGGGCTCAAACCCATGACCCTGAGATTAAGAGTCTCATGCTCTACTGACTAAGTTATACAGTAGTAGTAGTAGTAGTAGCAGCAGTGATGATGATAATAATGCTTTATATGCTGGAGGTACTTGGGAGGAAAAATTGGGTGAAGTCTCAGTAATTTGAGTATAAGCAGGGAGGGGGACTCTTTTTTACCCCAAGGTCAACCTTTAGAGGACCACATGGTAGTGCTGGGTGGGGCCAGAAGGAAATGTGAGTGGAGAAATGCATGTAAATATTACATTTGTACAGTAGGTTAGTTTCTACACACTTCACACCCTTCTTTATCCTCCATCCAGGCAAGCAAGAAGCATCACCAGGGTTCTAGCCAGACAAGACTCAAGGAGGATGCCAAGCAGGGCCAGTCCCAGAGGCAGAGTCCCAGAGGCAAGACAGAGAAGCCTGGAAGGCTGCCTGGACCAGAGTTTCCCTGTCCCTTTGTTAAGCTAAAGAAGTCAAGGGAACTTCAGGTAGCAGTAAAGGAGGTAGAATCTGGAACAGCCTTTCCTTCTGTCTTAGACTAGATTAGGAAGCTTCCTCTGAGCTTACTTAGAGAAACTCTGAGGCTGCATGGCTGTTTTTTCCCAGGGCTCAGAGATGTCTCTGAGTTTGTCCACTAGTCTCTAGAGTTTTAAGGACACTATTGGATTTATTCCAGCAATTGGCATCCAGGGTTTTGTCTAAAAATGGATTTAACTAAAAACTGCTCTTTTCTTCATGCCCCCTGAAAATCTCCACCTGGCCTATTCCAGCTATGAAGGGGGCAAACAAAGCAAACAAGGGATACATAGAATCAATTGAATATATGGTTATCAGAACTCATCCATTCCTCTGGCATTCGTTTCTTGACTGGCTCCAATCTGGAATGAAATTAATAAACCCCTTTTGTTTCCATTTCTACAAAATGCCCATGCACCCTGATCTGTTACAAATTGAGGATCTCTTGATACTCCTCCATAGGGGAAGCCAGAGCTCAAAGGAGCAATGGAGACAGTTCTGGCATTGATGTTCACTGGTTCAATCCTCCTAAGCATAGACAGAGTTGGGTAGACTGTCCTTTTCAAAAGCTGGCATTGTTTATCTTTCTAACAAGAGAGTGTGAAATGAGGACTTTCATCTTGGCTTACTTACACTGGCTACAGAAAATGCCTGTAGGGTGAAATTCAAGCCATTTCTGACCAGATGTGGAAAATCCCAGTGGTTTGTGACGTTCTTTCATGGTTTCAGTAAGCAAAGATTCCAATTTTTGGTGATGACTTCAAACTTCTAATGAAAAAGAGCTCCAAGGCAGGCACCTGGTTCATGTTCTCCCCTTTTGCTAGTTTTAATTTTTATTAGTCTCCTAAATTTGCATTTCCTTTGCTTGCCATTTGTTCCTACTTCGTTAGCAGGCCTGTCCCTTGTCAGTAAGAATCAGCACAGGTGTTGTGGAGGGAGGTTAAATTAAGTTCAGACAAGTGTATCCGAGAGGTTCAGCTGAGGGGGCAAGCTGGCGGAAAGGAAGTGTCTGATCCGACTTCATGGTGCGCAGTTGCTTGTTTGACAAGGTCAAAATGCTGGGAGTGGGGGCTTTGGCTCTTAACGAAGCACGAGAAGCTGAGGCAAAATGATTCAATTAAGGCGCAGCTACCATTTTCCAAAAGTGCTCTTACATGGCATCACGTCCCGTAGAGGAAACCAATACTCTAGAAATGCAAACTTTAGAAATTAAAATGCCACATTTATAATTTCTGCTCCAGTAGGGGATCATTCGACTGCACAGAAGGAAAATAGAGGCCATCAAGAATTTCCACCATTATCTTTACCAGCCAGTTGGAGGCAGATCCATTAAGGCAAATGACACACTGCCCCGCTAACCTCAGTCTGCCCTCAGCCAGTCAAGGGGTAGTGGTGGCCCTGTCTGTCAGCTTCCTCCTCCTCCATCTTGGTGTTGCCCTTGTGGAACTCAGCAGAGGACGAAACTAGACTGAGTTGGCCCCGTTTATCAATGGCTCTGTCTCTACCTACCATTGGCTTCCCTGCCTTCCACCCTACCAGTCCCAATGGGCACAAGGTACCACTGTTACCAGCTCTGCTCCTGTGACTTTAACAACTTGGCCTGCGGAAATCTAGCAGATAAAGCTTTTTCCTTTCATAAAGCCTGGATTGGCAACTTTTCTTGCCATGTGCCTTAGATTCAATGGATCTACTCTGAGTAGGGTTAATATTGGGTACAGCCCAGCACTTTACCCACTGTTGCTATGGAGTTTTCCACTTGGGCCAAAGGAGCAAAATAATTCCCTGCCAGCTGCTCCCTCCTGGAGTGTGGGGCTGACCTTTCTCCTCTCTTCCACCCAGCTTACAGGAGTGTCTTGGCGATCATCAGGCTGTGCCTTTGAATGAGGTTTGGCATCCCCGGAGGAAGGAGGGATGAAAGGGGAGGACAGGGCTCCTGAGTACTTGATCTCTGCTCTCCACTCCCATGGTTTATCTGGATTTCCGTTTGCATCTGGTGATGGGAATTCAAAATGCCCCCCGCCTGTTTTGCAAGAGCTCTTTCCTCACAGCTCCCTCTCCCTCCCACACAGCTATGAATCGTTCTCTGATGCTTCCCTTCTGTACTTCAATGCACTTAACTATTCATCTTTCCCTTTCTCCCTCTCCTTACTTTGTTCTCAATTCATTTTTATCGTTTTGAATCTTTCTCGCACATGTCTCCATCTCCTTCGTTATTTTTCTTTCCTCTACTTATCAATCCCCCCTTCCTTGTTATCTCTTGCTTCTGCCACTTATCAATTCACCATAATGGATACCACTTCTGGATTTCCTTTTTCCTCTCTGTTTATCTTCCCTCCTCTTTGCTTCTCCCTCATCCTCATTTCTTTCTCTTTCCCAAAGGTGGAAACCATATCCGATTCAGACACAGAAAGCAGGAGCCGCAGAGAGTTCCACTCCATCGGGGTGCAAGTAGAAGAAGATAAAAGGTACAGCTGGCAAAACATCCCTCTTGGTCCTTTGCATTTACACCAGGAGGAGCAGCTTTTGCAATCTGTGCACAGCTGTCCCCATCCGCCCTTGCCCCCAAATCAATATTCACGGCACAAGCCTGGACTAGAGAATCGAGCAAGAGAACCTTGTGGAGCTATGGATGCTGGCTGCTCAGGGCAGCTAGATTGCCCTCCCAGCTCATGAAACAAAGGGGTATCAAGACACAGAGGTGCCAGGCAGGAGCAAATGCCCACACAAGGCTGGCGGTGATGGAATAGGTGACCCGGGACACCCCCTATCACCAAGCCACCCGCTTTTGTAAAACACTCAAATGCCACATGTTCCCAACTAGAACCGAAGGGGAATATTAAGCAGGATGAAAGGCTTTATACTCAGGGCTCAATGTATGCTGCTGTTCTGGAGGGTAGAAAAAGCCACAGAGCATAGAAATAGGTCCTGAATTTAAGCTTACTAAGGCTGTCTACGAACTATACCTTTAAAGCACCATGATACCACTTCGAACAGTGATGGCTTCCCGGGGAAGTGTAGTTTCTTAAAAGTGCTGAGAGTTGTTATGAGACGACTGTTCCCCTCACAGAGCTACAATTCTCATAGTCCCCTGGGAAGAGGGGTGGACTATGAAACCACTCTGATGACTATAGTGCTAGGAGTTAAACAAGGGCCTCATCTCAGCACCTTTAACAACCTACAGCTCCCATAATTCTTGGGGGGGAAGCCATGGCAGTTTAAGGGGCCAAAGTCTACATATACACTATACCTTTAAAGCACATTCATAGCACATTTACCCCCCTCAAAGAATTCAGGGTACAGTGGTGCCTCGACTTACGAATTTCATCTGTTCCGAAGGCACCTTCGTAGGTCGAAAAATTTGTAAGTCGAAGCAATCCTATCTAAAAATTCGTAAGTTTAATAATCCCTATCTAAAACCACCGCAGTTTCCTTTCGGATGTCGAGACATTCATAAGCATGTGGCCATTAGCCCCATTCGTAAGTTGAAAAATTCAGTTGTTGAGTCGTTCGTAAGTCGAGGTACCACTGTACTGCAGTTCTTAAGAGTTTCTGGTAACTGCAACTCTGTGCGGGGTAAGCAACAATGCCCAGAATTCTTTGAGGGGGAAATGTGCCTCAAATGCACCTTAAAGGTATACTGTGTCTACAGTCTAAGAATCTCAGCCTTCTCTTGGAAGGAGGGGGAAGAATCTTACAGCTCTTGTAGGAGAAGTTTGGCTAGAATATTGAAACCCAGTCAGGGTAGCAGAATGATATTTCCAGGGGACAGGAGGTGGAGCTTCAGCAACCCACATGTTTACACACACACACACACACACACACACACACACACACACACACACTGGCTTGCAGCAGATGAGTAAAAAGTGCAGAAAATGAAACAATTATGCAGATGTGTATAAAATATTTGGGTCACAGAACTCGGCTTTCCCAGGCTCAGAAAATGGGCTTTTTGGATTTAAATTTTAAGAGCACGGTAGCTGTATGTAGATACAGGAGCAGGCCAGCAGCTCACCTAGCCCAGGTGAGGACAACCTTCTGGTCCTCCAGATGTTGATGGGCTACAGCTCTTATCATGCCTAATCTCTGGCTCTGCCATGTGACAGTGAGGAGAGTTGGAGCCCCAAAACTTCTGGAAGGCCATAGATGTCCCCACCCCTGATTTAGCCCAATACTCTCAACAGCAGCAGGTAGAAGCTCTTTGGGGGTTTTCTTACTAAGATCTTTCTCAGACAACTTAGCTGAGCCCATGGTTCACAAAGAAGCACAATTTCTCAACAGAAAAGCTTCCTGGGCTCAAAACCCCCAAAGAGGGCCATCCATGGACTTGGAAGCCTTTGTAGCTAACTTCTTACAATAAAAACATAAGATGCTGACTCACACTGAGTCCATTTAGGTCAATATTGTCCACACTGACTAGCAGTGGCTCTCCAGAGTTTCAGGCAGAGAGTCTTTTCCAGCCCTGCCTGGAGATGCCCAAGATTGAACCTGGGACCTTCTTTATTGCAAAGCTCTACCTTGCTCTACCACTGAGCTATAGACCTACCCAATAACGGGGGTGGGGCTTGTGAGGTGAGGGGCTCACTACAAATTCTTGGGGAAGCCTCCATCATTCTCCACCATTGGCTGCACTAGCTGGGACTGATGGGATTTGAAGTCCAACAACATCAGGGGGGTACAGGTTCTCCACCCCTGATGTAGACTACACTGAACTAGAAGCCATCTGGGAAAGAAGGGCCATAGCTCAGTTATAGACCACATGCTTTGCATGCAGAAGATCCCTGGTTCAGGGCTGGGAAATTCTCCTGCCTGAAACCCTGGAGAGCCACTGCCACTTTGCATTTGAAACATTGGACCAGATGGGCCAACATGACTCCAGTTTAATTGTCTGGAAAGGGGCCGTAGTAGTAATAAGAGCATCAGCCAAGTTCAATCCCTGGTGACTCCAGGTAAGGCTCTGGGAATATCCCCCTGAGGGAAAGGGTCATAGTTCAGTGGTAGAGCATCAGCTTTGCATGAAGAAGGTCCCATGTTCCATCTTCAGCATCTCCAGGTAGAGCTGGGAGACAACCTTGCTTGAAACCATGCAGAGCTGCTGCCAGTCAGTGTAGACTGTGCTGAACTAGATGGACCAATGGTCTGACTTAGTAAAGGGAAGCCTTTTGAGGTGTATGCATGGCTGCAAAGGAATACGCACTCTAGACTCTTTGAGATGTCCAGCATCTTGCCACCCCCCATTTATTTCCATTCAGTTCACTGCACGGACACTTGAATCATAGAGCATGTGAGGTGATCACCATGTAGCTGTCCCATATCTTCATTCAGTCAGGGACTGGCTGGCACGTCCTCTGCTCTGTGTGCTCCCTCCCTCCCTCCCTCTAGTCCTTCAGCATCCATCCAGCGCTGGTTGTCATAGAAACAGGCCAGTGAACGGGAAGGAGGGAGCGACGGAGCCACGCAGGCATGATGCTGCTCACTGGCGGCTTGTCAGTTTCTGAGTTCTCTCCCTCTTCCCCAGCGCTTCCTTTCTGTAAGGAGAGGAGCCAGGGTTCAAGCATCTCTCAAGCCCCCATCTCACACATGGGAAAGCCCTGCCTCTGAATCCTTTGGGTATTCCGTGGTGCAGGAGGAACATGCAAACTTACACATAGCCAATGAGGCTCTTCTGTTTCTCTTTGAGCCCTGGTGCAAATTAAGCCTCACTGGTTAAGAACATAAAAATATAAAAAGAGCCTGCTGCATCGGAGCAATGGCCCATCTTGTCCAGCATCCTGTTCTCACAGTGGCCAACCAGATGCCTGTGGGAAACCTGCAAGCAGGACCCGCAAGCAGGATCCTGCCCTTCCTTCAATCACGGCCCAGGGTGGCTAAGAATAAAAGCATGCAAATATATGAGTACCACCATAAAAGAACATTTAAGATTGCAACAAATGAATTCCACACACACAACACAGAGCAGCCAAAACAAGCAAATCATTCTGTTAATGTCTACAGCCAGCCACTAAATGCCTGGTGAAATAAGTACATTTTCAAATGATGCTGAAACAATAGCAATGTCAGGGACAGTCCAATCTCAGCAGTGCAGTAGTTCCAATAAATGGGGAGCCACCGCCAAGTAGGCCCCACCCCATGCTGCTTCCCTGAAGATCTTAAAGCACAGGGGAGGCATTCCTTTATGTACTTGGGTTCGAAGCCATATGGGGTCTTACACACCAGCACTCATCTTTAACTGGGCCTGGTAGCTAATAGGCAGCCAGTGCAAAGTTAGAAAGATGAACATACGTAATATGGCCCCTTCCCACTGCCCCGTATAACCTCCTGGCAGCAGCTGCAGCCTCCAGACCTTCTTCATAGATATTGAGCAATATGGACCAGCAGGTTGACTTGGTATAGCACAACATCCAGGGTTCATACCTGTAAGAACATAGGATACCACTTTATACTGGAGTCATACCATTGGTCCATTTAACTGAGTATTGTTGACACTGGCCAGCAGCTGTCCATTGATACTGAAACTCTCCAGGGTTTCAGGCAGGCAGCCTTTCCCAGTCCTACCTTGAGATGCCACTAGGGATTGAACCCTTGCAAATCCAAGCCGGTTGCTTTTTGCAGACCTCGCAAGGGACCTAACCCTCTCTCCTCCCTATCGCAGGCGCGCTCGGTTCAAGAGGTCCAACAGTGTGACAGCCGGCGTGCAGGCTGACCTGGAGCTGGAGGGTTTGGCTGGGCTGACGGTGGCGACGGAGGACAAGGCCCTTCAGTTTGGGCACTCCTTCCAGCGTCATTCCTCGGAGCCGGAGTCCACGCGGCAATACTCAGTGTACAAGACGGTGCACACGCAAGGTCAGTGGGCCTACCGGGAAGACTACCAGATGCAGTACGACACCGTGGAAGTGCCGCGCCAGGATTCCTGGATGGACAGGGGGTCGCGCAGCCTGCCCGATTCTGGCCGAGCATCGCCCTGCCACCGGGACGGCGAGTGGTTCATTAAGCTGTTGCAGGCGGAGGTGGAGAAGATGGAAGGCTGGTGCCAGCAGATGGAACTGGAGGCTGAAGATTATGATCTGCCGGAAGAGAGTGAGTCTCCGCCGGGTGCTGTGGGTTGGGGAATCCCATCTGGGGCTGCCAGATTCCTTTTACAAGCTGGTACAGTCTGGCACATATAGTTGGGTTGGGAGCCAAGCTATACAATTGTGGGTCCATGTGAAGAGTCTGTTGACGTTCTTTGGACTATAAAATGTTCCTCTGTGTTCTTTTTTAGCTCCCGTGTCAGGGAGAAATGTTAGCTTGCTTTATTTGATGGGGGAGTGTTGTGGAAATGTTTGTTGGAATTCAGGACGGGGGATAAATTTGGTCCGGTTGACATTTTAATGCAGACCTCCCTAGTTTGCTCTTCCCCAAAACAATAGACAGAATGAAACAACTACCTTTCAAAATTCACAGTTCGCTAAATTTTGGGTAATTTTGTGTAAAAAAAAACCTATCAAATCACATTGGGGGTAAAGTATGCGTAAAAATGCATTCATGAAAATAACGAATATGGGGAAACGTGTATATTAAGCAAATTTGCATACAGAATTAGGTATATTGGAATAAATGTACACTAAAGTGCTGGTTAATGTTTGTGAGAACTTCTTTAAACTGTTACAAATTGATGTAGAAATGCAGCAAGCTGAAGCTTGAAACTGGAAAAATGAGAAACTGAGGGGGAAACAAAATAGACAGGTTTGTCATCCCTCGTTGGAATGTAAGATTTATATGATTGTAATTTTGTTGTCATAATGATAAGGGAAGAGCCTCACTGGATGACACCAAAGGTCTGTGTAGTCTAACATCCTGCATCCTACATTAGCCAATCAGATGATCTGGGGGAGCCCACAATCAGGGCATAAAGTTATCCCCTATCAGCGCCAAATTGCGAACTTTCCTTCCAATGCAAATACCAACTTCAGAGCAGGGTTCTTCCTCCAGAAAACAGCAGAGGAGAATAGAGGCTCCCTACCTGACTGATACCATCCAGATAATTGTCACCAGTTGATGTCATTTTAATTTTTTGTATTGAAAAAACAACTGCATGTTAAATGCAAAGACACGGTTAATGTCACATTCTGGTAACCAATGGAAATTCTCTAGCATTGGGAGTGCTCTGGAGCATTGTGGTACTGACCCTCTCATTTTCTTTGTGTACCTTCCTAGTCCTTGAGAAGATCCGTAGTGCGGTGGGCAGTGCCCAGCTCCTGATGTCACAGAAAGTCCAGCAGTTTTACCGACTCTGCCAGCAGAACATGGTCAGGGAATCTCCTTGTGTGTGCCTAGATTTTGTTGTTGTTGTTGTTGTTAGGTCCTCCAACTTTTGTCACCTTTAAAATTAAGTCACTTTTTGATGTCACCTGTGGGTGGTTTAGCCTCCTTTCTTGGGGGAGAATGACACTTTTACAAGGGATGAAAGGCTACTGCTGAAAACAGCATCTCCCCGTGCCAAGTTCTTCCCCGAAGATGATGTTCCAACTTCCACGGATTGCCAATGAGATGCCCACGGGCAGAATGGTGCCCTTACAGTCTTGGCTTGGTGCCTACAAATCCTCTGAGCTCTGCCCCTCATTCACCTCATTGAGGTGGTGATCATCCTTACCCTTTTTTCTCCCTTGAAAAGTATATGGAGCTGAAAAAGGAAGTTGGAAGAGTGACTTACCTTTCCCACTTCCTCTTCCAGCTCTATGTACTTTTCAGGGCTCAGGGCAATTCTACTGCAAGTGGCTGGGGAGGGGGCACCAACAGGACTTCCTCAAAAAATCAGAAGTTACATGAAAAGCAACTCACTACTGTACTTGTGTGCTACAAGAGATCAATCAACAGGCTTGTTAAAAGCACTCTTGTAGGCACAAAGGTCTGCTATGTCTCTGAATGAAACACTGCCCTTGCTTTGTCTCCTTCTAATCAGAAAGGGGATGGTTCTACCATATCTGTGTGTTGAGCAGGATTGGGTCCCTCTCCAAATGGAAGAGACATGACAGGATTACCCATTCTCAGAGAATGCTGCCTTGCTGCATCTCTGCATGAGTTCTTGCTCTGGCTTGTCTCCTGCCAATAAAGTGAACAGAGCGCAAGCCATTTTTATCTACTCAAAATGCAAACCTTTCATGCTGCAAAAGTGAAATGTACCTCAGAACCCTGGGGGAAACAGGTGTGACTTTGTATCACAATCTCACCTTCAGAGTTCAGACCATCGCCTGCCCCATTCCTTCCTTCTTGTCTGTCCTCATCCAGATTAATCTGGCCATGCTTATCTCCACCTCCTAACAGGAGGGAGCCTTTGACACCAGCTCAGTCTCTTTCCTTCCCTTCCTTCTCCTTCCTGGCAGGACCCCAACGCTTTCCCCATGCCCACTTTCCAGGACCTGGCCGGATTCTGGGACCTCCTACAGCTCTCCATTGAGGATGTCAGCATGAAGTTTGCTGAACTTCACCAGCTCAAAGCCAATGGGTGGAAACCCATCGAGCCCAAGGTGAGAGGAAAAGGGGGCAAGGCAACCAGAGGACCAGATGGTTCCCAATACATGTTGTAACAGGGTTCTTTGCCCCTGGAAGTTCAGTATAAATGAGGCAGTAACCTTGCACCCAGGCTGATGGCAAGTTGACTAGAATTCAGAAGGCTCAGAGGGAGGACCGGATTGCTTCCCCACAATAAAACATTGCCCAGGATTAGGACTAGGGATGGGGGAGAAATCGAATACTGTTGGCATTTAAAGGCACACTTCTCTAATCCACGCTTTCCGAAGCAGTATGCAAACTGAAACACAGCCATCCTTTGAAATTCACACGAGTATTGCAATGCAGTTCTCCAGCTAAGTAATGTGTACAAAAGTGCATATACTAAAATAAAGTTTGCATATATGTGCATATTAGTGATAACATGGGGGGGTGCTTTTTATTACCCAATGCACTCCCTGTGTTGCCCCTTTAACCCAGAAGAGATGAGGCACAGCAGCCCTTCCAATGCCACTCTCCTATTTGTGTGCCCTGTGCAGAGTGAGAGGGTTGGGGTGGGGAGGGATTGTTTCCCGCCCTATCTTGGCCTACCAGCCTCTGCAACCTCCTTGGAGTCGTTTGTCAGGGATGTGCCAGTTTTATGGCAAAAAGAGGCTCATCCTCTCGCCCGAGCTCACTGCTGTTCTGCACCCCCCCCTGTTGCCCCTTTAATCTCAGGTGGCCTGTGAGATTTCGAGCGAGGGATTCAAATAAAGCCATCACAGCTGTTTTCCTCTCTCCCCGCGGCTCTCTAGAGCTGCATTGCTGGTCGAGGCAAAATAATTGGGCATTTTTAATGAACCTTTGTTCTTTTTTCTTTTTTAAAATTAAAACTGCAGAACAACAAAGCTCTTTATTCCATCTGAATTGAGAGGCAGGAAGCAGCTTCAGCCTGGGCTGAAAAGCTATTTCCGGCTTGTTTATTTAAACATCGTTCTTAACACTTTTGTTCCCTTCCTGAGATACTTGCATTCACCGGAGCTCTTTTGGGGGCTGTCGTATTCTGCTGCTGTCATTGATGCAATAATATTTCATGAGTGGTGGGTTTATGCTGGGTCATCCACACATCGTTCTCCTTTATTGGTTCTCCTAATGCATCCCCAGGGTTGCCGCATCACTGCTATCTGGAGGGTCTTTGATACCCTCACGAACACAAACTATCATGAATGCGCACTATAAAGGAAACCTGGAGAGAACCTGAAAAAAATGTCGCAAACTGATCTGGAAATGAGAGCTGAACTTAAAGCTGAAAAAAATGAGGAACTCAGAGAAAAACCTAGAGAAACTGAAACTATCAGATTCACCCACCCCTACCTGTCACCCAGGGAACTCTGGGAATTACACTGATGCAAGTGTAGGGATGTGTGTATATAGATGCTAGAGGATATATTTATTAGATATTATCCTTCCTTCCTCCCGTTTGTGAGTTCAGCAGACTGCATCCCTTTGCAGCTTAAAAGGAAGCTAGTTTAAGTAATCCAGGGTGCTTTGGGGCAAACTGGATTCTCCTGGTACATCCGCCTTTTCTCCTCCTTAAAACAATAATCACATCAACAGTCTTCTAAAAGGTAAAAATAAAAAAAGCATTTACTCACTCAGAATACTTGATGAAGAGTAACAGATACAGCAGCTTTTGTTCAGGCAGGCTTAAAATGGTAATTCAGTTACAAAGCCTAGCTTAAGGTGGAGTCTGAGCGGTGTATGTTCTACATCAGGCATAGGCAAACTCAGCCCTCCAGATGTTTTGGGATTACAACTCTCATAATCCCTAGCTAACAGGACCAGTGGTCAGGGATGATGGGAATTGTAGTCCCAAAACAGCTGAGTTTGCCTATGCCTGTTCTACATTGCTGGAATGAGGTGAAAGAGCAAAGAGGAAATGCCTAGCCAGGTGATGAGATTCTATGTGGCTACGCCCTCCCCCTGTCAGGGCCCGGTGGAAGTGGCTCTCAGAGTTCTCTCTAGCAAACGTACAGGAAGACTCTGTGAGCTTCTGCTCCCATCATGAGCAGAGCTGCCAAGTCCCCCATATTCCCCGGGAAACCCCCGTTTTTCCAGCCATTTCCCGCTGGCAGCCTGGATTTTTAAAAAACCGTAAATCCCCCAGATTCTTACCAGCCTGGAGAGGCTCCTTCTGCGCATGTCTGGAGTCTCTGGACATGCACAGAAGTGATTTCTGGCACTGCGGCCATTTTGGGCAGAGCATGCGTAGAAGCGACTTCCGGTGCTGCTCTGCCCAGTTCCAAAATGGCCGCAGCGCGACTTCCGGTGCCACGCTGCTGCCGATCCCAGATTTTTCAATCTGGGAATTGGCACCTATGATCATGAGCCTATCTAGCAATCATGCATTGTATGCATGGCTGCATTGTAAATATCCCACAGTGAGGGAGGGAAGGACCTTCCACCATTGCTGCCCATGGGCGTAGGCAGGGGGGGCAGGAGGGGGCAATTGCCCCCCCCTAGAAGCAGGGCCACTGGCCAGCCTGCCCCACTGCCCGCCCGGTGCCGTCTCCCTTCTCCCTGGCTGGCTGTGGGGCGGGCGGCGGGAAAGCACCAGAGCCGCGCAAAGCGTTTGGCTGGCTTTCCCTCCACCTGCCCCAGCGATTGCAGAGGGGGAGGAGGGGATCGGAGCAGCCCGATTTCGGGCTGATCCTGGCTCCCCCTCTTCCCTTCCTATCGCGGAGGGGGAGGAGGGAGTCGGAGCAGCCCGATTTCGGGCTGATCCTGGCTCCCCCTCGTCCCTTCCGATCGCGGAGGGGGAGGAGGGAGTCGGAGCAGCCCGATTTCGGGCTGATCCTGGCTCCCCCTCGCCCCTTCCGATCGTGGAGGGGGAGGAGGGAGTCGGAGCAGCCCGATTTCGGGCTGATCCTGGCTCCCCCTCGCCCCTTCCGATCGCGGAGGGGGAGGAGGGAGTCGGAGCAGCCCGATTTCGGGCTGATCCTGGCTCCCCCTCGTCCCTTCCAATCGCGGAGGGGGAGGAGGGAGTCGGAGCAGCCCAATTTCGGGCTGATCCTGGCTCCCCCTCGTCCCTTCCGATCGTGGAGGGGGAGGAGGGAGTCGGAGCAGCCCGATTTCGGGCTGATCCTGGCTCCCCCTCGCCCCTTCCGATCGTGGAGGGGGAGGAGGGAGTCGGAGCAGCCCGATTTCGGGCTGATCCTGGCTCCCCCTCGTCCCTTCCGATCGTGGAGGGGGAGGAGGGAGTCGGAGCAGCCCGATTTCGGGCTGCTCCGATGTGGCCCCGCCCCCGCCCCTTGGCCCCGCCCCTTGCTCCCCGCCCCTTGCCCCCCCTGATTTTCATCCTGGCTACGCCCCTGTTGCTGCCGCCGCCACCCCAGCGCTGTGCCTGTCATGGGTCCTTCCCTTCCCACTAACACCTTCCCTCCCTCTCCCTCCCTCTCTGTCCTTTTGCAGGAGGAAAAGAAGGTGCCTCCGCCAATACCAAAGAAGCCGCCGCGCTCCCGGCTGCACCCAGTGAAGGACCGGTCCCTGGACTCTGTGGACCGGCAGAGGCAGGAGGCCCGCAAGAGGCTCCTGGCGGCCAAGAGGGCTGCCTCCTTCCGCCAGAGCTCAGCCACCGAAAGTGCAGACAGCATTGAGATCTACATCCCCGAGGCCCAGACCAGACTGTGAGGGGAGGGGCCGCTTTTCTAACCATCCTGTACGTGCAGAAGACACAGCACCACTGTGATCTGTGTCCCATCATTTCCCCAGGGAGGGCAACTCTAGGCCTCATCGCAATCTCTGAATTTTTTAACAAGAACTTCTACAATCCACGGACCTGAAGCCAGACAGATGTGAAAACTGGCCTCCTTCACCCGTCGCTCTTATAGCAAGATGCGGCAGTTGCCAGCCTTCACCGGTTGCTCTCCTCTGGTCCATCCAGACCAGAACCTTTCCCCCTTCTATTCCTCCGATTCTCTTCTTATATAACCTTTGCCCCCTGCTCCCATTGGTGGGCATTTCCACCACCACCACTCCTTAACCCGCCCCCTTTCCATGAGCTTTTTTCACTGTCCTGCAGGCTCGGGGCCCCCATCAACAACCCCGTCACTCCACATCCACGGATTTCAGGCCCATCAATATTTATATTATAAATATTATATGTATATGTACTTCTATAAATATAACCGAAGGGCAGAAACTGCCCAAGACCACAGCTGTGTTTCTGATGGCGAGAGCCTTCTCGTCTCCTCAGGAGACCCCGTCCCGTCCCATGTCAGCAGCCTGAGTCCCCACACCCTACACGCACAAAACATACTAAGATTTCCCCCACCACCGACACATACACACAAATACACAAGTTGGATCAAGCAAGGGAGATAGCTGGAGGGATGGGTAGCCACCACCATATCCATCAGCCCCAGAAACTTGGCTGAAGGTCTGCTGGTCGACAAACTTTTGGTGGAACTGGTTCCGTGAGGAGTGGTGCATCTATAACTTCCTGAGTCTTGGAAGCTGATGCTCCTGATGAGGGATTCTTAAAAAATATCATTGGCTGTACTCTTCTGTGGTGATACCACTCAAATGACCAATGACTCATTCTCTTGCATCAGCAGCAGCACAATTCCCAAGACTCGGGAAGTCATAATTCCACTCTGCACAGCATGTCAGGAAGTCGTCTTGAATAGAATTATGGGTTTTACAGCTCAAGGAGGATAATGAAAGCCAGATTCAGAGAAGAGCTACACCTATGAGAAAGGATCTTCTAGGAGCCAAATTGTCTGATGGGGGGAGATTATAAAGGAACTAGATTCTAGGTTTGGCTCAAAGCAGTGCTTTTAAAGCTTCCTTCCTTCAGGGAACATTCCATGTTTATTTGCCTGCTTTGGAACCTTTGCTCATTCCAAAGGGTTCTGGGAAGTGATCTAAGCTGCGCATTTAGTTTGCGTAGGGTACTGGCTAGATCTGTTTGGCCTCCCTCTTACCCACTGTAAACTAAGACTAGGCCCTAGAACAGGCCCAGTTTTCTCCCGCAATTCCACTTTGCAAGGAAAGAAGGATGGTGGTGGGTAAGATCTTTCAGGAAAGCTTATCCACCTTTCCTGGTCTTCTCATCAACAGATCCACACAGACAAGCACCCACGTTCCCTGGGACACAGTTTTGAAAGCCACTGGCTTAGAAAAAGGAAGACTAACAGGACTAATTTACATACGGTATATATATATATATAATTAAAAGGGCATCAACATGAAAATAGATGGCTTGATTATTCACCCTCACCACTGAGAGCAAGGAGTAAGAAGAAGAAACAGTGAAAATAAGCTACTAAGAGCGGTTATGGGGTGCTAAGAGCGGTTGATGGCATTTTCTAGAAGAGGAGCAGAAAACACCACTTTGGGATTTTGAAGGTTGAGGATATATTGTATCATGACAATGATTCTTATGACGTGAGAGCAGCATCGTTGACAACCCCTCATGACTTCTCCTACGCTACTCTGGTAATGCAGCAACCCAGTGGGGGAGCAGGATGATGTGGGAAGGACTACACCAGAGACCAGGTCTGGAGGAGTGGCTTTGAGGTGCTCCCATTTTATTCAACCCTGTGAAATAGATTGGGCTTAGATGCAATGAGCTGCTTTAAGGTGAACTTCATGCTTGACCAAGGATTCAAAACCAGGACTTCCCGGTCCTAGACTAACACTCTGCACCATACAGGGTCTCAGCGATCCCACCATACTGCCACGTGTGTTTGTGTGTACATGTGTTTTCTAACATAAGAATTGGCACATGTTAAAGGGTTGTACTCAGGGTGTGTGGCTGTGTGTGTGGCTGTGTTTTCTAACATAATAATTGGTGCATATTAAGGGGTTGTACCTGATCAGGGGTGGGGAGCCTGTGGTCTGCCAGATGTTGCTGGACTTCAGCTGCCATTAACTCCAGCCAGCATGGCCCAGTGCATAGGAGCCAGCTCCTAGGGGCCGTGGGGGCTTTGGCCGCTGGAATAAAATATTTGAGAGGAGGCCCTGCAAAAAATGATGGGCCATTCAAATGGTGTGTGTGTGCACTGTGACATGCAATCAATTATGTGGGGCAGGGATTACCTGGGCCCCCACAATATTTCATTCAAGTAGTCCAAGGCCCCCTGACCCAGTAGTCCGAGGTGATGTAGTCCACCAACATCTGGAGAGCCGGAGGTCGCCCATCCCTGTATGAGATGATCACCCTGAGGGTCTTCCAACTGTTTTATCTTCCAGGACGAGACATGATGATACATGTCAAGACTGGAGCTGCCATGCCACAGAAAACCTTCCAAAAGGAGACCAGAGGAAATCAACGTAGGCCAGCACTTTTGAATCCAATTCCTCATGGAGAAATCAACTTGAGTTGATTTCACAATGATGAAAAGGGCCTAGCAAAACACCAACGGCCATTACCAGCTTTGCCTCACCCTCCCAAATCAAATTCAAGGTTTGGGGTGGGAGGCATGGAGGAGGCCTCTCAAAGGCCATTGGTTGGGTAGCCAGGGTGCTTGGGTTGGAGGGAGACCCTGGGTTGAGCCCTACTGGATCAGACCAGAGACCTATCTAGGCCAGCACCCTATTCCCACAGGGGTCAACCAGATGCTTGTGGGAAGCCTGCACGTCATACCTGAGCACAGCAGCTCCACTTGCAATTCCCATCAGCTGGTATTCAAAGACATACTGTCTCCAGCAGCGGAGGTAGAACATTGCCACCATGGCTAGTAGCCATTGACCTGCCTTATCCTCCATGGGTTTCTCTAAACCTCTTTCAAGGCCATCCAAGTTGGTGGCCATCACTACCTCTTGCAGGAGAGAATTTCATAGTTTAACTGCACTGCGTGAAGAAGGACTTCCAATATTCAGCTTCATTGGATGTCCATGAGTTCTAGGGTCATGTCTCCCCATCCACGTTCTCCCCTTCCTAAGGCCTGCTTGAGGCAGAAGTCCAGACCAGCATGAAATAGCTTAGCCGTTTCTGACCTCCCAAAGGCTTAAGTTGAATATGAGAGGGTATCTTTCCATTGGGTCAATCTTTCCATTGGGTCAATGAAAAAAAGTGACCACAAAATAAACGGCCAACTAACAAATGGCTGGATCCATGGATGAGCTAGGGAGGAGCACAGAGTGTTGAGGTGGCCACAGAACTGAGCCTTTTCCCCATCTTCTGAGAAATAATTTTCTAGACCTTATGGCTGCAATGCTAAGCTTGAAAGTGGAGACAGTGGCTGGTGAAGTCTCAGAAGATGTGTGCATGGGAGAGAGAGTGTAAAATATTCAGGAGTCAGGGGCATAGTGCTCATGTTGCAACTTGCCTTGCTCCCATCACTGCAACCTGCAACTTGAATGGGGCAAAATTAGTGTTACACGGTGGTGAGCAGAGCAAGCTTTCTTCTACCAAGCTTTCTTCTACCATTAGTCCATTTAACTCAGTATTGTCTACACTGACTAGCAGCAGTTTTTTTAGGGTTTCAGGCCAGGGGCATTCCCAGACCTACCTGGAGATACCGAGGATTGAACCGCAGACCTTCTGCATGCAAAGCAGATGCCCTCTCCCTGTATTTCATCATGCAAACTTCGGCAGATAGAGCTAGGGGGGTGTATCCAATGTTAGTCATACTCAGAGTAGACCCAGTGAAATTAATTGACATGACTAATTTAGGTTCATTGATGCCCACGGGTCTAGCTTGTATGAAACTTGTTGAATACAACCCAGTGTGCAACCTTCAGCCAGTACAAGCTATGTCCCCTGTTCAAAGCTAGTACTGAGCTGAATCCAGTGACAGTCATTCACTGTGTTGGTGGGTCTCCTTTGCCGGCTTGCACAAGCAGATGGCTGAGTCCAGTGTCACACAGTTCCAGTGGAAACAAGTACATTGGTGGGATGGCTCATCCGGCGATGGAGCCAACATGGCCTCAGTTGCAGACTCAAACATCAGCTGTCATATCAAGTATGCAGGGAGGGTGAGCTGAAAAGGTAATTAGGAGCTGTAATTCATGGTAGGGCATTGTAATCCGATTGTCAGGTGGCCTTTCTGCTCCTGCCCTGATTCAGGCCATGTCCAGTCCTTATTTGGACAGAGAATAGGGCAGCCGCTGCTGATCTAGAACAGGTGATGTGCTTGGAATATGCATGAGATGGATCAATGGCTTTCAAGGGGCTTACATCAGCCTGGTACCCACAAGCTGATTTAGGCTATCACTTCCATCTGTCCCGGCCAACAGGTAGTCCAAAATAGCTGGAGGGGACCAGGTTAAGGAATGCTGGCTTGTATATTCAGGGGGCTCTTTTTGCACAACTTTGCCAGGACTGGATGGGATGTTAAGAGAAGCACAACCCACCATGCCATCAGAGATTGCATCCTAGTTTTGAGATCTCCCCCTTTCTGTAGTGCTCAGTGAAACCCACTCTGTTTCCTGCTGTCGCCATATCAGGCCCTTGGTGAGCGATACTATAGAAAGGGGAAAACACCCACCACATGGTGATATTAGGACATGCAATAAAGCAGTACAATGCATTGTGGAAGAGGAAGGAAAGACATGACCTGGGGTTGGTGGGGTTGGCAGTAACCCATGGCTCGTGTACAAAACTGGCCCTACTGTTAGGCAGAGCAAAGTGATCTGCCTCAGGCAATGGTTGCCGGGGGGTGGCAGTAGCAGCAGCAGCAACACGCACCTCTGGGTTCCTCCTCCCATTCCTTCCCAGTCATCTCCCTCTGTTAGAGGACAGAGATGAAGCATCATGAGGATGTAGTGCCTGCAGCCTCCATTCTAGCCTGCTGACCTCAGGAGCTACAGTGGATGCTCTGGCCCATGACTTGTGTTGGTGTAACTGCCTGAAGTACATGGAGTAAAATCGCAACAACATGATGGGCTATTTTTTTCAGCTGGAACTCAATTCCGGCACCTCTCAGGTGGGCACCATTGCCATTATAAGAGAACAAGGGAGGTGTTCCTGGTGAGTTCCAGCACCTCTTTTTCTAGAAAAATAGCACTGATAGGCCAAAGGTCCATCTAGTCCAGCACCCTGTTCTCACAGTGGCCAACTTGATACCTCTGGGAAGCCCGCAAGTAAGGTCCTAAGTGCAAGAGCAGTGGCCCCACTCATGGTTCCCAGCAAGTGGTACTCAGAGGCATTCTGCCTCCAACAGTGGAGGAAGAACATACATGTCCAGTTGAGCAGCCATTGATAGCCACCTCCTCCTTCAATTTGTCTAACTGTGAATTGTGTGGAGGACTTTCTTTTGTCTCTCCTGAATCTTCCAACATTCAACTCCCTAGGGTGTCTCTGAGTTCTGGCACCACCACCCAACCTGCACAAGTTGAACTGTGCGCAACTGTGTGCCACCTTCAGACCTTCCCCATCAATGTGGGAAGGTAAGGGTGGATGGCACAGCAAAGAGGGCATTGTGGGGGGCAGTCTCCTTGCCTGCCCCCCATCCTCATTCCACACTGTATGTCTATATGCATTCAATGAATGCATGAGCAGAGCTCAAATTCCTCGGGCCTTTGTAAACCAAGTGCATGGCTTTCAACTGGGTGAAGGTATCCGCAGAATACCTTCAGTCAATGTACGTCCACCAGAGGCCACGGCAGCAGTGCCCCACCAACCTCAGCCTGGCCTCAGCCGGCCTCCAGATGCCACCCCTCTTACAACCAGTCAGGTGGTGGCTCTATTTGTCGTGGGCTCTGACTCCACCTACTGCTAGTCTCCTCGCCTTCCACCCTACCAGTCCCAGTGGGCACCAATCGCCATTGCGTACCTATCAGAGATGGGGAACACCTGTGGTCCTCCAGATGTTGTTGGACTCCCAACTTTCATCAGCCCCAACCAGCAGGACCAAGAGTGATGGCCAGTCATGGTGGCTGGGAATGACGGGAGCTGTGATTCAACAACACTTGGAGGATAACACTTGGCATCCAGTGGTCTAGGAGGGAGTTCCTGGCATAAGAGGCAGCAAGAGACACTGTCCCAGCTCAAGGGCACATTCCTGCCTACTTGGGGAGGGGAGGGATCAGGGCCAGAAGGGGGCACAGTCTGGGGAGAGTCCCATGGGTGAGATAGAGACCCTAGAGAGCTGCATTCAGTCCATGGGCCAGGGGTTCTCCACTCCTGTCTTAGAACAGAGTGATGAGTCTGTAGGGAAAATAGTTCATTGTCAAGGTCATTTCCAAGAGGTGCATCTAGTGGGGTAAGATATATGAAGCAATATTATTTGTGGGTGGGGAAATGCCCTACTGCTCCCAACATTCAGTGCATGCAGACCCACCTTTCTACCTCCCACCCCCCTTATCCTTTTCATGCCCATTCTGGCCATGTGGAAGCACCCTGAAACACTCCGCCATTAAACCTTCTGACCCACACCAGACATCCCACAAATGTCTGCCTTGCTGCAAGCAAGTAGCCAATCTATCTGTGAGCCTTTCTGAAGACCACAAAGTGATGCCTTATAAAGAAATGCAACACTGCCCTCTTCTGGCAGATAGGTGGAGCTGCTAGCAGAGTCACTGCCTTCTCTGCCCTAGAGCCTTTCAACCTGTCTGGTTGCTCTGCTGCCCCTTCCTTCCTGTCTCCAGTCTCAATTGCACCCAGTCCTGGGAATGGGACAGTGTTGTGAGGCTGGCATTAGCCTCAGCAAGCAGCTTTCAAGTTTTCTACCTTGAGGGAAGAGCTTCCACATCTTTCTGTTTGCCAAGGCTGAACAAAGGCCAGTGAACCCATGCACATCAAAACTCTTCAACATAAGGGCCCCAAACGTCGTTGGGCTACAGCTCCCATCACTCCTAGCCAGTTTAGACAAAGTTCAGACAGAATGGGAGTTGTAGCCCAACAGGTTTTGAGAACCCAAGGTTGAAGAGCACAAGTCCGGCTCCTATGTGTATATCTGAGTGGGCGCCTGTTCCCTCAGTCTTTATTTTCTCACAATGCATGGGAAGTTCTAGTTCTAGCACACTGTAAGTTAACAAAATGGCCACTACAGAGTTTTTTGTAGTGATGGCCTTTTTTTCATTTTTTTTACCCACAAGGCAGAACGTCAGGTGCAAGTGGCCACCAAAGGGTCCAGAGCAGGAGACTGCTGTCTAGCAGTGGTCCTCTATATAGGACCACTTCTTTGGCAATCACTCGTAGCCGAGTAAGATTGTCTTCCATAAACACAGTTTTAACAATGGGTCCATAATTGACTGTGGAGGCCAATTCTGGATCCACACATCCTTCCGCAGTGGGGACATTGGTTTGCAGGCGGGAGTTGATCATGGTGTGGATTTGCCAAGCATCCCTCCCTCTTAGCACGTTTCTCCCTTGCGTCCTGAGATCGAGTTTCTTCAAAGCCCATGACACCTTTGGTGAAGGCTGTTCTCCAAGTGGAGCACTCGCAGGCCAGTGTTTCCCAGTTGTCAGTGTTTATACTACATTTTTTAAGATTTGCCTTGAGACAGTCTTTAAACCTCTTTAAAATGGAAAGCGTAATGCTATAGGCACCACTAGTGGGATGGCCCTAGCATTTACCTGACCATGCCACATGGTGGCGTCAGGCTTCGTGATGATGGTTGGAACTCTTTCAGGAAAGCCTGTCCACTGTTCTCTTATTGAGGAACCTCTGAGAAACCACCCTGCCATCTTTCAGGTTCTCAAAACGCACTTTGAAAATCTTTTGGCCTAGAGTCAAAAGGATGCAGTGAGGGTTGGAGGCTGCTATGGAGGCACAGTGGTATTTTGGAAGGCCTCTGACCAGATTCATAAGAGCCGTGTGTGATGCCAGTAAGAAGTTCCATTTTTCGTTTTTCTATTAACAATATCAAGGACATTAAAAGCACGACCGCACCATTTCTAATTTTTTTTCCCTGTGCCTTTTAGAGCAATTGTTTTACAACAATTCATCAATACAGGCCAAGGTCACCAGAACGTCACTTATCCGTGACTCTCTTTTCATAGAAATCAGTCCAATGTCAGCAAAAGTGAGCTTCAGCAATGACAAATTGTTTTTTTAAAAAACCAGCTAACTGTAAGAAGAAGAAGGGTGTTTGATTGTGTACAGCTGCCTTTAGTGGGAATTTGATTCCAGACTTCATGCCTGGATTTGTCCCTCTTGTTGACAAAGTTGTTGAACCATTGAGGCATGTCCTGAATCTCTGGGGCACAATTCACAAAAAGAGACGTTCCCTCATTGCCATCTCAAAGTGTGTTCATTCAGCCCAGGAGGAAATTTCAACAGAGATTTCTCTCCTGTGCTGTCTGCCCCACCAACACAGTGGAGAGTAAACTAACTCCATTTGCTTTTGAGCATTCCCACCTTCCACACTGAAGCACTTTTAGAGGTAAAGTACTGCAGTGGGCATTAGTGGCAACTCCCTTTCACCAGAGAGTGCCTGGACAGTGAACAGGTGAGCCTCTTCAGTAGCAGAGTTTCCCATATCAGCCTATCCTTGGCTGTGGCACAGTATGAAGCATCCTTGTGAAAGTGAAAGAAGAAGTTCATTGCATCTCAGCACTAAGCTACAGGGGATTTTTTAAAATAAATAAAGCTGCAAAGGTAGCACATTCATCAATGCCCAAGATGGAGACCCAAATCATCTGTGTATCCACATATAGTGTAACAGGAGCAGGACTGCAAATAAGTTAAGATCTTTCCTCTTTAGGGTTGCCAGACTCAATAGAGGACAGGACTTCTGTGCCTTTAATTGCCCTGCTCTCTTTTGAGTCTGGAAACCTTAAAGAGAAACCAGCAGACCCTTTGTTTAATTTCCAAGCAAAGGGTCTGCTGGTTTCTCTTTAAGGTTTCCAGAATCAAAAGAGAGCAGGGCAATTAAAGGCACAGAAGTCCTGTCCTCTATTGAGTCTGGCAACCCTATTCCTCTTCTTTATACCTTTATATCTCCAAAAAGTCAAGACTAGGGGTATGCTACCCAATTTGGATGAATGCAAAGCAAAATGTGGGGAAGGGGGCTTGCTTGCATATAAAATGTCTACAAAGAAGGTGCAAGAATTTCAATAAGATGTATGAAATTTCTCAGGGGGAGGGGAGTTCCACACACCTCTAAGTCACCACCAAATGTCACCCCGAAACTGAATTCGAGGTAGATTTGGAGGGTCCTGCTCAGGCAAAAGCATCTTTAAGAATTCAGAGAGAAACGTTTTAGGAAATCAGCAGAATTTCTCGGGGGGGGGGGACCAAAAATCACACGCATCTGTAGCCAAGACACTGAAGGGCTGGACATACCTTTTGATATCTCGTCATCACCAAGCCGCATAGCTGCCAAGTTATCCCTTTTTTAAAGGGATTTTCCCTTATGCTGAATAGGCTTCCTCGCGAGAAAAGGGAAAACTTGGCAGCTATGCCAAGCCTCCCATCTTTCAGGGCAGCCTCCCAGTGGTGAGGGCTGGGAGAAGTGGTATGGGTTGAGTCCTTGGTTTTCTGGGTTTGAGCATATGCTGCCAGTGAGTTAAAATGTCAGAAGGCATTGCTGATGGAGACCCAGGACTTTTGGGTTCCTCTGTGCCCTCCTCCTGGGGATCCCCAAAGTTCTCATCCTTTAGCATCCTTGTGCTCTCTTCCTGCTCGCGGTCACGTGGTCCACACACAACCCTCCCTTCCCAGCGCACCCACAATGTAGCATGTTCCATGGAGTTGTAGGGGAAGAGTTTGCCCAAACTTCTTCCATCTATGGAGGCAGTTGGGTGCCGTATCCAAGTAAAGCGGGGAGCAGGGATTGTTGGCAATCCAGCACCTGGGGGAAGATGAAGCTAAGTGCTACTTTTTGAGGCTTCGAAACCAAGGAGCCCCACCACCACCCCCGCACTGTGAAAACCTTTTGGAGGGGCTTTTTTTTAATCTCACCCTCCACTGCTGACTTAGGAGAGGCTCCACCTCGTCCGGAAAGACGTGCCACGGACCCTGCTCTTTGCCACACTTTCGCAAGCAAGGACAAGCCCAAATCAAGGGCAAGGGACTGTGTGCCACCCGGCATCCTGGGAGCATGATCCCTGATTGTCTGCCGTTACTGGACTGTATGGAACTTCCTGACTGATAGATGCTGGGAAATCCCACGGGTAAGCAATGTGCTGTCTGGAGCTCCCCAAACCAACCATATTCAGGGCACAAGGTGGAAGTGATATTTCATAATTTCAGCAGCTGCCGTCCATCCCTCACCTGCAAGGTTTTAACGTCACTTCCATACTGAAGGGTTCTGAGTGACCAACAAGCACAACAGCTAAGGCTGGTTGGGATATATAACTGTATAGTATAAAATTTTAACTTTTAACCACATAACTGTAGCACTAGTAGCAAGAAACCCACAGGGCATATAATCCTTAAAAAATCTACCATCTAGTATCAACCATCATACAAAAAACAAACAAACCATGCTTCTTTCTTTCTGCATAAAATTGCAGTGTTTGCTTATCAGAAGGAAGTTGCTGCTGCTGCTGTTTTTAAAAGAGTTTTGATAACTGTTACCAGGCTCATCCCAAACCCTTTGCATTTTTGTTTTATTTTGCATTGTGGGTTGGTTGGTTGGTTGGTTGGTTGTTTTTTAAAAAAGAAATAGTCCCTTTTTTTGATAAAGTAGCCTCTAAAATGACATTTCTGGAAAAGGCTTTCCTAACAGTTATTTTTTTAGGCTGTAACCACTTCCCTGGGAGTAAGTCCCATTAAGCTCAAGAGGGCATCCTTCTGATTAGACGTGTACAGGACTGCACGGACCACCCTATTTTGTAAATCAAATCCTGGAGAAGGATAAACATTGGAATTATCTGTCTGACAGAACATAGACTTTCCACCCAATAGTCGAAGAGGGCAAGATTGCTATGGGGTGTGGGTGTGGGTGGGTGTTAAGGAAAATGTAAGTTGAACTGTTAATGTGCATAAGAACCAGTCATTGTGCACATTCACTAGGCTTTATGGAGAATGTGTGCATAACCATTCTATGAAGAGTGAATTGTGCACATTAACCTGTTAGCTCTACATAATCTCCAACAGGCCTTGGGAAATATGCATATCTCAGCTGAATTTTGTACTATTTAGTTTCCTCCATGGGTGTCTAATGTGCTGCTCTTCCTGGCAACCTCCTTTTCTCGTTGGCCTCCTTTTTGTGCATAAATCAGTCTTTGCCAACTTGGTGCCCTCCAGATGTTTTAGACCACAACTCCCATCATCAGCCGTGCCAGCTGTGGCTGATAAGAGTTGGTGGTCTGACACATTGGGAGGGTTCCAGGTTGGCAAAAGCTGGCGTAGAGGGCTGCTTGATAGAGTACACGCAGTTGCAGCATGCATGGGGGGGGTCCTAGATCCAACATGTTAATTTTATTAGCCATGACTGTATCAGCTATGAAAGTTCTCATTAAGGTTTGTTGTTGTTTTTCCCTTGGTTTTTTTTTCTTTTAAGGTTTCTATCTATATATCCCAAACAACCTTAGTTATTATGGGCACAACCCACAAAGAATGTCTCTTCCATGAGTCCCTCTGTAATGAATGGGGACTGCGCCATCATTTCAGTGCAGGAGGACATCCCAGTGGGATGCGCACCCAATCTTTTCAACCCCCTGGGCCAAGTCTTGTCCAGTCGGTGGGAAGAATTCCACCACAACCTCATGTCTTAGTAACTTGTTGAAAAATAGGTGGATCTCAGGAGCTTCTCCCAGGAATCTGGGATCTGCCCGTAGCTTAGAGACACGAAGGGATCGCGACCCTCCCCCACCTCCGACACCTGGTGCCCGGCCTGTCTTCTCAATGCCATGCCAGGGAACCGAGAGATGGTCTTCTCTCGATCTCAGCCTCTGTCCACATCTTAGTTCTTAGCAATGTGCCTAGAAGCAGAAGGCTTTCCACTCGTTAAGACAAAACAAAATACTGTACAGTGACTGTGACATGTGGTTCCATTTTTATTGTAATGAAATTTAACCGTAACGGAAACAATACTGATGATGGTTATGATATTATTATTATTATTATTATTATTATTATTAAGAAGAATTAATAAGAAGAATTAAAATAATTACTGTTCGATTACTCCAGGCCCAGAGCATTGCTTGGGAGGCATGCTGAGGGGCCTGGTCAACCTTTGACATCGTGGCTCTCTGGTTTTGTTATATGAATTTTATAGGGACGTAATAAGCTGCCTTATACTGAATCAGACCATGGGTCCATCTAGCTCAGCGTTTGTCTTTGTTGACTGGCTTTGATTTCAGGCTGGGTTCCCTCCCAGCTCCACCTGGAGATGCCGGGGGTTGAAGCTGGGGACTCCTGCCTTCAAAACAGGTGTTTAACCACTGAACAGTGGCCTTTCTCCTAGGTGGTGAAAGGGAAGTATGTCTGCCACTGGCTTGAGGAAAGATGGTTGGCACTGTAGACGTTATGGAGAACTGTTCAAAAGGCCAAAATAAACAAACAAAATCAGGCACTGGAGAAGTCCCGTGTTCTTCTATGGGATCAGGGTGGCTCACATGTCCAGCTTTACAGAGGACGGTCCTCCATTGGAAGGGCTGCCAGTTGTCTGTTTGAAAACCGTCCTCTGTTTCATTGGTCTTCAGCTGGTGGGACATGGCCTGATCTCAGGTGGGTCACAGCAGCAGCAGCAGCAGCAGCAGCAGCATCGAGCAAATAGACGGTACAGAATTAGGAAACAGGTCCCCAAATGAAGACTACTGCTTTAATGGAAGGGGTGTCCAGTCCAGGAATGATTTAATGATACAAGAACCATAAGGAGGGAGAGCAAGAGAGGCCTCAGAGTTGGCCAACCACCACCATCAGCATTTGGACAACAGACTGAGCAGGCAGGCACAGAGGACACCTGGTCACAGTCTTCCCTACAATGGAGAGATGAACTGTATTTCTATTTAAATTACAGTAATCATTTCTAAGTTTGCATCTGTACATATAAATTAGCACATGCAAATTTTATGCAAATCTGTATCCTCTTTTTCTTTCTTTCTTTCTTTCTTTTTTGGTAATGGATAAATGGCCACCCTAAGGTGTACACACCCACCCACCGACTGTCCCCATTGGTGTGGGAAAGTGTTTATTCACTGGTACGACGTGTCCCTGGCTATATCTTGCCCCTGTTTTCATTGATGCTTTTTTAAAGGGGGGGGGGAGAAAATGTGCTCATGGTCAGTTTACTGCCACCTCCTGCTTCAGAAGCCAGCACACATCTGTCTGTTGCCAAAAAAAGTGGATATCTACAGCCAGAGTTGCCAGCTTTTCAACTATTCCCTGTAGCTGTGCCTTTAATAGTAGCAGGAGCTCCAGCAATTGCATTTTTTCGCAGTTATGATTACGTTATATACTGGTTAATGTCAAAATAGGCTTCTTGGTGGTTTACAAGTACACAAATCAATTCAAACTCTAAAATATGAAAACCAGTCAAAACCTTGGAATAGAAACATGCATAGACAGTGTTGCATAGTGGTTACAGCATCGGATTAGGACTTGGCTGACCAGGCTTCAAAAATCCCCATTCAGTGATTGAAGCACACTGGGTGACTTTTCAGCTCATCACTGTCTCTCAGCCTAACCTACCTCGCAGGGTTGTTCTCAAGGATAAAATGGGGAGGGGGAGAATGATGTACACCACCTTGAGTCCTTGGGGGGGGGGAATGGCGGGATAGAAATGGAATGATAAATAAATAAATAAAACAGGCGATAAAGCAATCTCATTAAAACGACACAGTAATTAAGAGAGGAGGCTCAGTCAGGAGGTCACGGGAATGTCCGGGTAAAACCTGTGGCAGTGATCTGGTCTGAGATTAAAGGCACAGCAACAAGGGTGTGTTTAAAAAGCTGACAACTCTACATACAGCAAGCCAAGACAATGTCTCGGTCCTTTCTACATTTTCAATCTGTGAAGCACCGACAAGTTTTAGTCTGGCCTTCCTTCAGAGAGTGGGCCAAGCCAAGGCAGATGCTTGGTGGGTGACGCACCACTGAAAGCCAGCAAAGCAAGCTGGAGTTCATTTCCAAAAGTCAAAGCAGGTAAGCAGGTTGTGGGGAGGGAAGCAAGAAGCCTACACTGGGGAGGCTGAAGAAACAGGAGAAGCTGACTCAGGCAGAGATGATGCGATGTACAGGAGGAGGTGCTTCATTGAGCAATGTCTGTGAACAGTAAAAGGACGCTTATGTAAAGGGAGAGGGGGGAACTGGAGGGTGGCCTTGTGTCCTGCAGGACAGCCCTCCACTTCAGGGGTGCAGGACCTCCATTATTAGGCCAAGTCATGGAGGATAAGACTACCAAGGGCTACTAGTCACAGGGAGTATGTTCTGCCTCCACTCCGCCTCTGAAGGCCAGTTGCTGGAAATACAGGAAGGGAGAGGGTACCTGTCCTCAGGTCCTGCTTGCATGCTTCCCTTGGGGGCATCGGGTTGAGAACAGGATGCTGGACTAGATGGGCAATCGGTATAGAGTCCAGCAGGCTTTTCTTATGTTCCTATGTCAGCATCTGGAACACCCTGAACCATAAGAGTTGGCACATTGTCATCGTCCCCCTGTTTGCCAACTTCTAACCTAAAACAGGGGTTGGGACATTGGTTCCAGCCACCAGATTCTTATCCCCCTCATTCCTCATGGGTCAAATCTGACAGGTGCCTGGGGCCACCCACCTGTCAATCATCTGACATCAGAACAACACGTGATCCATTTCTGCCTGCATAGTTTCAACGGTGGAGGCAAAGGCACAGGGCTTCCAAAGTCCCACAAACAGCACGTTGAAAGCCCCAACAATCGCTGAGGGTTGGTGCATGTGGAGGTCAGTGTGCAGGGATTTGCAAGTACCACTGATCAGCTGATCATCACTTCCTGCAACAACAACAAAAACAACAACCTCAGCTGCATCTTTATTTATCCCATGCCTCTATGACAAGATTGGGGAACCTGTGGCCCTCCAGATGTTGTTGCTGGACTACAACTCCCACCATCCCTAACCATTGACCATTATTGCTGAGGCTGATGAGAATTGGCAACCGACCACATTTGAAGGTTTAGAGGTTCCCCAGCCCTGACATATGGTATCAGATGGGCATCAGGCATGTTGGTGGGGCTTGGGCAAAACAGCCTTGCAGGCCAAATGGGGAAATCTGATAAGGCCTGTTTAGGCCTGCAGGCTGAAGGTTGCATACCACTGAACTAAAATGATGAAGCCATCCAGGAAAATAACCTATTAACTGGCGCTTTACAGCTATGGACAGGTAATTCACTGTCTATTCCCAATTCCAGCCATTTCTGTGTGATCCTTTTAAAATTGTGCTTTGCCGCTGCACCAGTTGTGGATCACTTGATTTGACCATGCTTGGAAAAACCTGGTTGTATAAGCTCTGCCAATCCACCCCCCTTTCAACCTCATGAATTCCATGTGGATGATAGACAGGGAAACTGTTCTTACTGGAACAGTGTGGTTGGTATTTGCAAGCCACAATCTGGTCAAAAAGAGGTCTGTAGGCAACATCAAATTCAAAATCAAGTCCAAATGATGGAGAGGGAGCTTGAGTTCCATCTGAAGGACCTTCACTCCAGCTATGAAGAAGTTAGAGATGATGACCGAATATTGGGTGGAGATCTGTTTTCCGGTGGCGGCGGCGGCAGCGCTGAGGGGAGTGGGAGGCAGCGTGCGACCTTCCGCACCATCATCCACAAATCAGTCCGGAAGCGTTTGATAGAGAAGCAATAGATGAGGGGGTCAATGCAGCTGTTGAGGCTCAACAGAGCCACACTCAGCATGTGCAGGTTGTCCAAGAAAGACGGAGGGCTGCAGAAGGAACTGGCCATGCGGTCGGCCACCCAGGGAACCAGAGAAAGATGGTAGGGTGCCACACAGACCACAAATACCAGCAGCATGCCCAGGACCATGGCACGTGCCCGCCGGCGGTGCCCACCTTGGCAGGTGCCGGCTGAGGCCGAGAGAGATCTCATGATGGACATGTAGGCCCCTAACACAACCAGGAAGGAGGCCGCAAACAGAACCACCATGGCGCAGGCATAACTCCTCCTCCCTGAGTGTTGTTCAAAGCATTTCATGCTAATCGCTTCCACCTGGTAGGTCTGCTGGGTCAGCAAAGAGGGGACTGCGCAGGCAAAGCACAGCAGCCATGCCACAGCACAGCCCACTAGCGCCCCCAGGGGCCTGTTCAAAGCCATCTCCAGCTTGGCAATGGTACAGTAGCGGTTCAGGCTGATGAGCGTCATGAAGGCCATAGCACTGTAGGTAGCCAAGTAGTAAGTGGCTCCAGCCAAGCGGCAGAAGGCCTCCGGCAGCTCCCAATGCCCCTCAGCCAGATAGTAAGGGATCCAGAATGGCAGAGTGAGGTTGAAGAAGATGTCCGCCAGTGTCAGGTTGATGAGGTAGATGCGGATAGCCTTCCTAACCCGTCCACTCTGTAAGAAGACCAGCAAGGCCGCCACGTTGCCTGGGAGTCCCACACACAACACAAGGCAGTAGACGGCCGGCACCAGGATGAACTGCACGGGGTCATTGAGCCGGCATTGGCCAACCACTAGCCCAGAGGTGATGGAGTTGTTCATACCAATGCTACCAGAAGAAGAGAAAGGAGAGCGTTTCAACATCAGACCAAAACAAAGCAAAATCAATGAGGAAAGAAGGGGGCAGATAGGGAGATGGAGAAAGTGGCACACCAGTTTGTGGGTGTTTATGGCTGGGGGGGCACTTTGCAGATGGATAGTGTGGGTTCAGGCTAAACCAGATCAACTGACAGGACAACCTGAATGGATGAGTGATGGACAGGACAATTTTTTAGAGAAAGGAGTGGTGAGTTAGTACATGGAAGACCAAGGCAATGGATGGATGGGCACAGACAGAAAAGGGATGAGCAAGATAGGCAGGACTGAAGAATCCAACACACACACACACACACACACACACTGCAATAATCCTCAGAAAGTTTTAAGCACAGGAAAAGCCCACTTGCATTCCAGGAAGTCTGACTCTGATGCTTGGAAGTTTCTTCTGGAGGAAAGGGTAGCACAGCTGCAAGGAGATGCCTCCAAGAGCTGCCACCCTTTGGTGGAGACATGGCTCCTGGCTCCAGCCAGCAGCTGCCGGGGCTTAGCGCCGGAAAGTCCCGTGCCTCTCCAGCTCCCGACACAGTTCACCTGTTCTTATCTGAGTCTCACTGCCAAGCCAGAGCACAGCTGAAGCTGCCAGGAGGAGCTAAAACATTTAGCTTGGTGAAATCTCCTTTCCCTCCCCTCTCTTCCTTCCTCCCTCTCTCTCTCTCTCTCCCCCCTCCGCAACTTTGGCAGGGAAAAGGAAAATGCAATCCAAAGCATGGATCGGCTAATCAAAGCAAAAAGTAGCTCAAGATTTATTTTCCTTGGGTGGGGAACTAGTGGGGAACTAGGTGCAAGGTGGGAATTGAAATTTTGGATATCAAATTCAAATGCATATATTATTCTTACAACAAAAATCCAACTGAAAATTACCCCATCGAGGTTGAAGAAAGAAAGGTAGTTGTGGGTTGTGCTGAATTATTATTTCTCTCTCTCTCTCTCTCTCTCTCTCTCACACACACACACACACACACACACCAATAACATCATCAACTGTTTCTTGTCCGGTGGAGTGGAGAGAAAGTTGATTTGGCTTTTCAATAAGGAGGTAAAAAAAAACAGCAAATACACCTGACACACAAAGACATTTAAACAAAAAAAATACCTAGTTCTTCACTAGCAAAATGTTTTATACTAAACTGGTCCTGCACACAAACATGAATTAGCCAGCATTTTACCAGATAGCTTTGGGGTGAGTGTTTCTTGCTGCCATACAGTTCTGCAAGTTCTGCAGTTCTACAGTTCTGCAAGGGAAACCACAACAGAATGAAATAATGGTATCTTCTGCCATTTTGCCCAGTTGCTCACACCTGAGCACACTCACCTGTGCACTCACATTGGAGAAAATCACAGGCATCATTTTTCCAAGATCCCTCTAACATTCCATATCAAGCCTTCCTGAGTGTACATAACACTTAAACAATAAAATAAAAGCTAAGTAAGAAGTAGTCTGAATTGGTCCCAGTTATAGTTGGTGGATCTTAGAGGTTGCCATCCTTTCTCACTGTCCTTGCTCCTGTGTTTAGCAACAGTTTGACATTTAGATCTTGAGCAGGTGGAGGGGTTCCCCCCCCCATGGAGTTACCATGAGATACCACCTGCAACATTTATATGGGTCAAGCTGCAGAGGAGCTAGGGCAAAAAAAAAAATGTTGGGGAATTCAGTGAATCTATTGCACAGAAATGAGCTCCAGGGCAGAGTCAATATCTTTCCAGAGCAGAGATTGGTGCTCCTAAATCAGCTTAGGTTCCATTCTTACCGAGCAAATGCAGCCAAAATCCTGGTGAGGGTGGCACAGTGTGTCTCGATGCAAATCTGTCTTTCTGTCTCTGCTTCCAGCAAGCCAAACTACCCATGCACAAGAAGCCCACTTAAAGCCCAGCTTTCTGCAACATGCTAGCAAACGACTGTCATCATTTTTTGTGGTTATTTATCACAACTGAGTCATTTCGGTACCAGCTGGGCAAAAAGCTGCAGGGATAGAGCAGGCAGGTGGGAAACAGTTGTCGATTTATTCGTAAAAGTTTTGAAAATCCAGCTTTGGCAGCGCAAAAGTAGTTGGGAGGGGTTTTTTGTTTTGTTTTCTTCTGTTGGCTCAACATGTAAAAATGCAGGGTCAGGGGAGCTGGGCTTCAAAGTGAAAAGGGTGTGGGGTCTCATGGGGGGATTCCCATTACAAAGGGTTAATTGATGAGATGGTTGAGATCTTTGAAATGGGACTGAGCATGGGTCTTGAGGAGGGCAGCTTTTCAGGGGGATGAAAGCACAATTGAGTTCAAATGGGAGCTACGTTTTTGTCTGCCAGAAAGTTATAAACCTCTGCATATGTGCACATGTGGCTTCCTCTTGCCATGGCTGCAGAGGTGTCCTCAGGGCAGGGGACAAAGCATGACAGCTAATGCTACCTTGGTCCTCTGTGATTTTGTCAAATCCCCTTTTCATAGAATCATAGATTTGTAGACTTGGAAGGGACCCTGGAGATCATCTAGTCCAAACCCCAGCAATGCAGGAATATGCAGCTATCCCATACAGGGATCGAACCTGCAACCTTGGTGTTATCAGCACCATGCTCTAACCAACTGAGCTATCCAAGTTGTTGGCCATCATTTTATCATGTGGGAGCAAATTGCATACTCCGACTCTCTGGCATGGCCCCTGTTCTATGGGTGGGGCTGATTAGAGTTGTAATCCGAAACATCCGGAGGCCACCAGGTTGGGGAAGGCCAGCACAAATGTACCCACAGCAATGGGGTGGAGATAGCATTGATGGTTTTGTTCAAATCATTTAAATTAAAATAGGATGCTAGGTTGCTCTGGACCTGTGGCAAACATTGGGCTCTCAAATTTCAGCAGCACCCTGTGCAACGCCAACATTCAGCACCCTAAGAGTTTATGGCATTGCCCAGTCATCATTCCCCCCCCCCATAAGCTACATATCTTTCCACACTTCAGCTAGTGTACCCTTTATGTCAATGTTCACTCCCTTTTTGCAGAGCAAAGAGTGGCAGTTCTAATTTTAAAACCAAGCATGGAAGTGCTTAAGTATCCAAGGCTGGTGATGGCTGCTTTAGCATCTGAAATGGCACCTGAGGCTATAAACCTCCCTCCAACTCAATAACTAGACCCACAATCAGGCAAATCCTTGCAGCTCCAATAGCCCATTTCACCCCAGTTGGCCCAGCTGACACTTCCAAAAATCTTTCACTGCTTTCTCCTTGGAAGTGGTGGCTGGTGCAGAAGGCAGGGAAGCCAACAGTAGGTGGCACCAGAGCCAATGACAGGCAGAGCCAACTAGTTGGTATCTGAAGAAGTGTGCATGCACACGAAAGCTCATACAAATGACAAACTTCGTTGGTCTCTAAGGTGCTGCTGGAAGGAATTTTTTGTTGTTGTTGTTTCGACTACGTCAGACCAACACAGCTACCTACTTGTAACTACAACTAGTTCTAGTTTGGTTGCCATCCTCCTACCTGCTGAGTTCTACAACAATGAGACTATTCCCCCACACACACTTTCAGTATTGTTTGTTCCTGCATTGAGGAAGCAATACAGAACAAACTAATGCAGAATAAATCCACCTGGTGCATTTTAGTTGTGTCAATAACTTGTTGCAGAATACGCCCAAAATAAAAGAGCAGGCTGGAGGGGCCCCAGGAGGAACAAGCTGGTGGGTAGTTTCATCCCTGGAACTGGCTGTAAGTAGAAGGCAAGCAGGTGGGGGCTGGCTGGGGGCAGAGTGAGGTTGGTGGCGCAGCACTCCATTCACTCTAATGGACCATCCACCGTTGCTCCTTGGCACCACCCTGCTGACCCAGGAAAACCTCAAAGTCTCACTCTAGGCATGGACAAGTCTGTTGGTTTTGGTTTCTCCCAGGTTCTTATTTTCCTCCTCTTAAATTCAGTTCTCCACAGTTCAACATCAGTTTGGTGGGGTGGGACCACAATAAAACTCACCAGCATTTTAGTCTCCATTTCTCCTAACATTCACATTTTGGCTATGCAATTTTCCTTCCGTGTATGTTATTTCCCCCACTGTATTCATTCTTATGCACAGTACAGTAATTGCATTTTTGGAGACACTTCTTTGGCTGGAAAACTGCATTGCAAAATTCGGACAAGTGTGCCATTTGAAGGACGGTTGGGCTTTGGTTCACGTATTGTTTCAGAAACTGTGAATTAAGTAGATTTGCCTTTCAAGGCCAACTGTATCAAATTTCTCCTGCATCCCCAGAAGGAAGGCAGGTGGGGGCTGCCTGAGGGCAAACTAAAGTTGGTAGGGGAGCACCTCATTTGCCCTAATGAACCAGCCTCAAGCACATCCTTGCCACCTTCCTGCCACCCCGGGAAAACCGCCAAGTCTCTTCCAAGTAACCTTCTTACCCTTCCACGGTGGTGGTCTGTATTCCCTGCTCCCACAGTGCGTTCCTCTCAAGAAATCCTGCTGTGTTCTCTCTGATGTGCGAGTCGTGATTTGCCCCCATCCCCCTGTGGCTTCCCTCTATCTCTCTCCCCACGCGCACAACCCTGTCAGAGGTTAATCCTTGCAATTGTGCAGAGAGCAGCTGGCCATGGGGCAGTGCACCTGTGCATGTATGTAAAGCGGATTTCCCCAAAGGAATGGCATTGCTAGGGGTGGGGGGACATCGGGAGGCCAATGAGTCCAACCCAGTGTTCATCTACCCCTCACACATCTTGACCCATTGAGCTGAGGCCACAGCGCAAGAGGAGAAGCAGGGCCGCCAATGCATTGTGCTGCCTGCAGCAGGGCAGATAGTGGCAGCTGGCTCAAGGAAGCGAGCCCAGCCGCACATGACCCCACGAGGCAAAAAGTTTGATTGTAGCATCCTCAGGGCAGAAAGCAGGCCTTTCTCTCACTTTTGTTCTTTTTAGGTTTCCCCCCTTTTATTTCTACAACTCTTGAGGTTCCCCCAAACCCAATGATATTTTTCTCTTGTGCCCATGGAGCTGTTTTGGGTTACATAAAAAATGGCACTCACCACTTGAAAATAGAGAAAACAATGTTGCCTTTAAAAAGAATCAGCCACAGTCCTTTAAACCTTTTTGAGATTTTTTTCTCCCTCTCATACCCCAAAATGACACACTTTCTGGGATGGTGCTTGGTTCCCTCCCCACTTCAGCCCCCTCCCCCACAATGCACACACACAATTGCTCTTGTCTTGGCAGAACTTGCATTGTAGGATTGTCAGCAGAACAGAGCACAAAGAAATGGGGAGAGGATATGAATCAGCACCGGAAAAAGGATATCTGCAAACAAAAGCATCTAGGTCGCCCACCATATCCTGCAAAGTTTAACAGTACAGTGCCTGGAAAGCTGAATAACCAAAGTGTGGGATCCCAGCAAAGGGAGCTCCTCTTATTTCCATGCATGCACACATATTCATCTGGTGAGCTGAAGTGAGTAGACTTGTCCCTCCCGTGTCCCATTTTGGCATTTAGCTTTTCATCCTCCCTCTCTCCTTTCCTCTCATCAAAGGAAAGGCACAAAAAGAGCATCACAGAATTGCAGAATCATAGATTAGAAAGGGACCCTGAGGGTCATCTATTCCAACCCCCCGTAATTCAGAAATCTCAAGTCAAACATCCATGACAGATGGCCATCCAACCTCTGCTTAAAAACCTGCAAGGAAGGACAGTCCAACACCTTCCAAGGGAGGCTATTTCATTTCTGAACAGTTCTTACCACCAGAAAGTCTTTCTGATGTTTAATCAGAATCTCCTTTCTTGTACCTTGATTCCATTGGTTTTGGTCTTAGTTTGCTCCATCCTCCATGTTGCAGCCCTTTAGATATTTGAAGATAGCTATCACATCTCCTCTCAGGCTCCTCTTTCTTAGGCTGAACGTACCCAACTTCCTCAACCATTCCTCATAAGGCATGGCTTCCAAACCCTTGATCATCTTGGTCAGCCTCCTCTGCACATGTTCTAGCTTGTCAAGATCCTTCTTAAATTGTAGTGCCCAGAACTGGACACAGTAACTCCAGGTGTGATCTGACCAAGGCAGAATAGAGCAGACACTATACTTCTGTTGTTGCAGCCTAGAATAGCATTAGGGTATTTTGCTGCTGCATCACACTGTGGACTCATCTTAAGCTAAGACACCTAGATCCTTTTCACATGTACTACTGGCAAGCCAGGTGTCCCCGTCTTATATTTGTGCAAATGGTTCTTCCTGCCTAAGTGTGTAGGCTTACATTTGTCTATATTGAAATCCATTTTGTTATCGGTTGACCCAGTTCTCCAATCCCTGATTCAGGAGGCAGTACCACTGCTGATAGCAATTCCAGGTTTGCTACATAACTGGATGTAAGCTTGCACAACAGCTGGAGGGAGCCTGAAGTACAATGGCACAGTAGTTCTTGCTGCTGTTGTTATTCCATTTATATACTGCTTCATGCCGAAATAGATTTCGACTGGCCTGCAAAACCTAAAAACCAATGGTATGACATTATTAAAATACAGAATAATTAAAAATACACCATAATTAAAATGCACATTAAAACAATCCCATTAAAATAGAAATGGCCAGAATTAAAATGCACCATTAAGACAACCCAGCAAGTAAAACAAGAGCTTATTCCCATCCGTAAGACCATTCAGAGTCTAAAATTAAAACAGGCAATTTAAGGGAATACAGCCACAGCTCAAAAAGCATTTGCTTGGCATGCAGAAGTTCTCAGTGTCAGTCCCCAGCATCTTGACTCCAGGTCGGGGTTGGAGAGATTTCTGTCTGAAATCCAGGAGAGCCACTGGCAGTCATTGTGTAGACATTGTTGAGCCACATGGACCACTGGTCTGATTCAGCATAAGGCAGTTTCCTATGTTCCCAAAGCTTTCTTCATTTCCACAGCCCAAGTTACATGAGGAAAGTTGCTTTGCTGTTGCTCATTCTTCAGCTGGGTGTCAAGAATCCCTGAGATCCACCAGTAGACCCTAGTCTACCTTCTGCCTATCTCTGGATACTACACACTGCAGCCTGACTATACTATTCGTGACATTTTGGGTGTATTGGCTTCTTTCCATAACTAATTTTATTCCTGCTAGCCATAGACAAAGACAAAGAGCATTGCTGGTCATTGTAGCCCCACTCGCACCAAATATGGACAGCACTGGAAACTTAAAGCCATGCTCAACCCCCCCTCGGTCTTCTCGGATTTCATTATCCACCATTTGCTTTCAATGTTATCTATCTGAAGAGCCAGCAGCAACCTCAGCACTTGATGGCACAATTGTGGGAAGCCCAGAAAAGCTTTTTGGCCTCAGTGGGACACATGTGGCTATTTTGATCTTCCACCATTTTTTCCATTCTGGAATGTAGCAAAGGTTAAGCATCACATCTGTCGCTCCACCACTTGTTCCTCCTGGCCCCATGCACCAGTCATGTGGACCCCAGAAGGTTGCCTCCAAGGAAATGTGGCCCTTGGGCTGACAAAGGAACCCTCCCTTTGCCCTGGAACCTCCTGTTCCTCCTCCTCATAACTGTTGCCTGCTCTGAGCCATCTGCCATCTCTGAGCAAGTCGGAGAGAAAAAGAACAAGGAGTAGCTCATGTGCAGGGGTTAGAGTGTCTAACAAAGGATCCAGGAGCCGAGAGTTCGCATTAAGCAATACTGGGCCAGTAACTGCCTAACTTACCTCTCAGGTTTCCTTTGAGAAGAAAACAGAGAGGGAGAAAATCATGTATACCTCCATGAGCTTCTTGGAGGAAAAGTGGGATATCCTATCTTACTATATAATAAAATTGTAAAGCGTCATCACTCTGTTCTCACTGACTCTTTTCCAAAGTTCTAAAAGCAAGGTGAGGTGAAGTTGCTCTGAGAAATTGTTGTTGTTGTTGTTGTTGTTGTTGTTATTTCAAAAAATCTTCACAAAGTTTTATTCAGGATAACTTCCAGTAAATATCAACATCAGTATCAACATCAGGACAAGGCCCTGTTTCGATGATTCTTCATCAGCTGGAATGTAAAAGTTAACATAAATCTTTGTAATGAGAAATTATTCAACTCTTTAGATATAAAGTTTTAACAAATAAAAAGGACAGAGACTGTATTCAAATAAACATTACTGATATATCTTTGAGTGACCAACCTAACTTCAACCTTATAGTCTGTTTTCTAAATAAAGATTTAGACTGCTTGTAGCGTACAAAAGGCTTGTCTAAACTTAAATAAGAAATCCTCTTACAAAATATAATAATCCTTGTTGCAGGAATACTTGTAGTTTTCTACAAACAGAGTTATAATACTTGTAAAAAACAAAGGTAGCTTACCGAGGTTTCTCAGGTCTAAGTGTACCAAGTATGTTTGCTTTGCTAACTCAAATTGTTTGCAGCACTTAAATGATAGAGGAAACGAGGTTGCAGCAAAATTAAAGAGACAGTATTGCATTTAGGCGTACTAAAAGTGTTGAGATAATTTAAAGGCATATGGACATAACTAGGTTCAATGTTGTTACAAAGTACAAATTCGATTATAGGAATGATGTGAAGTCTAGACTATTGTTCAAGCCCCCTGGATGTAAAGTGTTGAAAAGATGAATAAATTTGGACTCCTGTTGGAGAAGGAGTCTGTCAATGTTGATTCAAATAAACAAACATACAGAAGTTGATATTTACTGGAAGTTATCCTGAATAAAACTTTGTGAAGATTTTTTGAAATTATCCTTTCTGGCCCGAGTTCTTGTAATTTTTCGTTTACTTCTGGACTTTACCAAGAACTCCAATTTCTACTGTTGTTGTTGTTATGGCAAGGATGGTGAGTTGAGCACACAACAAGGATTTTTTTTGCGGGGGGGGGGCACTGTGAGCATCTTGCCTGCAGGAGCATCTTGGCTCCCAAATCTTAGAACCAGCAGCACCACCAATCCAGGCATTCTAACTAAACAGCAGGCACAGAGTTAACTGAGCAGCCACTTTGCTCAGCCTTTTGAGACTCAGCGAACACCCCACTAAGAAAGGCATAAAAGCTGCCTGAGAGGCAGGGGGTGGGAGGGGTTCACTTTCCAAATGTAACAGCTGTGGAAGGAAGAGAGCAGGGAGACAAAAGAGAGAGATCAAAGTTAGAGCTTTTTTCCCCCTTCTTTTTTTGCCTTTTCAAAGAGGCATTCAAACTTCACAGCATCAAAGACAACCAAAAGGCTGAATTATGCTTACGTTAAAAAGTGTGAGTTCTGATTTGCAACACAGTGGAGGATTCAGAAGATATAATTTTTAAAAAGTCTGAATTTAGCAGCTTCAGTCAGCAAGATGGGTTAAAGCACTGTTCTGTACCATCACCTTCCAATAAACCTAGAAATAAAGGCAAAAGGCAGCGAGGAGTGGGGAATGTAGGCAAGTTTGTGCAAATTCTTACATTCACTATTAAGTACATGCCTGCTCAACATCCATTTGGAAGTTGTGGTGCCAAAAATGAGGAAAGGGCCCCATCATGGCTTATGTCTGGACAGGAAGCAAACCCCTTTTAAAATTCCAAAACTCTGTTTTTAATTGTCCTTAACCAGGATTGGGTATAACTGGTGCAACTATCATTTACGGCTCAAAGTCCCTTCTCTATTGTGATCTGCTTGTATAAAACAGAGGATAGCCAAGGTTAGTCATTCTCAGAGTAGACCCACTCAAATTGACTTAAGTAACAGATCCATTAATTTCAATGGGTCTACTCTGATTCCATGGTCTATCACCCAATGTTTTCAACAACAACAACAACAACAATTTATTATTTATACCCCACCCACCTGGCTGGGTTTCCCCAGCCACTCTGGGCGGCTTCCAACAGAAAAATAAAATAAAATAATCGATTAAACATTAAAAGCATCCCTAAACAGGGCTGCCTTCAGATGTCTTCTAAAAATCTGGTAGCTGTTTTTCTCTTTGACATCTGATGGGAGGGTGTTCCACAGGGCGGGCGCCACCACCGAGAAGGCCCTCTGCCTGGTTCCCTGCAACTTGGCTTCTCGCAAGGAGGGAACCGCCAGAAGGCCCTTGGTACTGGACCTCGGTGTCCGGGCAGAACGATGGGGGTGGAGACGTATTGCTGTCTCATTTGGTCATTGTAAGTGATCTTGAGAATTGTTGTTAAGTAGCAAGTACAGTCAGTGGTGAGAGATGACGGGAAGCTCAGAGTCCAGCAATATCTGGATGACCACAAGCTAGCCAGGTGGCTGCTCTACAGCTCACGGGAAAATACAGCTCCTCTTACATGGCTTTGCAGAATCTTTTAAATGATTTCGGTGGTGCTTTTATCGGTTTTAACCATCTCTGCCTATTCGGAGCACCTTTCACTGCTTGTTTTTACAATGCACACCCATGTCTGCTCAGAAGTAGCTCTCATCGAATTCAATGGGGTTTACTCCCAGGAAACTGGATATAGGCTTGCAAGCTCCTCCTGACATTTTCAACTGTTGATTTATGATTTGATAATGCTGCTAGCCACCTTGTGCTTTTTATAAGGAAAGACAAAGTACAAAAGTTTTAAGTAAATGAAGTATGACTGCATTGTTTCGTTTTGCAAGTTACTACCAATGGGCTCTTTTACCATCTGTTTTAGTGGATTCCAAACAATCTAGTGCTCACAATAAAGGTAAAGGTAAAGGGACCCCTGACCATTAGGTCCAGGCATGACCGACACTGGGGTTGTGGAGCTCATCTCACTCTATTGGCCGAGGGAGCCGGCGTACAGCTTCCAGGTCATGTGGCCAGCATGAAAAAGCCGCTTCTGGCAAACCAGAGCAGCACACAGAAACGCTGTTTACCTTCCCGCTGTAGCAGTACCTATTTATCAACTTGCACTTTGAGGTGCTTTCAAACTGCTAGGTTGGCAGGAGCTGGGACCGAGCAACAGGAGCTCACCCCGTCACGGGGATTCGAACCGCTGACCTTCTGATTGGCAAGCCCTAGGCTCTGTGGTTTAACCCACAGCGCCACCCGCGCCCCTAGTGCTCACAATAGAGTCATCTATTTCAATGGACAATTTTAGTGCTGGCACCAAAGGTAATATGGAGCCAGGATTTTTCATTGATGGCACCGGTATTGTGCAATTCCCTAAAGCAGCTGAAATATAAAGCACAACCAGTATTGGCATGCCACCGGCTCTTGAAAATACATCTATTTTGGGAAGCATTCCCCTGAACTTGAACTTCCTCATCTGATTGTTTTTACTGTTAGAACTTTTTAATTGCTTTGTTTTAATGTATACTTTAATTGTGATTTAGTGTAATTGTTTTACAGTGTATTTTAATTATGTATGAATTTTATAAATCATTTTTTATAAAACACTTAGAAGCCATTTTAGCATGTAAGCCGTTTATAATTAATGAATAGCAGTAACAATCATTCTGGTTTCTTTTACTTCCTCATCTTGATTTCTGTATAAGAGTACAGGAAGAAAACTACAGAGAAAAAGGAATTTTATACTTTTCAAACAGCAAAACCACTCTGAGCAGGCCTCCAGACTGCCACTCTTTTGCAGGGTTCCAAACCAAGAACTTTAGTGAATTAAAACCCACCCCACCACCCATTCCCCTAGTAACCAATCAAACTGTTTATTATTTTTTAACTGGACTTTTTGCAGCTAAGAAGTGAAAGGGAAATGTATTGGGAAGTGTGAGATAAGCAAAAGATTAACAGGAAGGCATGTAAACATTCCCCAACCATGTGAGCTTTGTGCTAGCAAATCAGGATGTTCTGGAGAGGACTGAAGGAGCCTAGGAATGCACTAAGGAAGAGCAGAGAGAAGGAAAAGGGGTATTCTTCTTCCTTCACCCACAGTAACAATCATTTCCAGCAATACACACACACAAAACTGCTGGTGTGTGTAATGGGGGAGAGGCATATATCAAACACGGCTCTCTCCATTTCTCATTTTTCCAAATTTAAATTCAGTTCTCCACATTTCTGCTGCAGATAGATGGTAGGTGAGTGGGTATGTAGGTAGATATAGATCTCATGAAAATTCACCAATATTTCAGTGAGAATTTCTCCTAATATATATGTTCATATGCAGTTTTACCAAGCATATGCATTTTTGCAATGAAAATATTAACTTTCCACACTTCACAAATGAATTATTCTAAGATCAGTCCTGATATTATATATTTGTATTCCTTCTATAGGCAAAAAGGACTAGACCGGCACTGGAATGTGGGATTTGGCTTTGTGGCTTTCTCCTCAAGGGGGGGGGGAGGCTAAAACAGGTTTGTCAGAAATCCGTAAGAAAGCTCTCTTAGACTGTCAAGTTTCCCTATCAAAAGCAGAACAAAGTAGGCCTCCTTGAGAAATAGCAGGGAAATCTAGACAAGGCAAGAAAGGCCTCTGCCAAGAGCCTTGCTTTGTCACCCAGCAACAGAGGAACGTGCAAATTGGCCTCATCTCTGGAGGAGCCCATCACACCTGTTGCACACGTTAAAAATATCAATTTTATCCTACATGGAAGCAGGACCAGCTCGAGAGGTTGGTGCCTGAAGCTCAGTCTCACAGTGTGTGACCTTTTTCAGAAGAAAGCTGCCTGAGGGCAAGTGCAGGGTACCTGCCTCTCACTGCCATGGTGAGACAGACAGGCTCCTTCTTCTTTTTAAGGAATTGGGCACGTTTGCGAACAAAGCACAACTGCGTCACTCACCCTTTGCTGCTTCAAAGCAAGCGAGCAAACAAAAATGCCAGCTGCTTATCCAAAATGATTTGGTGTGCTTCCCGCACAGCCCAACTGTTGGGATGACCTGCCCAGCCCACCCACAGACCACTTGGATAAAAGAGGTAGCAAGGGTCTCTTATTTGGACTCCATGACTACCTTCACTTTGGACTCCTATTTGAAGGGCTGCCAATGTTTTGAACTGGCTCAGTGCCTGTGCCTTTAACATATAGAGTTTAACACAGAGGACGTGAATAGGCAATGGCTTTCCTGGCATGGAGATAAAGCAGTGGGGAAACATTCATTTGATCCATTTCCATCTCGTCTGCCCAGCTTCACTGGGGGCAGGTGTGTCTCCTCTTCAGCCTTCCCTCCACCCCCAGCTCAGCTCTTGTTAAGTTCCTAGAGTAAAGCACAACGTTAGGGTGATGCTCTTTCTCAGGCCAGACAAGATTCGTGATGTGTTTTTATCTTGCCTGCTGAGAACCGGCTGTTTTATTTATTTACTTTTATAAAGACTCTGCCCCCTTCCTCTAACACTGGCTATCAGAACCTCTGATGGCATCCCTCGAAACAAAGAAAAAATTGAAACGTTTTAAAAATCAGTCAACACTTTAATCACCAAGAGGAGTCAAAAGGAACAGAAAAACATTGTCAAAACGGATCAGTAAAGCCAGCACCAGAAAATATATAATGACTGAAACAAGATGGACTTTGGCTGGTTCTTAGGTAACAGTGCCTGGTGCACCTGTCTAGTAAAGGACTTTGATAATCAGAAAGCAACCACAGTAAAAGTCCAACCTCTGCTCATTTCATGCCTGATCTCTAGAACAGGGGCGGGAACCTGTGACACTACAGGTGTCTTCTAGCCTTCAACTCCCATCAGCCCCAGCCAGCATGGCAAAGGGACTGGGGTGAAGGGGATTGCAGCTGGAGAGCCTCAGCTGGTCCCCGTATTCCTGCCCTGAGGGAAAGATCTCCTGCATAAGAGCCTCTGGTGGCCATCTCAGGTGGAGAGGGGAGATGGTGGGACCTTAACAGGTCCACAGCAGGGAGAGAGCTTTTCCTTTTCTGGCGAACTTCCTCCCCACCCCACATTCATTGTGAATGCCAAAGAGTATATAAGTGCAGGAAAGTATTTGTCACCCTTTCCAGAGGCAGGCTTGCTGAGAAACTCTCCCAACAGGCAAATACTGGGGGAAAGACTGCGGCTCTGCCTGGGATGCAGGAAGGTCCCAGGTTCAATTCCTGGCTGGGAATGCCCTGCCTGAAATCCTTGAAAGCCACTGCAAGTCAGTGTAGACAATACTGAGATAGACGGACCAATGATTTGATTTTTAAAGGAAAGCAGCTGTATCTTAGTGGACAGAGCACAGATCAGTGGTAGGGGCAGCTGCTTCTCTCACATAGTAGCCAACAAAATCCTTCAGTGCCACTCAATGAACCCCACAGAAATGGTTTGCCCTGGGCCACAAAAGGGACTGTCCTGTGCCAGGTAATTTTTCTTTTTAAAGTGTGCTTCTATTTTCTCCCAAGGATTACCCAAAACTTATTTCACACACACCCCTCCATTTCCTTCCTCCACTTCCCCAAGCTATGAAATTCATAGATTAAGGCAGCACCTGGCTAATTTAGCACTTACGCCAGGCCTAAGATGGGAAAGAACACTGGTGAACAGGAAACTGATAAAGACCCAAAGTCTAGCTGCCATCGATTTACAGCAGGAAGAAGAGGAGGGGTTTGGATTTGATATACCGCTTTATCACTACCTGAAGGAGCGGCTAACATTCTCCTTTCCCTTCCTCCCCCACAACAAACACTCTGTGAGGTGAGTGAGGCTGAGAGACTGCAAAGAAGTGTGACTAGCCCAAGGTCACCCAGCAGCTGCATGTGGAGGAGCGGAGACGCGAACCCGGTTCCCCAGATTACAAGCCTATCGCTCTTAACCACTACACCACACTGGTTCCCCGCCCCTATGCATCTCTATCTGGCTCTTAGGACTCTGCTGGTTGTGCCCCCAGCCCAGCCCAGCCCTCATTGGCTCTGCTTCACACCCATTTTTGCCTGATTGAAATATGTCCCTTAACTCTGACAATTGTCTCTGGCTTGTCTGGATGGAGGGTAAAGAAGGGATTGCGAGTGCGTGTAGAAATTAACCTGCAGTGCAAAGGTAAAAACTTCATTTGTTGCTGTGCCCGTTTTTGCCTGTGGTCCCTTGCTCACCGCTGGCATGTGGCCCTCAGAAAGGCACCCAGGAGGGAATGTGGCCCCTGGGCTGAAAGGGGGCTTCCTCCCCCTGATCTATGGTGATTTCAAGGTCACAAATACCCCCTGGATCATACACCCACAGGACCCAGTTTATACCAAGTTAAAAAGGACCGAGCAAGGGGAGGAGGGGTAGAAAGCACACAGACAAAAAAGGGCCAACAAGAGATTTGCTGCCATTTCCAAACTCTCCCCTTCTGTCCTCTCCAGTTCGATAGCCCCTCACTCAAACTTTGACTTGGTGGGTCTCCCTCTTCCCCGGATATTGAGGAGAAGCAGAAGACCCAGGGAGATAGTGGCCGGGGCACACATGGCAATGGGCTCCTTCAAAACCAAGAGGCTGTAGATGGCACCTGCAAAGAGACAAAGAGGAAAATATTTTTAAAAAATTAATTGCAAAAAGACCAGGAGATTCATTGCCCAAACGACTCTCCACCCCACGGCAATCTCTAGCCTCGACTTGCACCTGTTTTTGTACATGTTAGTGATACTTGGGAGTAGACCCCCTGAAATTAATGGGCATCATAAACTTAGATCCATTAATCTAATGGGACATTATTGCAGTGAAACCCATTCATGTTTTGCCAGATAGGTGCATGAAGGGACTAAGGGCTTACATAGCTTCCCTGTAAAATTTGCTAGAGAGAACTCTGTGAAATCACTTAGTCTGCCATGGCAGGAATACCTCCTGCCTAGGCCATAGCTGCCAAGTCTCCTGCTGAAAAATGCGAGATCAGCAACGACGTGGCACCGGAAGTCGCTTCTGCGCATGTCTGTACATGCGTAGAAGCAACTTCTGGTGCCGGCACCGCCCAATTTCCGGTGCCCGGGCATGGGTAGCGCAGCACCGGACGTTGCTTCTATGCATGTCTGGACATGTGTAGAAGCAACTTCCGGTGCCGCTCTGCCCGATTTTCAGTGCCCAGGCATGGGCAAAGCAGCATCGGAAGTCGCTTCTATGCATATCCAGACATGCGTAGAAGCGACTTCCAGTGCCACGCTACCCATGTATGGGCACCGGAAATCGGGCAGTGACAGCACCCAAAATGGAGCCTCCCTGGCAGGTAGGAAATCCGGGGGATTTACGGGATTTTTTTCCACTCCGGGCTGCCAGTTTAAAATACGGGGGTTTCCCACAAAAAACAGGAGACCTGGCAGCTATGGCCTAGACATCTCTCTCTCTCTTCATCATGCCAAATTTCAACCAAAAATTAAGATGCATAAAAATAAATCAACAAGAGTAAAGAGAGACCCACTGTAGAAGCAGTTTTTTAGAAAAAATATTGAAGACAGCTAGATAATGCAGTCTCCTGACATCCCTTATAAAGCAGGGATCCTACTTTTTCTGCTTTAGAAAACTTTAGAAGTACCTTCAGCTCCTAAGTCTATGCACACTTAATTGGAAGTAAGCCTATTAAACCTTCCCTGGGACTTATATGCAAATATGCATAGGATTGTGGTGTTAAGGCTGTTTATTCCCTGGATCAGGACGCTGCTTTTTCAGGCACATGAAACTCTGCAAAACATCATACACACAATGATGCTGATGTGTAGAGGAAAAAGGTATCCTTCTGAGCAGCATCAGCCTGTTTGCCAGTCCTGATATACAAAACAGCTTCACCCAGTTGCTGTCCAGCTATCCCTTCACCACCACCACCCTCTGACTAGATCTCCTGCTCCTCCGGTCAGTTTTACCCAGAGGAACTCAGGGGCCTGATAAAATCCAAATGCAGCTTTAAGGGAGCCAGGAGTGATTATATCAGTAGTCAATTACCCAAAACTAGAAAAATGGTACATCTGTAATAATAATTTTTAAAAAGGTTCCAGGCAGCTGGTCTCATCATGAAGACGATCGTGTGTAGCATTAATTAAGGTCAGGGTTTTGAATAAAAACAGAACTTCCCAGTTGATGTGAGGAACTTTTGCAAAGCAGTGGCTTAATTAGCAAGCAACATGGATAACTAAATAGCTTCTGGTGCCCCCTACTGGAACATGCACAAACAGACTCACACTTTGTCATGCGCAGAAGTTGGGCAGGTTTTAACAGAGTCACGTTTACTATTTGTAACCAAATAAAACATCAACATGTAAATAATGGGAACTTAAGAGCTACATTACAGGCCAGTTTCCTTGTGAGGAGAGCAAAATGTATTTCTTTAAAAAAAAAATACAGGTTGAGCAGACGAAAAGCAAGCATCTCTGCACTGAGGCAGCACCGTTTCCCAAGCAAGATCAATCAACTGAATACCTTAGAAACAATTTTATGAGGTAGGACAGAGCTCAAACTCAAGTAATAAGGGGGATTTCTTTGGTTTTGAAGCTATGTGAGAAAAATGCAGACTTCTGTGCTTCTGTAACACAGTTCAACCTGCTGAACTGAGATCTGTTTTTACTAAAGCCAGAGAATAATGCTTAGGCCCTCCAGATGTTGGTGGCAGACTCCAAAGCCCATTAACCCCAGCCAGCATGGCCAATGGGAGTTGCAGTCCAACAGCATCCATAGGGTCACAGGTTCCCCATTCCTGTTGCTTGCAGCCCCAATACAGCCTCATCTGTAGTTGAGATCAGAAACACTCAAGAACTAGGACCTTCAGCCAGACTTCAGCTCATGAAGAACAGTTGTACTTCAGTGGCAGAGCATCTGCTTTGCGCACAAAAGGTCCCAGGTTCAGTCCCTGGGATGTCCAGGGAGCACTGGGAAAAGACTCCTGCCTGAACTCTGGAGAGTGGCTGCCAGTCAGTGCAGGAAATACTGAGCTAGATGGGCCATTGGTCTGACTCTGTATAAGGCAGCTTCCTACATTCCAGCAGACCCCCTCTACTTTGCAGAGGGGAAACAACCAACCTCTGCATAGCTCTTACCTATCATGACAATCGTGAGCACAAAATTGCTGATTTCCTGCAGCAGCTGAGGCCCAAAGGCCAGGAGCAAACCAGCCGCCAGTTCTATCCAGCCCACCGTTTCCAGGTACCAGATCGGCTCTGGCTTGTAGCCAAACTCCTTCAGAGGAAAAGCATCGGCAAACTGCACAAATTGTGATTTCTGGAATAGAGAAAAGAGTTTAAAAAGCGCCAGTGTGTTTAAGGTGCCCACCTAAGACCTCCTTGGAGGATAAGTGGGATATAAATATAAATATAATAAATCCATTAATTGGTAAGTGTAAAAGAGGAGAGTTAAATGGGGGGGGGAGTGCAAACATCCCCAAAAACAGGAAGTGGGCCCATGAGTACGATGGCTGCAAAGGGGTGAATGGCAGATGAAGAGAGGAGCCACATAGGAAGTGCCCCTCCTTTTCCAGTGAGTGGTTGGCTCCTCCAAGTTACTCTCTAGGTCAGGCATCCCCAAACTGCGGCCCTCCAGATGTTTTGGCCTACAACTCCCATGATCCCTAGCCAACAGGAGCAGTGGTTGGGGAAGATGGGAATTGTAGTCCAAAACATCTGAAGGGCCAAAGTTTGGGGATGCCTGCTCTAGGTCAATGTTTCTCAGATGTGGGTCCCCAGTTGTTGGGACTACAACTACTGTCATCCCTAACTAAGAGGACCAGTGGTCAGGGACAGTGGGAGTTGTAGTCCAACAACAGCTGGAGACCCAAAGGCCGAGAAGCACTGCTCTAGATCAAGAGGCCACCGACCTATTTTGAGCTAGTTGGCACATGTTGAGAAAGTTATGGGCACAAAATGAATCCCACAGGAACATGACATAACACAAAATGGATGCCAGGGGGGGGGCATAATGGCTGCCACATCAAAAAGAGCAGAAAAAGAGACAGAGCCACAAAATGGTACACGCATGTCCCCATAGAATCATATGGTACACAAGTATCATAGAATCCCCTGCAATGCAGGAATCTTTTGCCAAACATGGGACTTGAACCGACAACCCTGATATTAATAGTCTCAACTGAGCTATCCCAGAGTAACAAAAACCATCCAATAAAGCCATAGAAAAATAAAAACAGTGTTAATTAAACACTGTAGAAGGATGCATTCTTAATTGCCTGTGCAGGCCTGACATAATAGACAACTTTTCAACAGACACATATCAGGGAGAAGTGTGCATTCACACTTATACTGTATTAGTGAAAATAACATGCAGAAATGAATTATATTATAAATTAGAGGGATTTGCAAAAATGTGCCTATTAGTAAACTGAATACATAAATATGTTTATTAGGAGAGATCTGTATAAAATTATGAATAATTTTCATGAGAATTAAAAAAAGAAGAAATGTAGAGAACTGAATTTAAGACTGCAAAAATAAGAAATGAGAGAACCGACATGGCCAGATCCTTCCATCTCTCATGAAGCTGCACCTCATTGCTCAAGCTTTTTCAGAGAGGACCAAAGAGGCAGTGGTACACATGACAGTGGGTACACCCAAATACAGGCCAAACTTAAAGTGGAAGGGTCACAGCATTAACACTCCTCGTGATCTAGCTCCCCTTTTAGGTTTGGGGTGACACCAAGGCCACTGCTTTGGATTCAGCACAGATAGCAAGTCAAGCCTTTGTGTCCACCTGCAAGGATGCAGACAACTTGGTGAAATCCCCTCCTGCCACTGGGTGGGGAAATGTTGCAGCTATAAAGTCACAGGCTTAGAGAGGTCCAGAATTAAACTCTTCAATCCAACCCGAAACTATTTTAGATATTGTTCCGTATTATGTGTTGTTCTGAATTGTACATTACAACCTTTTCGGCTTTCTGAGGCCATTGTTGTTTTTTTAATGGCAGGCTCAATAAATAGACTAATCACACTATTGTACAACTAAATCAATTATTAGTAGGCAACATTTGATAAGTTCATGTTTACCCAAGCGGTACTTGGGGAGGTTTGGGGAGGTGCCCACCTAAGACCTCCTTGGAGGATAAGTGGGATATAAATATAAATATAATAAATCCATTAATTGGTAAGTGTAAAAGAGGAGAGTTAAATGGGGGGGGGAGTGCAAACATCCCCAAAAACAGGAAGTGGGCCCATGAGTACGATGGCTGCAAAGGGGTGAATGGCAGATGAAGAGAGGAGCCACATAGGAAGTGCCCCTCCTTTTCCAGTGAGTGGTTGGCTCCTCCAAGTTACTCTCTAGGTCAGGCATCCCCAAACTGCGGCCCTCCAGATGTTTTGGCCTACAACTCCCATGATCCCTAGCCAACAGGAGCAGTGGTTGGGGAAGATGGGAATTGTAGTCCAAAACATCTGAAGGGCCAAAGTTTGGGGATGCCTGCTCTAGGTCAATGTTTCTCAGATGTGGGTCCCCAGTTGTTGGGACTACAACTACTGTCATCCCTAACTAAGAGGACCAGTGGTCAGGGACAGTGGGAGTTGTAGTCCAACAACAGCTGGAGACCCAAAGGCCGAGAAGCACTGCTCTAGATCAAGAGGCCACCGACCTATTTTGAGCTAGTTGGCACATGTTGAGAAAGTTATGGGCACAAAATGAATCCCACAGGAACATGACATAACACAAAATGGATGCCAGGGGGGGGCATAATGGCTGCCACATCAAAAAGAGCAGAAAAAGAGACAGAGCCACAAAATGGTACACGCATGTCCCCATAGAATCATATGGTACACAAGTATCATAGAATCCCCTGCAATGCAGGAATCTTTTGCCAAACATGGGACTTGAACCGACAACCCTGATATTAATAGTCTCAACTGAGCTATCCCAGAGTAACAAAAACCATCCAATAAAGCCATAGAAAAATAAAAACAGTGTTAATTAAACACTGTGGAAGGATGCATTCTTAATTGCCTGTGCAGGCCTGACATAATAGACAACTTTTCAACAGACACATATCAGGGAGAAGTGTGCATTCACACTTATACTGTATTAGTGAAAATAACATGCAGAAATGAATTATATTATAAATTAGAGGGATTTGCAAAAATGTGCCTATTAGTAAACTGAATACATAAATATGTTTATTAGGAGAGATCTGTATAAAATTATGAATAATTTTCATGAGAATTAAAAAAAGAAGAAATGTAGAGAACTGAATTTAAGACTGCAAAAATAAGAAATGAGAGAACCGACATGGCCAGATCCTTCCATCTCTCATGAAGCTGCACCTCATTGCTCAAGCTTTTTCAGAGAGGACCAAAGAGGCAGTGGTACACATGACAGTGGGTACACCCAAATACAGGCCAAACTTAAAGTGGAAGGGTCACAGCATTAACACTCCTCGTGATCTAGCTCCCCTTTTAGGTTTGGGGTGACACCAAGGCCACTGCTTTGGATTCAGCACAGATAGCAAGTCAAGCCTTTGTGTCCACCTGCAAGGATGCAGACAACTTGGTGAAATCCCCTCCTGCCACTGGGTGGGGAAATGTTGCAGCTATAAAGTCACAGGCTTAGAGAGGTCCAGAATTAAACTCTTCAATCCAACCCGAAACTATTTTAGATATTGTTCCGTATTATGTGTTGTTCTGAATTGTACATTACAACCTTTTCAGCTTTCTGAGGCCATTGTTGTTTTTTTAATGGCAGGCTCAATAAATAGACTAATCACACTATTGTACAACTAAATCAATTATTAGTAGGCAACATTTGATAAGTTCATGTTTACCCAAGCGGTACTTGGGGAGGTTTGGGGAGGTACTGGCTAGTTTTCTTCTTTTCTGTTGAATTCCCGCCAAACTCGACTAGTGAAACAGAAAAGGCTCACAAAATTCAAACCTCAACCCGATTCGCGCCAAAACAAAAAACTGTTTCAGCAGGCAGCCAGGAGAGGGCGGAGATGTCAGATTTGGGCAAAAACCGATTCATAACCCTACTCGAATTATATGGGGTTCTGCGATAGCAAAATAGCCAACAAGTAATCCCCAAATCACAGATTTAGCTCTGACACAATACGGAGTCTAAGACCGCTCCAAAACTGTTAAAAGCCCGTCCACACCGCGCGCGCATTTATATCAAATCCGACAGGCGGGATTAAGAGTTGCAGAAGCATTATTATTGGGCGGGCACTGTGCAAAAACGATAAGCAACTGTCTGTCGTCTCTAACAGGATTGCAATACTCTGCGTGCCCAACCTGATCCTGTGCAAGTGCATTCGGAAGTATGCACCACTTTGTTCACGGGTGGGAGGGGGCTTGCTCCCAAGTAAAGTGCACGGGATTGCAAATTGAGGCTGTGATCCTTTGCACACTTGCCTGGGAGTAAGCCCTGATGGATCCAATAGGCGACGTACTTCCGAGTATAAGCGACCGTGCAAATCTGGCACGTATACTCGTAAGAAAATCCGTGCACTTAGTGAAGAGGGAGCATCCTCCCTCCCGTAAAACCCCGCGACGTTTTACCTCTGCTTAAGCAACGTGTCCAGGGAATCAGCCTGGCGAGGGATCCCCCTCCCCTCCGCAGAACTCACTGGCGGTTCCTTGCGAGTAAACGCGTGCTGCGGGTGGGCTGCGCGCTTCCTCGGGAGTAATAAGCTTTTATTCGAGGCAAGCACCCACGAAGGATCGGTTGCACGATTTAATACCGGTGGGGAATAAAGAGGGGTGGTTTTTTTGTTTTTAATAGCCTCTGCGCAGCTTCGCCCACACCCTGTTGCAACGAATTGCAAAGCAAAGCGGAGGAGGGCTCCTCTGCACACTTCCCCTTCTTCCCCCCACGCACACAAAACAAAACCGTTTTCTCTTCCCCAGTACACCCCGATTCGCCGCTCACCAGCTGCTCGTAAACTTCGTCTGAAATCCGATCAGTCAGCTTGACGACCCCGCTGACGGAAAAGAAAAGGCCCAGAAGCACGCGGATGGCGGAAAAGAGCAGCGCCATAGCTCTGGCTTCTCTCGCTCTCTCCTTCCCTATCTTCGGCTACTGGTAGCTGGGGCGGGGGGAGGGGGAGGGGAATAAACACTGGAAACGGGGAGGGGAGGAAACGCAGCCACCAAAAATGGGGGTTTTCGTTCTCTTCTTTCCCACCCACCGCTGGCCCCGGGAATCGAACCGGCGGCGCAAACGCGACACAGTCGCGACAGAGTTGGGTGAAAGATGAGGGCGCTGTTTTGCTGAGCAGAGGGCTGCAAGTAAATAGGCGGCTTGAAAAGGGCCTGGCACCTTTGAACGGGCGAGGGTGTCCCTAAGCATGTGCAGAGAGCTTGATTTAAAGCCGAGGGTCGCTGCTGCCTGCTCTCAGCTGTTTGAGGACTTCTCTTTGAAGAACGATGCTTAAGGAGAAAATTGATCATAAATCAAGACCACCTACAGATAGTATTTTAATGTTGTAAAAGCGGAACACTATGTCCCAACCAGTTTTGCGCTGGTTCTACTCTTTAAATATACATTTTATATGTAATATCACCCCTAATTTATACATGGTAGGATGCAAACAGTGTAACTCGTCGCAAAATAAACACAAATTATTGTTATTCATCAAAACCAAATTAAAAGAGGCAGTAAAACAACAGAGCAATCTTAAACAGTCACCAACTGCTTGAAATGCCTTGGCAAATATGCAGGTTTTGTGCTAGAAATGTATTTTGTACTAACTTATGTGGGGGTTTGCAGGTGGGGTCTTCCACAGGCAGTGAAGGACTGGCCATCGTGTTGCAGGTGGCAAGCTTAGGACTAATCAGGTCTTGACCTCAGAATAGGTGCAATATCAAAGACGGAAGTTCTGAGCACCTGCAGAGTGGCTTTCCCTAATCACTGGAAATAATTGGTTTGGTGATGAAGAAAAGACACTAAGAACGTAAGAGGTTGCTGGCTAAGGCCAGTGGCCCATCTGGTTATCACAGTGGCTAGCCAGATGCCTGCAGGGAAGCCTCAAGCTAGATCAGGGGTAGGCAACCTAAGGCCCGTGGGCCGGATGCAGCCCAATCACCTTCTCAATTTAAAATGCATCTCTGGGTTAATTGTGGGGCATAGGAATCCATTTATTCCCCCCAAAATATAGTCCGGCCCACCACATGGTCTGAGGGACAGTGGACTGGCCCACGGCTAAAAAAGGTTGCTGACCCCTGAGCTAGATCCAAGCACATGAGCACACTCCCCTCTTGTGGTCTCCAGCAACTGGTGTTCAGAAGCATTACTGCCAGCGGTTGTGGATGGCTAATAGCGATCAATAAATAACCTCCTCCTCCTCCATGAATTTACCCAATCCTCTTCTAAAGTTTTGCAGGTATGTGTCCTTGATCTTTGATAATCTTTTGCTTGACTGGGTGGAGAGGGCAGGGGCAGAGGAAAGGGGGTGCGGGCCATCCCGGGTGTCAGCACTCAGGGGGTGGCAAAATGCCGGGCAGCACTCAGCACGGAGTCTGCAGCACCCCCGAGCCACGAGAGACATGGTGGCTTTGGCACACGCAGGTTCTTTGCTGCCCAGACAATCCGCCCGCTGCCTCCCCCCCAGCTGTAGGGCGGCTGAGTGGGAGGAGACAGGAAGACTCCAGGAAGACTCTGCCCCTGCCCCAGGGTGCGCCCCGCCCCAGGAGCCTGAGTGAGCAGCTTCCTCCGTCGCTGGGAGAGGGCTGTGTTAGTGCAAGCAGAAACCACCCTGCCATAGAAATTACTGTAACGGGAAGCTTTTAAATGTCTAGTTTTTTATTACTGGTATGTTTTTTATATTCCAAGAGTGCAGAGCAAAGACAAGCAAGACGAAGGAACCTCACCCTGTTTGGGAAGGAACCAGAGGAGGCAAAGAGCTGTGGGAAGGCAGCGACCTTCAGTCCCCACAACTGCCCCATAAGTACAAGATCTACTATGATGAGTTACTGTGCTCACTAGGCCTGGCCTTCTGAGCTGATTACTTTGAATAGTTAACTTCACTGGCACTGTGTGAGTTATTGCTGACCTGCTCTTGACACCCACTCTGAAACCACACTAGAAAGTACCGTAGATTCCTCCAAACCCCCACCCTCCATTCCCAGCTAGCTATGGAGTTGAATGTTTTTCAGGAACTGGAATCCTGTAGGCCAGGATCATTTGGGTTTATTGTCCATCGCTTCCAAGAAACCTTCATCCAGTGACTCAACATCAGGACACACTTTCCCATTGGGGACATAAACATGGATCTCTTTCTTTTGTCTTGTAATCTGGGGCAGCAAAGATGAGTTTGCTCTAGATGATGATGATGATGATATGCAGGTCATCCCACTGACCATTAAGTCCTGCATTGTGGAGCGAGCAGCCAGCCTGCGAGATCCTGGCGGAAGATCACACCTAGCTTTGCAGGGAGAGGGCTTCACAGCAAGCTGAACAGGGCTGGTAAAGTGAAGGTAGGTGCATTTTTGCTTCAAGCAGCTGCCCGGCCTCCTAGTAGAAGAGAGGTTGTTCAGAACTCCAACACCTTTTGGCTGAACTGGTCCAGCAGGAAGCTCTAGGAAAGGCAGTTTTACATTCTTCCAGCCTTTGTACCTGTTCTGGTTAATTAAAAAGAAATTTCAATGTTTGGATTGTTGGAAGCAGTGTTCGAAACTCCCATTGTTCTAGGCGCATTTTGTGACAGGGAATTTCATTAGCGTGAGAAGTTTATGAGCTCTGGGCGCAGTACTGCACCTAAGATTTCAGATTAAAACTGCAGAGTGGAAGGAAAGGTTGTTGTTTTTCTGCTTCCCCACTTCCAGCTACTATCTGGAAACTAGAGAATAGACCCTCTTAAGAATATTAGGGAGGTGGGCAGGGGAAGGACCGGACCATGTGAAAAATGAACATAATATTTTAGCTGCAGTTCCTTCATTTTTCAGCTTTGTATTCTTGTTATTAAAAAGGTGCGCCTAGACATTCCATTTTTGTGCCCATAACCTAGGTTTAAGAGGCCATTTAGTGCCTAGCTTTCATATCTGTTTCTAACACTTGTTGGAAACAACTGGCAATGTACACCAATCCCAGAAACTTTGCAACTCTACAATTCTATGTTGAGATTCCTACATTGCAGGGAGTCGGGACTAGATGACTCTCGGGATCCCTTCCAACTCTACAATTCTGATTCTAGTAAGACTACCGATTTAGGCAGCCAAGTGACATAGGCAGTGTGGCTTGTGACCTTTATGAAAATGAGGGTCTGGCCATTCCATTGATGCCTGGTCTTGACCTCAGAGGTAGACCCAGTGAAGATGGCAATATAAGGTTTAGGAGTGTGTTCACTCCAGACAGTGGAGACATAGGTTCAAATCCCTGCTCAGATAACAAAGATCAGTGGGTGGCATTGGGTCACTCACTAGGCTAGGTCTCAGCCTGGACCTGTTGTGCAAGGATAAAACAAGGAAATGTGCAGTCTGAGCTCACTGAAGTGAAGAGTTTGGAATATTGGAGTTCTGCAGCTCTGTATTTTTACAATTTCTGTAAAGATTGACCAAGTGAACCCTCCTATTTCAGGCATGATCAACAGCAAACTTGTCAAGAAGTCTGGCCACTGCTAATTTTAGTTTAGGTTAAGCAGCAACACCAGACTTTGTCCCCCTTCAAAAGTCAGCCTCAGTGGGCCCAGCTCCACCAGGTACCTCTTACCCCTGCGCTGTGCCAGCTGATCATTATAAGAGCAGTGCCCAAGTTTTGAATTTTATTTTCCTCTTCCCTTCCTGTCCCATTTTCCTCGTCATGGTTTTTTTAGATTAGCAGCCTGCAGGTAGGGACTGTATGTAAGCTGCACAGGGAGCCTTTTTGGCTGAAGAGCAGGATACTTTCCAAAATAAACAATAAATACATTTTTAACAACCTAAAAACCATTACTTAATCCTGAACTCTGGCAACTTAGGGAATGACTGGGTTGTTTCAGCTATCACACTTAAATATAGCTATTAAATAATGAAGGCTGTGCACTCACTTTTCATCATCAAAAACATTTTGGATGGAAACACTGAAGCAGCCATTAAAAAATATGCTAATATATGTCCCTGCATTTTTCATTAGTGGTCTCCATCAAAACTGTCTTATACAAAGCCAGACCACTGGTTCTTCTGAAGCACGGATTGTCAACAGTGCCCTCCTGATGCTGTTGGACTCCATCAGCCTAAGGCAGCATAGCCAAGGGTTAGGAATGATGGATGTTGAGTGTCTTCCACCAGTTTATCCCTTCTCTAAAATACCTTTCACACAACTTATCCTCCAGAAACTGGGGCAGAGTACTGAACCAGAGACATCCCTACCGGCAATGAATTTGCTCCACCTGAATGTCACATAGACTCATTGCTCTGAAATTTAGATTTGAGAAGCTGCAGTACTGTGGGGAGCAGGCAAATGAGAAATTAGGACTAAAGGGCACAAGGCAGGTGCTTTGCTTACTGAACTTGTTTTCTGTTCTGCTACCTGCAAGTTTTCCCAAAGCAAAGACTCATCAGAGGTTTTTTTGTTGTAGGGAGGTAGGGAGCTACTATTCATTAGTACTCCATGATCATCTTAAGATTCCAGGAGAATGAAGTTCTAGAACATTTTATTTTGAATAGCTAAGTTTATAATTCAATGGCACTGCAGTGTGCCAAAACCCCAGGACATGTCCTCAACAGTTGTTTCCATACTGTTGCATCATAATTTCTGGTGTCAACTTTTTACCTTGAAACTTTGTCTCTTGGTTTACAACCATCCATTTACATGGCAGGCAAAGCCAATGTTCCTCATTTTATAAAATGGAAATGTATAGCTATACCTCAAGGCTTCTGAGAAGGTAGAAGAGCAGTAAGAGAAGAAAACTCACCTGAGGAAGGAGTCGGCTGCACTTCTCCATTAACTTCCAGCTGCCAGGCTGGTAACTACCAAGATGGGAAAAGCGTGTAGGTAGGCATGGGATCAATGGAGCCCTCCCTGTGCCCACAAAAACAATATTGGCACTGTAGTCTCTCTTCATTACCGCTACCACACAGGTTAGGCTTCTTAATGAGGGCAACTGCAGTCGTATTTATGAATGACCCCCAGCTGCTTTTTCCTCTTTGTTTCCATCTGATCTAAGTTTGACGATCAATAATTCAAAACTTGAACTCTATGCAGTATTTATGAGCAACAGTGTGGGGTTAATTTTGCTGACAGGCTTTGTAACAGGAGCCCTTCCCTCCTAGAGAAATGGCCACAGCACTAACAGAAAATAATCTAATGTGAATGGAAGTGGGAGAAGAGCCTCACAGTTTGCACAAAAATATCAAAGCGTGAGGGGCTCAGTGTTTTTGATTGCCCTCAGGAATAGAATACATTGCCAAACCAACCCATTTTATTAGGCATTTGCGTAACTTTTCCAAAACAAAAACAAAAAAATGTGCTTTCATAAAAATGAAGGGAATGCTGTGGGACTAATTCAATAAAGAAACACAGCCTGAAAAGTTCTGTTCAATTTTGTGTTGATATTTTGTAATTTAAAAGATGAACACAAAGCCAGAACGTGCACAGGCAACATTAGCTAAAAATACCGGTACGTCTACAATGTATTTTTTTAAGTGCATTATAAAAACACATTCTAAAATGTTAAATTTTAAAAAATCTAAGTGTTTTAGTCATAAAATGCCTGGATAAAGAGTTTTCAAATTCCTCTTGATAGCCTATTAAGGTGCATCTCACCAAGGCAGGATGATCAAACACACATCCCCAAGGCCATTTTTGGTAGCCCATTGCTGCGTTTCCAAAGCCTGGTGAGGTGCTCGGCTTTGAGACCGAGGCGTAAATCTGACGTGTCCTACAGTCCTCCCACCTTCTGAAAGCAGTTAGTGCTTTCCCAGCTTCGGGAAAGACATAGGAGGGCTCTAGGACCCTGCCAGAGCCTTGATGCGAGGGCTTGGGGGAGGCATTAAATCTTGGCCATACTCCCCCACCCCACGCCTGCAGTGTGCAGCCTGTGGGTTCTGCAGTATTCTTGTGGCCCACTTCATATGAAAAGTTGGACCACCCTATACTAGGAGCAATCCACAAATACTGAACCACCAGTGAATAGGCCCCATCACAGGTCAACACCAACCAAGCAGCCCCCACTTGTGGCACCAGCACAAAGGCCCAACCTGCCAATTGTAGGGTCCGAGATGGTTGATACTAACGAAGGTACTCTTTCAGGTACCGATACTTGGATTTAGGGCAGGCATAGGCACTCTGCCCTCCAGATGTTTTGGGACTACAATTCCAATCACCCCTGACCACCGGTCCTGTTAGCTAGGGATGGCAGGAATTGTAGTCCCAGAACATCTGGAGGGCTGAGTTTGCCTATGCCTGATTTAGGGCTTTATCTGCTAGCACCAACACCTTGAGAATCTCACTGGCAGCCAATGTGGTGTTCTCAGGACCAGTGACATAGTCTCAGCAGGCTGTCCGACTTAGTAGCCTAGGAGATGCATTCTGCATTACCTGCAGCCTCTGAACCACCTTTAAGGGCAACCCCATATAATAAATCACTGTATTTCACACAGAAGGTCACCAGAGCATGAGCTATCCCTGCTGCCCCAAAACACATCCTATTAAGTCAACTTGAATGTTATGGTGTTGGGAGAATCTCCACTGTACAAGGTAGTGGCTCCCACTATTCTTTAATGAGCAGATGGTGAAGGGCTATATGAGGAATTTCCTAAATGTTAAGATTACAGGCAAAATTTCAAACCAAAATTTTGTTTCTTGGTGCAAGCACTATTGTCAGCCCATGCCAGTAACAGCACACAGGAATGGTCTCCTCCCATGCAACAATGATGGGGAAATTATTCTAATTGCTTTGCTTCCATAACATCAATCTTGCTGCATTTAGGCTCACAGGAGACCCCATTTGGACACAGCTGGTGATCAGAGTCCTTCCTGGAAGAGTATATGTAACTCGGAAGTGCAAGAGGTTCCACAGACCTGGATCCAAAGTGATTCACAGTAGTTCAATTTCCACAATGTTCTGCCTTCCTGCCTTTATGGATATGGATCCAAGTGCTTTTGAATGTATGACAGTTGTGATGAGTCCCTAGTCAGTGTGGATTTCAGAGCACATTTAAGAGTTCTAATTCCCCCCCCCCAAGAAACCTGGGAACTGTAGCTCTGTAAGGGGTCTCTTATCACCTCTCAGCACCCTTAACAATTCCAAAGATTCTTTTGGGGGGCATGACTGTTGAAGCAGGCAGACTTGCTGAAAAAGTTTTCAGCAAGTGTCTAGCACAATATAGCAGTGTGCCTCGCTGGTCTTATTAACACCAAAGGTAGCTCCTTTGTGATGTATGGGACAACGCAATCCCTTAAGTAAACTGTTCCCAATCTATATATCAATTGCAAAACTTTGAACCTGGCCTAGTACCAAATAGGCATCCAGATGTAATATGTTGACAGGGTATCACACTCTTGTTGGTAACCGTGCTGCAGCATTCTGCAAATCAATTCAGTGGGACTTCCTCTACTAGTACAATCCTAATCATGTCCTACTTAGCCTACTAGAAGCAGATTTTCACTTAAAGTACATAACTCAAGTTTGGCACTTCTAAACCTTGATAAACCTGAGTAAGAATCATTTTTTCCCCCAGATCTGGTATTTTCAAGCATTTCAAATGAGCACTGCATGAACTTTTTATAAAGGAGAGTAATCATACTTCAAAGTTTGAATAATTTATTGAAAATTTAAGAGACTGCAACTGAAGCCCTGTACACTTTCCTTTGAAATGCAGGAACAGCTTCTTTCTCCTGTGGAATACAAAGTTAGAATCTTAGCACTAGGAAACAGTATGCATTCAACAGCTAAAACAAGAGCAAAGTTTTAACAGCTAAACCTCAGTATCTATTGTATTAAATGAAAACCTGGCATATCAGATACAAATTAACACAGCAAGTATATTAAGAGAAACATACATTTCAGCTACATTACCAGATTCTGAACCTCTCTATTTTCCCCTCCAGAATAACAGGGCTGCAGCACAGTTCAAAGGATGCTTCTACTTGAGTGGCACTGTTTGTATGCTTATCAGCATTTTCACATGCATAGTTTTGAATTAGTAATTAGTACAGCTGCTTACATAGGGACCCAGGTGGCGCTGTGGTTAAACCACTGAGCCTAGAGCTTGCTGATCAGAAGGTCGGCGGTTTGAATCCCTGTGACGGGGTGAGCTCCCGTTGCTTGGTCCCAGCTCCTGCCAACCTAGCAGTTCGAAAGCACGTCAAAGTGCAAGTAGATAAATAGGAACCACTACAGCAGGAAGGTAAACGGCGTTTCCATGTGCTGCTCTGGTTTGCCAGAAGCGGCTTTCTCATGCTGGCCACATGACCTGGAAGCTATACGCCGGCTCCCTCGGCCAATAATGCGAGATGAGCGCGCAACCCCAGAGTCGGTCACGACTGGACCTAATGGTCAGGGGTCCCTTTACCTTTACCTTACAGCTGCTTACAAAAACAAATTACGGTAAAAATGTCTTAAAGTTATGCTGCAGTTATTCTACTACATACCTCTATAGCATAGTTAAGGTTTTCCATTCTCCTTCATTCAATCGTGCTGGGACCTACTGGCTAATGCTCTACTGTAAAAAAGGGAAGTTTGAATTACTACATGACTAACAAAAAATCCAAATAGGCATTATTTCAAAGCTTTTCACTGAAGGTACGTTAAGGGTAATTTGGTACTGGCTAATGGTGGGATAAACTTCACTTCTTTAGGCAAGGGACTCTCAGTTCTTTTCACTTCTAACTCGAAAGAAAATGCTTCCAATACAATGAAATTTAGTTATCAATTCATTATAGTATCAACATTCAATATTGGACAATTAATGTAATCAAAGAAAGTCACAGAATAAATATCACATACAAATATACCATTAAAGAATGACCAAACCTTAGGTAACTTTATTAGCATCAAGCGAGAATTTCCTGATCCTTGCTAGTATATAGCTTAGGTGGTTTTTTTTTTGTCACAGCTAACAATTGGAATTTCTTCCTTACCTCCCTGAACCAATATAACACAGGAGACTCCCTTACAGGGTATTTCTTAAGTGATACATGATAATGATTCTAAAATCATGGTCAACCTGTGTCTTGATTTGGGGACTTACAAACATAAAATGCCAACTAAGTAGCCATTTCCAAATGCACGGGTAAAAGCAACATTCCCACTCAGTATTTAATGCTACACATTTTATTATAGATAGCAAACCATTTATTTAAGCTTGAAAGTCTCACTTAGCACAATAGCACTTACTTCTGAATAAACACCACAGACATCACTGTACATTTGTTAATTTGAAACCATAGTTGATCGCTTTAAGAAAATAGGCTTACACTTATCAAGTAAAGAAAAAAACCCAGAAATAGTATTCTGTACCATACACCAAGTACATAGTACATAATTTGCACCAATCAATAGACAGAAACTTGCTACCTCTTGGGCTGCTATCTCTAGTGTTGCTAGCCAATGACCAAGTCAGAGGGAAGAAACAAGATAGCACAATAGGAAGGATAAAGATTATATAAGGTACAGTCATACCTCGGTTTAAGTACGCCTCAGTTTGAGTATTTTCAGTTTAAGTACTCCGCGGACCTGTCTGGAACAGATTAATCCACTTTCCATTACTTTCAATGGGAAAGTTCGCTTCAGGTTAAGTATGCTTCAGGTTAAGTGCGGACTTCTGGATACACGCATACCTCGGGTTAAGTACGCTTCAGGTTGAGTACTCCGTGGACCCGTCTGGAACAGATTAATCCACTTTCCATTACTTTCAGTGGGAAAGTTCGCTTCAGGTTAAGTACAGACTTCCGGAACCAATTGTGTTTATAAACCGCGGTACCACTGTATATTGGGTAGACAACCTTCTTCAAGTAAAGGGCTGAATTTTTCCTCAGGGGAAATGGTTGGGGGCTACATAACAGCAGAGGGCAGTCAAAGCAAAAGCAGGCAGAAACACATTTTCTTTCTGTGACCCCATCCATTTGCTTATACAAGAAGGAAAGGTCAAACCTCCACAACACACAGTGTAAATCAGCTAAGTGGCAGGATCCTGCAGCCCATGGTGCAGGTGAAGGAAAGTGCAGGACTGCATAGGCGGATTCCTTCATCTTAAGGGTAGACAGATGGTGGAGATGCTCCCAAATAACCCTTAATCATTGTTAACATTTAAGTCTGATCTCAGCAATCAACAGCCCCTATCCATAAGTGTTTAGCACCTGGTCACAGGAAAATGCATTCATTTGAGTGCCTTACCTCATATGCAGAAGCACTCTAGTTTCACCCAGCTGGTATTGACTTCACCTATAAGGATAAGAACGGAAGTTACTAAGGGAATACAGACTGCAGTGTTTCTGAAAACAAAGTTTTAAGTTTAAACGTAAGAGTAACTTATGGAATAGCAAACTGAGGGGAAATTACAAATTCTACCAATATTCAGTTGTTGGGAAGTAGCATGGGGCACAAGTAGAAGCTGAATGCTTTATTTCAAATATTGAAACACATTATAGTGAACAAACACAACTAGACTGAATGAATTAAATCCCAACTGCCAACCTAAGCATAAGGATATGCAGCCAGAGGTACGTTACCTCTTATGTGCAGATGCAAAGCCATTGCATTCAACTATGTGGTTGCTTTTCTGAATTGTTGCCATACACCCCCCAACCCCATGAAGCAAATAGTCATTTGAACTAATGGAAGGCCAGTCTAACGGTCTCCTGAAATCTTCACAACAGAAATTGGAATTTATCAGTCTTTCTAACTTTTTTTCTGCAGTTGTCCCTCTATTCCCCCCAATTCCCTTTTCAGTCTCATTAAGGGCATATAGCAAGTGAAAAGACAACCTTTCCACCTATAACTAACTCTTAAAACAGCCCTTTAAGATGTAAGAGACACTGCCAGCCAGACAATGTGCCAGTTTCCTGAAGTCCACATCTTAGCTTAGTACTTTTGCAAAATGGAAGGAACACACATTTTAGGATAAAGCAACACAATTTATGTTCTTTTCAATCACTAGCTATTTCCGTCATCCGTTCCCAAATCTCACATTGTACAGGGATTGAATCCAAGTTTTGTCTGGGGGAATTTATATACACCACCATGGGTTTTCATAGGCACATGCTAATGCAAAAATCCAGAGTGGGAAAAGTCTCCCTTTTCTCCTCCCCCTCCCAATCCCACCACCCTCACAGCATTTGCTTAACCCCAGTGAGTGGCATAAAGGCAGATCTGCAACTGACCTGTTGATTCCAACCTTGCTAGCTGTGATGGTGGAAAACAACCAATGGTCCAAACAAACCTAAAAAAGCACAATCTCTTCATATTGGGCTCCATTTAGAATGAGTGACTATAGGCCTTCCTGATTAGCTGGAGATCATTAGCAGTTATTGTTTGAATGCCGAACTATCCTCAAACATCTGTTCAGCTATCAGGGAGGGACTGCAGCCAATAAAAGCTTTGCACACTCAGTATAGTAAAGCCTCCCTCCCCCACAAGGTTATGAAGTGCTTCTCTCCTGACAGCACCAGTAATCGGAACCGCCTAGCAGATTACGCATAATGTATTCTGGCACCACACTTCTGAGCTCTTAAGTCAGTTTTTGTAAGAAATCAAAAGTATTCAAAGACCAGAATGAAGAGTTTAAAAATGGAATACAATGCAAGCACTTTGTTATTTATCATGCCACTCTGACAAAAGTGGTGGTATTTTCAGCAGACGAGTTACTGCCTAGGATATGTACTGTATTTCTGTTTGTCACTGCATTTAAGTATGTACCCCACAGCCTTATTCCAATTCATCTGGTCTAAGTGAGAAATATCTATTAAACCCAATTATGCAGAGATCCACACTTACTGGTTACCATCCCACACCAAGTAAACCCTGGGCATACTGGTCAAAACAGTAACTACTGTGGTTGGTACATATCTGCAATCCAACTACTGCAGTTGTTTTATTGCATTCCTAGTGGAGCTATTATCACTAGACTTTGGAGATCTAGCTTAAGCTTGGGCGGAATTAGTTGCACAATGCATATGCTGCTCATACCAGTATTTCACACACACTTTTCAGTGGCAAACTGTTAAAAGTACAGAAGACATGTTTATCCAGTCTGAGACTGCTGCTGCTATACGCCAAGATTCATTAATGAATCCTGCTCAATTATTAAAGTCCTTGAAATACAGTACCTACGTTTGACAGAAGCACAGTTCAGCCCTAAGTAAAATATTTCCAATTCTTGTGCCAGATCAGATGGAAACACTTTTTAAGACACAGAATATTGAACTACCTAGCAAACAAAGCCAACAGACCTGGAGGGTAATACATGTTAGGTATGTAACCCCATTATGTATTTTCACCATCAATGAAACAGAAGAAGCTACACCTTTTTGGTAAGATGTATATGGAACATGAGAAGTGGGAGTTCGATTTTTTTCAGTGTATCATTTGAACAAATTCCACAGCCATTATTCCACAGCCACCCAAACACATTACATAACTAACCACTAAAGTTACAAAACACCACTCCCCACCCAGCAACCAGGGCAAGTTACATATGAATATATAGCTTTCTAGCCAATAAAGGGCTGAAATGTGGATTTTGCCATGAAAGTGGAAAATGTATTAAGAGTACTTATTCCTATGAGCAACAAACAGGACCTTGAGTAGATATTTACAAGTTGTACTCCCTTTCCCATCCCCATTGATCTCTAAGAATCTTTTTGGTACACAGTAAAGATGGAAAAAAGTCATATGCACGAAGGAATCACGGGTCTGAGGCACACATCTCAGCATCACGGTTAGCTTGCCTAATGCTGATTGCAGGTTAGGCCTCAAATCTAAGCATCATACAGTATGAGTAGTGCTGCACTGAAATTCCATGGTCAGAAGTGTGATGCCAGAGTACCCCCACAGCAAGATTACACAGAAAGTCACCAAGTTAGATTATAGTGCTTTTTACCTACCTGTATGCAGGCGACAAAGAATCTCGGAGCAAGCAGGAATACTACTTCCAGGTCCTAATGTCCACTTGTGGTACTACGTTCCTCACAGTTATGCACTGCGAAAATGCTGACTAAGTGCTGTTATGTAGCAGGCCACTACTTTTTAAACAGTGTCATATTGCAGTCTCAAACTCCAGAAAAAAGCATGCTGCCACAAGTGGTTGCCCAGGAGATGCCAAGAAGTTGTTTTTAAAAAAGCAGATACCACAAAATACGCACAGAAACATAAATTCAGTTTTTCATTATAACCGGCAAGGATGTGGTTATAGCATGCTAGGGGGTTTAAGAACATGGGAAGAGATAGGAATTTGTGCGGAGGCCCTTTTGTTGACTGAAAGCATAGTGGGCATGCAGAAGTGTAATAGTCACTCTTCTGCTCAAAAAGCACCTGCATGTAAGCCCAAAGAAGTGTTTAAAACACATTTTTAAAAAGATAAAAACTAAATAGAACATCCAATTCAGTGAGAACTCAGAATCAATTAATTTGCTGGTACTTGGGGTCCTGCTTAATATGCTTTGAAGTCAAACTACTATACAGGTATTTAAATGTGCAGTTGTCAAGACTTGCCAGGTAAGGTAAAAGAATAAACTGCAGCTCACTATCTGTCCAGATTTAACATCAGCCTAGATTTAGACAGAATGAAACAAGAAATGAACCTTAGGAAGGTAATGGGACCATCAGCCTCCTTCACTCTTCAAGATTACAGTACTAGAAAAGAGCATGGTTTAGGGTATGTGCCAGCATCCTAAGGAAAAATGGCATGTAATCTGAAAAATAAACTGAAAATTAGTGTCCACGTCCAGAGACCCCACCACTGTCAATCTGAGTTTCTTCCAGTGGGTGTCACATGAACACCCTTTCAGAAAATGACCTGCAGGTGACTGAGCCCCTAATATCAAATGACAATGAAGCTGAACTTGCAGGTTCACTGACCTGTATACAAGGGTTTCTCTACACAGGTATCCAGCTCAAGAACTGTAAGTTAAACATTTCCCTACTGTTCCTATAGCAGCTGGTTTTGGATCTCACTTCCTGAAAGGTTGTGGAAATGTAGCTCAATCCAACTGCAGTACTAAACAATCATCCAGCAGCCTTAACCACCATTTCCCAGCATTCTTGCATTTAAAATGTTGCTTAGCACAGAGCTTTGTGCTAATAGTTTGTATGATCAAGATGTAATCATTGATGGCACCAAGGTTTATCTGCTCCTGTTTTAAGCATATTACAGGTAGCCCATTATTGCCAAAACAGAGTAACACATTTGAAGGATTAAAAGCTGTAATAGTCAATTGTTGAATAAACATCCAGAATAAAATGCAACCAAGCAGGTTGATCTTCATTTCATCAACCACAGTATTTTTTGAACTGGGAAACACTGCTCCCAGCATTTTAGGTGCCATCAGGGTATGGAGTCCAAGACACCTTTAATTCATACATGTCTTTTATTAAGTTAAGGATGAATGATTCAACCACCCTACTAGATTTAACACCAAATGTATACAATGTGTCCTGAGGTTCAAAACTTCCAAATTTTAATATTTAGAACCTCAAGCATCAGGTTTGTCTGGCAATTTACTAGAGTGTAGGATACTATGCATTATTAACCCCAAAGTAACAAAGGATACTTTCATTTCTGTACTCGAGTTCACAAACTGCAAGAGTTGTAAAATACAAGTGCCCTCCCATCCAAGCATTCTGATTAAACATTAACAGTAAAAAAGGGCAGCCAGGTCTTATAACACTGAACATGTTGGGATGTCTCACTGAACAATCCTTTAAAAGAAGTTCAGATAGAAGTTCAATACAAGCCATGTTATGAAACCTGAAATGGGAGATGCTTTTAAGATACTCAGCAGCAAATACTACTAAATGTCTGCCAACACATTTCCCTTCTCCGACCATCTTACTCAAGACTAAAGTAAGTTTTGTGTGTCTGCATCAGATTGCCAGTGCTTCCTTACTGCAGGGCAATTAAAGCCTTTAAGCCCCTTAACACAAAATCAAGTACTAACTGCATTGCAACTTTCGTAGAACGAGCGTAGGTGTATTTTCAAGATGAGTCCACCTCTTAAGTTATTTCATACTCATCTAATTAGGTCTCATTGCATATTGATAGGTCAGCAGCTCAATTAAGACATTTTATTGCAAAGCAGCACCCAGGTCATGTTGTGCCAGACACCAAATTAGATTTCAAGCAATGTATGCACAATGGAAGGTGCAGTATCTTTGCTCTGTATACTTGGATCCAAGAAGGATAACGTTTACGATATAAAAACCATTGCTACATTTAGTCTATTTATTTTAGCACAGTAAAAAAAGTTTACACTTGGGAATTCAAATGGCACACCGTACACTGCCATCAAGGAAGGGACGTTATACATCAAAAAAGCTAGGTTTTGAACACTGCATTACATAATTATATTTTTCTTGCCCAGACCACTTACAAATTCTAGGTCATTAAGTTTCTAACATCCATAAAAACATAGCTTTCTTACTAAAATGCAAGAATTAAAAAAAAGTAGTGTCTAAACAAGACAAACAAAACAAACTGGAATGAAAATCTACAAGTCACATCTAAAATCGGGGCTTTTTGTTTGGGCCTTCATATTCTTCTCTCCCTCTCCCATAAGCTGCTGGAGTTCCAGGCCCCATTCCTCTAGGGCCCTGGCCACCTACAGGCCCCGCACCTCCCTGCCCAAATCGCTCTGGGCGCTATTAGAACATATTAAAGAGTTCATTATATGTAGTTGATGTCCATGTGTTTTAAGTATATATTTTAGAAGGTTCCGTAGTCAACGTTCGTCGATACAATCACCATTGAGCCGATCCACAGGGTACCGGGAACATAGAAAGGAAAAAAGGGTAATTTAATAATTAGTTTAATTTAATACATGCCTTGAGGTATGTTCCCAACTTGATCCATTCTCAAATGCCTGCTTCAGCAAAAAGATCTCCCTGAAGTGCTAAAAATGCAATCATTAGTATAGGCTTGATCTAAGAATTGTCTCAAAAAGAGAGTTCTGGGAGTCTGCCACCATTACTTTGCTCATCTGTACTGCAGCACAAAGTTGTCAGTCAACAAGGCCCAAGTAAGCCTAGCCATAGGCCAGGTTCAGCTCCCAAAAGGAGTCATCTTATGTAAAGATGACTACTTACCAATTTAATAGTTTGTCATGACTCAAGACTACAGTCTGCTTACTGAAAATGCAGAAATCTGAGAGCAAAAGTTGTTAAGACACCAATGAAGAACAAGGAATAACATGAGCCTAATGATAGATTTACCTAACCAAGACAAAGTAATATGAACTATTTGCACAGAATTTTGCTTTTTAAGTAGTTTGACTGCTCTAAACAGCCCCACAGAGGTCCCTAACCTCATGAGGTTTAGCAAGAAGTCCACTATGACTCTGCAGATACTGAACGCTTTCAATTCGTTTCCCAAGGATTCACAAAAGTTCAGACAATGATAAAACAGAGCAGTTAACTTTCCAATTATCTGTATTTTTTATTGAGCTATTAGGCACCAAGTAGAGTGAAATGGATCAAATATTTCATGTTAAGTCCTGTGAGGTTAAACCTAGAACTACTTTCATACAAAAAAGGCTTTCTAGAAGCCAATTCATTCAGCATGGCTCCTTTGAAAACTAACTGTATGAATCACTTTAACCAGATACACATGCAGATTCATTTTGTGAAAGTTTTCTCCACAGTAATCCCACAAACCAAAACCTAGAACGCTCCAACCAAAAAAATCACTAATGACAAATCACATGCATGAGCCCTTCACTGATTTGCATAGGTATCCAATCTTGGAATCACCAAGAGTCTGGAATTCCTAGTGTGCAAACAAGCAACTTTAGTAAAATTTCCTGCTGGTTGTTTTAAAATCCCCGAAGGCCAAGAATGAGCATATCCTGTGCGGACAGTCTACTTTTAAAGGTTATTAGCAGGTAAGGCAGCACATTGCTACATGCAAAGCACTGCCCACTGGAAAAGCATTCTTCCAATACCACCAGTTCCAAGACTTTTTGAGTATTTCATATGCACTGTTTGTACTATTAAAATTTTGAAAACATTTATCTAGGATTTACCAGACTACCTATTTCAATAGAAGCCTAAAACCAATTGCTAATCCTTTAAACTGCAAGGTCACCTAGTTCCTAAGACACCATCTTAAGAACTAGTTTCCCCGGGGGGGGGGGGGGTGTGGAGATTCTGTTTCCACAAAAAAGTGGCACACAAGGTACTAGGAGTTTATCCTAGTGAGCAAAAAACTGTGATGCGCACATTCATCTTGTCCCTACAATTGGCCATGAATTTTAAATCATGCATTAGAGCATACCCTTAAGGTGTATGTATGCACCACACCAGCACTGACTACACTTGGATTACAGAATATACCACACATATAGTGTGACTCTGCATATTTTTACAAGGCCTACTGTACTAGTACAGGCATAATGGATGAATAAAAAGTCTATCAATAGATCTACTAGCCCACCATGGCTATACAGAGCCTCCAGATTCAGAGGCACTATGCAAGTGCCAGTTAGCTAGGGAGCAGCAAATTCAAAGAGCGCTACTGCCTTCATGCCTTCCTTGTGATAATCCAGATGCATCTGATCGGCCACTGTGGGAAAGAGAATTGTGACCACAAACCTTTGATCGCTCTTAAGTAAGGGAATTTAAGCAGTATCTAAACATCATGACCAAATTATATATTGTCCTTTAAGCATCAACAAGCAACTTAATCAAGAAGTACCGTACAATAAGAACCTGCCTACCTTGAGCAAGAACTGCTTTGTTCACATGCTATGGCATAAGCCAACAAATACAATACGGTATACTGTTTGTATTTGATTGCTCACTACTGTCTACCTGTGACTAATCAGCTGCATTAAATAGTAAAAAGTATGCGTTTCACAAGGTGTGCTGATTATAATTAGGCTTGGAAGAGTGTGCCTCCATCTATTTTACAAGTATTTCACTATCACTTTTATGTCCCACAGTCAACTCAAGTTCAGAAAGTGACAGACCACTTCTGCTCATTAAGCTAACAACAAGAACTTGTAATTTTTCCGAAGATGAAAATTGATGAATTCCTTCCAAGCTCAACCAAAGAACTCCAAACCCAACCAGCTACTGAAAGAGCAATACCCGAAGCAGGAGTGTCCGAGTAGACCTCCCACCATACCAAGCAAAGACGTGTCTCAGCTTTACATTGCCCAAGAAGCCCCTTGCTTTGCACTATTCACACTTCTGGAAAAAGGAAGGTAAGAGGTGCTACACATCTACGGAATTTGTTTGGAATTGAAGTCAAGCTGCCACAGAATACATTACCATATCGCTTCCCATCATGGAGCCACTCATAGATGCTTGTCCAACTCCAGGACTGGTTTCATAGCCAAGGCCAGTACCACCTCCTAAAGGTGGGAATTTCTGAGCAGCTGTACCATAGGGATCTATAAAAGAAATCCGGTGGTTATATGCAGGATAGATTACAATCATTCTTGTGTGAAAAGTTTAACTGAAAAATTATTTACCTCCCATGTTCATTGTGCTGGTACCTCCCATTCTCATGTCCCTCTCCCTCTACAAAAAGCAAAATACAGAGTTTTAGGAACAAATAAAACACTTCATGAAGACAGGAGTGCCTGGCGTGCTCTGGTCCATGGGGTCACGAAGAGTCGGACATGATTAAACAACAAAACACTTCATGCTTTGCATTCTTGGTACGATACACAAATCAGAGTAAGATAGCATTATCTCTCATGAGATTGCTGAAATATACAGCAAAACTGGAGGAATATTTTAGAATTCCAAGTACAGAATTAAGAATGTATTTTGAACTCCTAGGGATCAAAACATGAGGAGCAAGCACCTGGGCATAGCCCTAACTTACAGGGTCCATGTAACCCATTCTACTATAACTTTCTTCTCTCTGTCTTCTCATTTGTTCTTCCATCTCACGTTGGCGGATCATCATCTCTTCTTCCCGCCTACGGCGCTCTTCTTCCTGTCTGAAAATTCAGATTATCCATTAGATTCCAGAATATCACTAAATTCTGCATCTCTGTAAACTTAAAACTCTGTACTTAAGTATCATGAAACTATCAAACTTTGTTGAAAGAGCCAACGTAAATGATAATCTGAACACAATTAAAGAAACAAACATGATAAACAGCTCACTCCAAAACATGAAACAAAAAGTAGTATTTTTACCTCAGCTGGATTTCTTTGCGTTTTTGCATCTCTTGATTGTGAAGTTCTTCCATACGCCTCAGTTCTTCTTGTCGCCTCATGAGATCTGAAAATTTGATTTTACATTACCAACAATTCACCATACATAAGCATCTTGCTTATTCCAAGACAGTATCAGAATTTTTTTTAAAAAGCAGTCATGTGTGAAGTTAAGCTAAAGTACATAATACAACCAGCTGTCTAGTTCCCCTGCTTAAAATCACATTGTTCTCATCAAATTTATGATGGCATATGTATATATATGGGGCAAACATTGCATTGGCAATGACCTAACTACTTCCAGCCAGTGGTCTGAAGGTGGACAACATTCACATCTTGCAGTGCCTCTCCAAGAAGCATTCCAACCATTACACTTTCATTTGTAAATGGGATTCAGGTACTTAAAAGATTTCTACAGTTAGCTCTCGAAGCAAAGCATCATGTACTTTGCACTGCTTAACATATTTGAATACAACATTAGGTCACAGAATCCTAGCACTACAGTAGAGTTGGAAGGTACCCCCCCCAAAAAAAGTAGTCTAGCACAACCCTGGCAAAGCAGGAACCAGAGCTTATTTAGCCTCTGTAGGAATAGTTGACCCAGAAGGTTCTGCAGAACCCTTTTACCAAGAGGTGAAGATGCTTCTTCCCAGAAAAGCTCACATAGCTTCAGAAGGCCTCAGTTCAGCTAATAATGCTCTTCAGGCAAGTTTTGCAAGCGCTCTGACTCTGGGGAGGAGATGCAGAAAATCAAGCAATGACTGGTAAAATACCTTGGCGCAAAAGATTTGCCTGATGCTCATGGTATGCATCTTCCATTTCACTTTCCAGTTTGTCCTTAGCATCTTTCATGTTTTTCTCCACCTGATCTCTCTGTTGTTTCTCCATTTCATCCAAAGACTTCCATCGCTGAGAGTATTCATATTCAAAACTTCCAGGCTGTGCAAACCGTGGAGGAGTCTCTCTCTCCCTAGATACCAATTGAAAATCCAATTAATAATGACAGTAGAGCTTATTTGCCAAAATAGTCAGCAGCAATATTGATTAAGTCAGGTAACAAGTAATGAGAAATTCAGGACTACTGAAAATCCACGGAAACTTAAAATTAGGACATTAAGGAACTTTTAGATTGGAATCACTATAGTTACCAAGAACCATTAATATACGATAGGAAAAAGGATCAGCTAATAAAACTGCACAAATGATCAGAAATATTGGATGGGAAAGGACTGCAGAGAATTATTTTTTTATAAATGTACTGTTTCATAAAATAAAATTAAAGACAAAATCATGTCCAATAAGCCACTGAGATAGGTAAGTGGACTCTAAAGTAACATGTTGGATGTTTTCCTTGTCTCCAAACAAGGACTCACTAATTTCTCGTTTTCTTTTCCAATAAATCCAATATCCTGTGGTTACTGAGTTCTTCTGTTCTCATTAGGATGCAGAGGTGGGGGCTTACAATTGATTTTTTAAACTTCTGCAAACCTTGGGGGGGGGCCTTTCAGCATACTGACTGATACCTCTCTCATTTTTCAGTGGTTCTGATTTGGGCTCTAATCCTGTCAGCATTAAATCACACATTTAAATGTGATTTAAAACGCATTTAAAAGTATACGCAATACTAGCCGAATGTAAAATGTGTCAAATTGCTATCCCAAAGCAGCACAATTTATGCTGTGCAAGCAGGTTTAGTGCCCTTCCCTTTAAAAACTTGAATGGACGGCAGGGGTGGGAAACTCATGTCCCATGGATAAACACTGCTGACTTCAGCCAATGTGTGACAGGACAGGGTAAAATTCTGAATGGCACTGCTTAAGTATTTTGCCAACCAGGGCTCCTGCTCATCAGCTAACCAGCATGGGCCAATTCTGCACAGACAGCCAAAGCAAGTATGTATACTGCAGGCTTCTGCTTCCCATAGGAGGGGAAGGAATTGCAAAAACAAAAAACCAAACCTTTTCTTGTCTTCATTCCTCCTGCTTCAACTGCTGCTGCTCGCTCCTTCTGCAGCACTGGCCAGGTGGTAAGCAAGAGGCTTTGACAGGTGGCTAAGACAACCCGACTGTCAATCATGTGATTGAAATGTCTGCAATCCAACAAACCTGTCAAATTTGGTGTGCAAGATTGGTTGCGACAAGGACTTGGCCCACGGAGCCTCAGAATTTCCCAGCTCTGGTGTAAAGTATGCTATCGAGTTCCCATGTCAAAGTAATCCCACATAGTTTTAATTTCAGTACCACAGTAAATACATTTTACTGAATTTCAGCTAAAATATGTCAATACCTTTAGCTATTAACAAACCTTTTAAGATACATCATGTAAAATTAACATGATGTGCATTTAGTAAGCAAAATTAACAATCAAATGAATACTGTACGTCAAATCAGATCTCCATCTATTTAGCTCAATGGGAAATTTCTCAAGGCTTTTTAGGTTCAGAGAACACACTTTACACCTCATGCATTATAAACTACAATCAATATTAAGTTATGCTAATCGTACATGTTTAAAAGTGCTTACTTTTGATACATTGGATTTTTCTGAGCCAGCTTTTCTGGAAGACCATCTTCATCATCCAACTGTTCAAGGGGCTCCACAATAACAGGTCTTGGAGTACTAAAAATAAGAGCAAAAGACACTTTAAAATAGTGCTGAAATTTTCAAGTTGCATGTAATGGATTGAAGACTACCATAACCACACAAATTCCAATCAATTATTACATTTACTCACGTTGTCAAAAGAAAGACGCCTTCAGAGCAACGTTCAAATGCTTTCCGAGCTGCTGGCTTAGATGCAAATTCAACAATGCCCTTTCCTGTTGATCTGCCACGATCATCTACAATCACAATAGCTCTTTCGATTGGGCCAAACTGAGAAAATGCTTCCTCCAGCAATTCATTGGATACATATGGGGAAAGATTACGCACAGAAAGAGCAGCAGCATGGGTGGCAAAACGCACACGAAGCTGCCGTCCTCTCATGGGAGTATCATCAAGCTCAGCCTTTGCAATTTCAGCAAGAGCTCGGGATTCCTGTGAATAGATTAACAACAGAAATGTTACCTCTTTTACATTCTTAACCTTCTAACTGTGCATAACATTAAGCAGTAATATGTATAACACATATGAAAAATTTATAAAAATTACACTCACCAGTTTAATAAAGCCAAAGCCTTTTCCTTTATTGATAAAGACTTCACCAGGTTCACCATATTTAGAAAATAACCTCTTAAATTCCTCCTCCGTTATATCAGCAGGCAAGTTCCCAACAAAGAGACGACAGCGCTGTGTGTAGGTCTTCTCTCCAGGCCGCCTCAGAAGCGACAAATTGGCTTTAAAACCCTAAAAATACAATTAATGACACACTATTGACTAAGCTTTCAGGAACTGCTAACTATGCAGAAAAATGTAAAAGGTTAAAGATTTATACAATCTGAAGAGAAACCAGAGTATATATGCAGAATAACGGTAACTCTGCAAATATGAAACTAATATGATACAAACCTTCTCCCGAGAATAACGGCAGCTAATGTGTATCACCCTCCAGATGTTGCTAAACCTCCTATTGCTTATTTATAAGGCTTAAGAAACCACTTTTCAACAAATGTTTTAGTTAGGTTGTACATCAAAAATATCAAAGAACATAGCAAATATCTATAACTACATATAAAAAAATCATCCCTGACTATTGGCCATGATAGGTGGGGCTGATAGGGAGTGCAGGGTTCAATAACATCGGTGGTATGTGTGTTGCGGATTCCCCATGTCTGCTCTAAAAGACAATCAAATTACTTTTAACTCCTTCCCTTTCTTTGTATATTTACACAACTGCACACTTCTAGAGCCTTTCTACATGCATGCAGACTAGCACATCAATCTAATAATCAGTTCTACTCTTCTGCCCCACCCCAAGCTATCACCTTGCTTACATAACCAATGGTTGCAATTGATAAACTAGTTTTCCTCTTACGGTAGATAAAAAAAACCTACCAAACAGCTTTATAGCCACTTGGTTAGTTATTTTCCATTTCCATTCTACTAGGCTTCACAATCAGTGTACATGTTACTCAGTAACTCCTATTCCAGTATGTCCGTTTTTATGGAAAGCAAATATATTCTAATTGTTGCCTTCCACAATGCTGTCTTTTTATGACAATTGCAATTTCAAAAGTACTTCAAAGTTTTTCACCCATCATACAAAATTCTTACCAAAATATGCTCCTCTGGACCAAATAACTTTTTCCAAATTAGGATTATGACAAAAAGTATTTAAGTCAAAAAGAGCATTAATTTCCCTAAAAACACTGTCCCTACTAAACATCTGTACACTCAATAGAATTATCACTGAACATAAATTGGAGTTTTATCAATGGCATAACCTGCTACAGCCAATGCTTAAATTTCACAGTCATACAATGCTGCATTCTGTGGTTTGATCTTGCTCTGGAAACTAGCTTTGTCCCATTATGGCCACTGCAGCTCATCAAACCCACCTTATCCCAAAGTATGTGAATACAGCGCCCAGTACACTGTCCTGGCATTTTTTGAAGTACAGCCTCCAAAGCAGAAACAGGCCCTTAAGCTCCAATCCATTCAAATGTCATTTACTGAAACAATCCCGTTAATACCATTCTTCAGAGTTCACCAATACATGGCTAGAATACTGAACAGTATATACCTACAGTTGAAAGCCAATCACACAAGTACAGAAAGACTTCTGAGACAAGCCAAATTCCTGCGTATTCTACAGCAGTTCAGTACAGCCAGCAAAACTCCTCCCAACAAAAAGCATTCCAGACTACTGTAGGACTAAACTGCCAACATTTCACCATATCAGCAACCATAATGCAAGTTCTCCTTTGCTCTTTACTCACACACCCATCACACTTCTACAGCCTTTTGGACGAAAATGACTTTCCCCTCCACTCAAGTGTTTCCCCTGTCAAACTGCAATAGGCACAATGGGTATCCACCTATCACAAAACACATCATTTCACTTGATAAGTATACTGTAGCGCTAAATGCCTGTCCTCTCACCCCCCCCCAAATCTTAAGATCCGCAAAGTTTTTCGTTTCATTGTTAACAGCTTTAAAGCGCCACCTAGGAAATTTTTAAGAGCAAGATTTCACCGTAACTTAGCTCCCATTGCTGTTGCTACGACAGAATGCGAAATCTGGAATAGCAAGAATTTTGAGGCAGAGTAAACTTCGGGACAAGATATAAATAACGGTGGACATGTTTTTTAGAAACCAAGATAGCACAAGATTTAAATTGAGGGACTTTTACCTATTCAATCCCACCACTACAACTCCACCCCTTTTAGCAACTCAATGCCACGCCCACTCCCCGAAGCAAACGCGCGGAACCTCCCCGAACACTCTTGCACATGCGCATCTCAAACAAAATCAAAATGGCGCCGAGGAACGCCGCACAGGGCGAGGAGAGAATAGCGAGCCGTATGAGCCGCCATCTTGTCCCGAATGCCTGTCATGACAGGGCTGGTTAAGGGCCCAAAAATCTACCCACCTCCGCATCGGACATTTTCTCCCCGCCGGCACCCTGCTGCTGCTGCGAGTGCTGGTGTTGTTGCTGCGAAGGGTGCTGGTGCTGGTGTTGATGCTGGCCTTGTCCTCCACGCCTCTCGCCGCCGCCGCGATGCTGTCCGAGCCCTCCGCTCTTGGGGCCTCCTCCTTGTTGAGGGCCTCCCGGTCCGCCCTTTAAGCCACTTTGTCCTCCGCCGCCTCCGGAGGACTGACCGGGACCCTTTTTAGGGCCCCCCTGGACCGGACTTTGGCTGGGCGGCGCAGACTGCTGCTGAGACGGCGGCGGATCACCACCTCGGCCGCCGCTCTGGAGCCCCGCGGAGGCAGCAGGAGCGGAGGTCGAATTCGGAGTGGGGGCGGAGGAAGAGACCGGAGGCGCTTGGCCGACCTGGTTTTGGGTGGGCCCCACGGAAGGCGACGAGGCTGCTGGGCTGGAGGAAACGGAGACGGAGGCCGCGGAGGAAGGAGGAGTGGAGGCCGAGCTGGGTGGCTTGGCAGGCTCCGGCTTCGGGGGGCCTCCAAGACCACCGGCAATGTGGTGGTGGCCCCCGCGGGCCTGGCCAATCCCGCCTGCCATGCCCGGCGGCGGCGAACGGAAGTCGTGGTTCCCCGGGAGGCCGCCTCGGCCTCCGCCGCCCCCGCGCCGATGGAAGCCGCCTCCACGGCTACGGAAACGGTCTCTCGACATGGCAAAAATGGTGGCGGTTGGGGTGGTACCGTACAGCGACACGACTCTTTTCTCCTCCTCGGAGTCCGACAGAGATCAAAATGGCGACAGGCGCTGAGGTAAAAACGGCCTCGCTGCCGCCTTTGTCCCACCTTTATATAGCCTCGCAGTACAAGCGCAAAACTCCGCCTCTTTCTCCTCGCCACGGCCAATCCAATAAACAATCGCTCTGGTTAGATTGATGAGGACGTTAACCAATCAGTTTGTCAAGTTGTTTCCCTCTCTGGAAAAAAGGGGGAGGGAAATTCCGCTTCTCCCTCTATGCAACTCACTAAACCAATAGTGAGGCGCAATGCAAGAAAGATTGACAGGGAAATTATACAATAGGCATTTGAGTTGGTAGATAGAAGGCGGGCAACGTCCGTTAACTTCTCTCTGCATTGATTGGGTCGTTTGGTCAGCAGAAGGCGTGGCTTACTAATACATGTAACTAATAGAGAGGTTCAGATTGTGCGCATACCAGAGAGCCTTGCTGCAGACTAGCCGGAGGCTATGGGTGCCACGTGGTTCGCCATGGGTTTAACCCAGTTTCATTATTACGAGCATCTTATAGTAAATAGCTGTGCAACTGATACCATTATATTCCCATAAATGCTATGATAACGTGGTCATGATAGCAATCTTAAAACTGCTATATATCTAAAGTGGGTGCAGCACCAAACAGCTACCATGGTCCTTTTTCACTTGCCCTGCTGTTCCTGCTTGGCAGTTCCCCACAATGTGCCAATCCAATCCATATGTGCGCAATTTAAGGTAACACCTCATGCATTGGATGGAAAGCTTCTGCCATAATGAATTTAGGATGCAACAAGACATGCATTTTTGCTTGAAACAAACTTACACAACAACCCTTCTGTATTTGGGTGAAAAACATACTGTATTAGAACAATCGTAAAAGAGCAAGTTTAGCATTTATCATATTTTCTAAAGTTAACCATTTCATTTGCAGTTGCTCACCTCTTTCACAAAATCATAATATCCAGAGTCCTTTGGGAAGGAAGGAAACTGACAACCCCATGGAAAAGTTTGTATTGTAGGCCTGCTGTGAAATACTAGGCCCCATTGCCTAGAAGTAAACCCCCAGCATGAGCATGGTCACTTCCAGGGCTTTTTTTTCTTCAGGGGGTACTCAAAGGTACGCAGTACCAGCACCTCTTTTTGTTGTGGTTAAAAAGTGTGGCACTTTCTGTAACAACTTCATGGTGAGTACCAGAACCTATTTTTCTAGGGGGGGGGGGAGAACCACTGGTCGCTACCAATTACTAAGCATCCTCAAAACATTTGTGAGTTCTGACCCTGTACCAGTGGGAATTTTGACCTTAAGCAGGAGGCATTTCCCCCCTGCTTGTTTGCCAATATGAATGACATTGTAGTGGTGCTAGCAGTCAGCAGAATGAGTCTGATGGTGACGGCCGCGCTTAAACAAAATGGACGGTCCTTTTCAGAGGTGAGGCTGCATAAGCCAAGGACAGAAAATGTTCCTACCACTAGGTGTCTCAGAGCACAGCCGCAGGAGGCGATGGTCAGCTGTTCCCCATGCTGGGGTGGGGAATACAGTTTGTAAATGCTCCTTACAACAGTTACCGCATTTATTTCCATGCAATTTATTTCAATTTTGACCCATCTGCCCTTCTAATACTTACACATCAAAGTGGGCAACTTGCAGCAAATTAAAATCAAGGTGTTGCAAAACAACATTGTTACAATACAAAAGGAAGCAGGCCTTACATATTAAAGACAACTCTTCATTATTATTTACCCTGCAATAATTAAACTTTGCTAACTGCCAGAAGACAGTAAGAAGAGGGGGGGGACTTTTTAATTATCCTGAGTGGTTCCTATTTGCCAATGGTACCTACCTCGTAAATGTAAATTCTGAAAGATTCATCATGGATTATACCACTTTGGTTTCTTTTTAAGACTACTGATGCAATGCATAATAGTCAGATGAAATGCTGCTGAGAGGAATAAAAGTCTACTATTTAATCACTGGCAGACTCAATGGCAGAGTCATTCCTGACTAGCATAGCTCCAGACTTCATTTTTGTCACCGAACCTTCATTTCAAAAATGAATTGTACAGAATTGCAAGGTAATTCAGAATTAAACTGTCATACAATGCAAGTACGCAGCCCCTTTCCCTTTCCCCCTGCTTTGTTTTCTCTCATCCTATTCTCCTCTCTAACCTAAAGACAATGGCCACAATACCAGAAGTGAGTATCATGAGTGCTGGTGGGGATTTATTTCCACCAGTTATGGGACTACATTTGTGGTAACAAGGAGCCAGACAATTTCACCAGTGTTGTGGGCTGCTCTCCCTGCTGAACTATGGGACTCCCCGTCCATACAGTACAGGCATTCTGCCAGCTCTTGAAGACATACACTCAGACATACATTCAGGGAATTTCCTAGATTCCCTGACTTGAATCCACTGCTTTGATGGCTGTTTTAACTCACACAGTTTTAACGACCTTGTTTATTATATATTTTATGTATTACCCCATACTGTGTCCTGCAGCACAGTATTTCTTTCCTTGAAGTCCCTAAAAATATCAGAAAACCAACAATCCACAGCAGGTCAGAGCAGGGCTTCCAGTGTGGCTGCCCTTGTTTTATGGAACAGATACAACAGGCACCCAACTGCTTGCGGTTTCCAGCATCAAGCAACAACATTTTTGTTTCAACAGGTCTCACCTCTGGGTGCTTATTTGCATTATTTAAAAAAAGAAACCCTTGGATTTAGCTGCTTTTAGTCTTTTCAAAACTTGTAGTTTTTATTAATAGATTGTAAATTGCAGTGATACTTTTGTGAAGAGAGACTCATCAGCTCAGTAACAGTTCAGTTATTGAGTCCTGTCTGGGTTTATTCAAATCAGACATCCAAAGGGGAATGAGGTCCATCACACCTTTCCCCAGTAGGGCTCCATGTCCCATTGGCTGCTTCCCAGCCCTATGTCCTTAGGAGTGTTATAAGAAAAAACTGCTCCCTTTCCCTTATGGGGTATTCCAGAGCCCGTATAGAGTCCTCGAGGGTTCCTATTGCTGTAGTGAAATTTGTTTGTGTGTGAGGGGGTGGATTTTTGGATCAAGCTAGCCATATTGATTCAAACGCTGTTGCTGGATTACTGTTGTCTTGTTGGGCTATGTATGTGATAAAGGGGAACCATACCACAGTGAAGGTGTCTTCTTCTATTTGTCCCTGTGTCAGTTTCAGTTTATTGTTTAGCTTTTCTATAAAGGCTAAACAATTTTCCAGAATTATGGTGCTGGAGGAGACTCTTGAGAGTCCCATGGACTGCAAGAAGATCAAACCTATCCATTCTTAAGGAAATTAGCCCTGAGTGCTCACTGGAAGGACAGATCGTGAAGCTGAGGCTCCAATACTTTGGCCACCTCATGAGAAGAGAAGAATCCTTGGAAAAGACCTTGATGTTGGGAAAGATGGAGGGCACTAGGAGAAGGGGACGACAGAGGACGAGATGGTTGGACAGTGTTCTCGAAGCTACGAACATGAGTTTGACCAAACTGCGATAGGCAGTGGAAGACAGGAGTGCCTGGCGTGCTCTGGTCCATGGGGTCACGAAGAGTCGGACACAACTAAACGACTAAACAACAACAATAAAGGCTGTTTCCCATACTACTAGATACCATTGGTCCATGTTTACTCCTGATAGGTCTCTCCAGTGTCTGGCTATGATGCTTCTGACTGCTGAGAGTAGGTGGGTTATGAGCTCTCTATAATGTGAGTGGGCATTATTATATCAGAAGATGTTCAGTAGGGCCAGTTCTGGGGTGACTTTTTAAAATATATATATTTATTAAAGATTTCTTATTTTACAAAAATATGTGCATTGCCTCTTTTTTCAAGTTGTGTTTTCTTCTGGGGTGATTTCTAATACCTGCTTAGCTATTTTGCAAATCTCTTATTTAAGTGATGTCCAGAAGAGTTGGATTTTGGGACATTCCCATGACATGTGGAGGCATGTCCCTGTGGAGGTGCAGCCTCTCCAACATTTTGGGGAGACTCCTGGGTGTACATATCAGCACTAGTTGGTGTTAGGTACCACCTGTAAGTGAGTTTCAGGGTGAGTTATTTTCTTTTAGCTGAGATGTGAGATGACATGTTGATCATGGTTTTATCTTGTGCCATCACAACCGGTGGGTTGTATTCAATGTTAGTCCTACAAAGAGTAGTTAATATGCATGACTAACAGGTTCATAAATTGAAATAGTTGCATACAACCCAAGGTGTTTTTTTTATTAATATTTATGAACTTTTAAAGCTTTTTAACATGACAAAATCTATAACAACAAAAATGTTTTAAGTTAAATCGCATCACTTAATTTACTTAAATTTGCAGCTCTGAGCTGGGACTGTGTGTTTCACATTTTATTCTGATGCACATAAAAGCAAGGTGAAAAACTTACCAAATGCCGAAAGAAAACCCCACAGGTGTCTAAATTTGATATCCCCTTTGAGCTTGACCCGCTTCCCCACCATCATTGGCCTGGGAAAGAGTTCCAAAGACATGGGGCTACTGTAGAAAATGCCCTCCCCCTTGAACCCACCAGTCTGACTGCTCTTGAGAGTGGGAACATTTCAATCTAAAAGTACAGGAAGGTTGATATGGGTGAAAGCGATACTTTGATTAACTTTAAAACTGAGGTCGTGAGCCAACGCCCTTTGGGATTATGGGCCCCTCCAGAGTGGTGGTGTCTGTCTGCTCTTTTGTTTGCCGTGGCCTGTTGTTTGTGTTGCAGTTAATATTTTAAATGTTCTCCAGAAGGCTGTTGCAGTGACATTTCTTAGGTAGTCCCTTGCAAGGCAAAATAGAATTGGAAGTAATCACCAAACCATGTTGGGAAAAGCAATAATAGAATTGTAGAGTTGAAAGGGACCCAAGAGTCATCTAGTCCAACCCCCTGCAATGCAGAAATCCTGGGTGGCCTCAAACCACCAACCTTCTGGCAATACCAGAATAACAGCCACCATAGTCAATGCATGTTCTGTCTGCGGATGCAAGGAGAGAACACACCAGAAAATATTGTTACATTAGACCCTCCAAGTGTCCCTATTTTCCAGGGGTGTCCCTGATTCAGAGAAGCCATCCCGATTTCTGATTTGATCCTGGAATGTCCCACTTTTCCCTAGGTCTAGGATGTCCCTATTTTCATTGGAGAAATGTTGGAGGATATGTAGTTATCTGACCCTCAAGCCTTCTGAAGGCAATCCTGTATAGGGAAGTTTTTTTAGTGTTTAATGTTTTATTATCTTTTTTATATATTGGAAACTGCCCAGAGTGGCTAGGGCAACCCAGTAAGATGTGTGGGGTTTAAATAGTAAAATGATCATTATGGAATGTGAGCTCCCTGTTTTTCATCGTTGAAATGTTGGAGGGTATGTTACATGGCACCCCAATCTGTGTGAGCAGTGAGACTCCAGGGGCTCCGGTTCTTTCCCAGATTTCAGTTGCCTTGGAATGAAGGTCACCAGAGAGTGTGGTGCATTTAGGATATATGGTTGAATATATATATATATATATATATATATATATATATATATATATATATATACACACACACACACACACACATACAGCCTGAGCATAGGATGGCAGGGCTCATAGCATTAAGACCCCAAAATATCTTGCTTCTCCATTAGGGTTCTATGGAAGCCCCAAGTCAGAGCAGACATATCTCTGTCTCTCCAGCTTCCAGCATCAGCCATATTTACACACACAACTCTTTCATACACGCCCCCACCACTCCCAGATTGGCCTAGTATTTTCCATTCTAGTATGACCTGGCATCCAGCCAGTTGGGGGTGGGGGTGGGGAAAATGCCTACCTCCTTCCTGGAGAGCACTATCACTTAGCTATCCCTATGGCAACCTTTCTCATTTTTAGATGCTTGTGAGAACTTAACAGGCCAAATGTAGCCTTAGCTTGCAAAAAAAAAAAACCACAAACAAACAAACCAACAACACTTGTCAGACTGGTTCAGTGGTCTCCTCTATCAGATCCTAAACCTCACACCCTACAGGATCACAGGCCTGGCAGGGACTCATGGGTATAATTCAGACTGACAATTTTAAAAAATTGCATTCCTGGAAATCCTAGCACAGCCCATCAACCCAGGGGTAAGGACATCATGGGCATAGCCAGGAGGCTGTTGCCCTCTCTAAATAAAGTACATACATAAAATACTTAACCAAAAGTATAAATTGCAGAAAGATTTGAACACTCTGAACACTTGGGATCAAAAGAAAATAATTCAAAACAACTGTTTTTAAGGCATTTCATTCCGAATCTGCCAGACAGAACCAGAGTATGATGACAAGTGAGTGTCCTGCCCCCCCCCCAACATAAATCCTGGCTATGTCTATAGAAGACTCTCCTTAGAGGCAGATTTAAGGGAGTGCACACTGGGCGTAGAGCCTCCAGGCACCACAACTATGATGTAAAATAGGCAAGAGGCAAAGAGGGGGTGATGAGTTTTGGCATTGCACAGGGTGCCACTGAAATTTGAGACTCCAGGGTTCACAACTGTATCCCTCCCTGCTGCATCACCACACCAGTGTTGTAAACAAACAAAAAACCAGACAACCCCACTCCATTCAATCCAGCAGTTGTCATGCATGCCCAGTTTCTGACCTGGTGTCAGACAAGGAGTCCTCAGAGGTTGAAGCAGACACCCATAGGTCAAGGACTTTAAGGAGAAGGCAGGGAACAAGTGACCTGGAACAAGTGCTGAAGATCCCCTTGAGGCCCAGACCTGCGGAAAAACCCTTGGAGTTGTCAGGGGAGGAGACACAACTCAGTCCTTGAAAATAACCGTACTGTTTGCAAATGTTTCAGGATGTACTGTACATACTGCTTAATTTCTAATAGGTGCATGTCTGGTAGTTTCCTGCAGAAATCCTGGAACTTTTCATATGACAAATGTTCCAGGCCTCCCCCACCCCAAACTTTTGTTGTGCTGGAATGTGGTTAAATTAGAGAAGTATGATGTGCGGCCAGTCCAGTATAATTCTGCCACTAACATACTATTATTGCACCAATTGCAAGTTGCAGAATATACTCACAAAACAACATACCAATCTGGTGGGGGCCAGCAATTAACCTGTGCAGGGTTTAGCTTCAGAATGCCTCTAACAGGCATGCCGTCTCAGATTGGGGGATAAAATGAACATTATCCTCCCACAAAAAAAACCCTTCATTTTGAAATAGATCAGCAGCTGCTCTCCTCCTCCCACCTTCTCCCCAGATGGACAAAGTCCAGGAAGTGTCTACGAATGGGTGGGACAAAAGAAGGAAGCTGAATTCCAAAGGGTCTAATGTTTCACCCAGCAACTCCCCAGCACTCCACGCCTGTCATGCAGTTTAGTGAACAGAAGGCCTGGCAGCTGCAGAATTATTTCTTGGCAAATGAAGCTAGATCCTGATACAAAAGAGACGCTGCCTCTCAGTGATGTATTTAGTAATAGATACTAGTCCCTTTCTCTCCCCACCCCCCACCCCACAGAGAGAGCCTTCCTGAATGTTTAAAGTAAGTTACATCAAAATTTACAGATTTACAATATGTTGAAACAATGTAATGGATTAGAATTCATATATTTTATGTTACACAATGCATATCTCCAATGTGTTAATGTGTATGCAATTTGTCAATGCATAGTCCCAACTTTTGGTGAATAAGCCAATAGTTCTACAATGGCTAGAACTCTATCCACACAAACTTTTCCTTGTAAACCTTTATATATTACAGTATTACGATGACTACAATTTCATTTGTACCCCACTTTCTTTAAATGAGTTCACACTTGCATGCATGGTTCTCAACCTCTCCGCTTAATCTTCCCAACAGCCATGGGAGGCTGGTTACATAGTGAGTTTCATTGTTGAGTGGCAATTTGAGCACCAATCCAACAATCCAAATCACTACATCCCATTGGCTCTTCCCCCCACTTTTTAAATGAGTGTGCATTTATTTATTGAAAACAGCGTTTAGACCATCTTTAAGGGTAAAATTATTACAGAGCAACTTCCAATTCAAATGCAATAGACAACAACCACAACAATAAAACCAGCAGTGAAATACAGAAATAATAAAACTAATATCCAATCTGAAGACACTAAAATGAAGAGCACAACAACCACCAAAATAAGGAGGAAGAGAGTAAAACTCAGCAAAAAGGCCACAAAAACAAGTGGACCTGAAGGGCTTTCCTACACACTGAGAAAACTAGCTTCTGTTGGAGCACTGGGTAATGAGCAGGCCCCCTCGAAGGTCCAGAGAAGTCCAGGACACATCCAGGTTTTGAGATACATAGTCGTACTGATAATAATTATTTAAAAAAAATAAAAAATGATGACACATGTAAGCAAAATAAGGCACCTTGCCACCAAAGAGTGAGAGGACATTGTTATAAACTGCTCCCTTTCCCTTAAGGCAGGCATCCCTAAACTGCGGCCCTCCAGATGTTTTGGCCTACAACTCCCATGATCCCTAGCTAAGAGGGCCAGTGGTCAGGGATGATGGGAATTGTAGTCCAAAACATCTGGAGGGCCGAAGTTTGGGGGTGCCTGCCTTAAGGGGTATTCCAGAGCCCGTATAGAGTCCTTTTGGTAGGAGAAAATAACGGAGGCCATCCAGAGTATATTGAGCAGCAAAGCAGCTAGTAACCCTGATCTTTATTAAAGGAACTGTTGCAACAGGATCCCCACTTACCATACACTAGAGCAGTTATGGCAAACCTATGACACGCCTGTCAAACGTGACACGCAGAGCCCTCACTGCTGGCACGCGCCCCATCGGCCCATTCGCGCTGTTGTTGTTGTTTCCCCCCCCCATTTGTTCTCCCGCTCCTCCTCACGCTACCCGCTGTTACAACCCGGATGCTCTTTTGTTGTTGTTGTTGCTGTTGCTGGTAGCCAGAGATTGGTTTTTTAACCCGTTCTGTGCTTGTTTTTTGGCGCTTTGGCAGACTATGTCGGTGCTGCATGTTAGTTCCAGCGAATATATTATTCATCTTTTTTTCTGTTCTCTTTCCTCCCCAAAAAGCGCAGTAGGTTTGGGGCACCCCTCCCAAAGCAAAGCAACTTTTGCACACACACCCCAAAAAACCTCCAAAACTTTGGTCAGCAGCTCCCCCCAAAAAACTCAATAACTCTGGGAACTTTGTGATAAATAACGGGTTTTTTGTTAGGTTAGGTTAAATAATTAGTTTTTTGTTTATTAAATACAGTTATATATTACAATTATACATTTTTGTTATTTAAACTATAAATATTGTGAAATTATGGTGTTTTTTCTCGAAGTGACACACCACCTGAGTTATGCTTGGTTTTTTGGCAAATTTTGACACACCAAGCTCAAAAGGTTGCCCACCACTGCACTAGAGGGAGGAGAACCCTGAACAACAGGTGTTTTGGGCGATGGTCTTGGGCAAGCCCTTATACAGTATAGACTTTTTAAATTGCCCACCCTGTAGCCCAAGACCACCCCCGAAAACATCATACATACATCTCAGAAGGAGGCGGTCTACAGCAGAAATCCTGTCTGTGTACAGGTCTGTGGAGGAGACCTGTGTAATTTGTTGAAAGGGCTATTGCACCTCAGAGCCTGTGTAGATTCAAACCACCAAGAGACTATCCTTCATGAGTCACACTGCCCTGGGATCTTGTTACAGAACCCCAGCACAATTAGATCATATCACATCTGCTAAAATCCTTAACTGCTGGAGGTGATGTGCTATTAAAGGAACATACTTCTGCCTTTGGTGGCAATGCCCCCACATTTTGGATCCCAGTCCACAATTAACTTTTTAGGATAGGAAAGGAACCTACTGCTTTTGTACCCAAACTGTTCTTATTATCAGGGTTCTATGGGCAAAGCAAATATATTCAATCTAAACCACTTTTATTATTTCTATTGATTGCAGCCCAACAGACTACAGCTAAACAAAACGCTTGACTCTCCAAGCCTGATACAGCAATATTTGGCCTATTACTGTGCTTAAAAATATTACCCATGACATACACCTCTTACAAGAGAAAAATAAATAACAGTTGTTCAGTGCTATTTGGTGGAACTTTTTTTGTATCCCAGTACATCGGATACGTGGGTGGCGCTGTGGGTTAAACCACAGAGCCTAGGGCTCGCTGATCAGAAGGTTGGCGGTTTGAATCCCTGCAATGGGGTGAGCGCCCGTTGCTCAGTCCCAGCTTCTGCCAACCTAGCAGTTTGAAAGCACGTCAAAGTGCAAGTAGATAAATAGGTACCGCTCTGGCGGGAAGGTAAACTGCATTTCCGTGTCCTCCTCTGGTTCACCAGCAGCGGCTTGGTCATGCTGACCACATAACCTGGAAGCTGTACACCGGCTCCCTCGGCCAATAACGCCAGATGAGCGCCGCAACCCCAGAGTCAGTCATGACTGGACCTGTGAGGGACAGAACTTACAGGCAGGTCCCTCCCATCTTAAGCAGCAGCTCATCACCCAGCGGGAGTGCTAGTGGGGAGGGAGAGATCTCCAGCGGAGATTCAGGAAGTGGTGACCGAGGCTCAGGCAAGGTAGCGGAGCCCATGCCCAGTGTGGGAAGGGAAGTGGGAGGCAAGGGAAGAAGACCAGTCCCACCGACCCCGGAACTGAGAAGGAAACGACGGGGGTGGAGATTCAGTATCCCTATACTTCTTTGCTGGAGGAAAACGCGCAAATCTCCATTCGGAGGTTCTGACCCCTAACTGACAACATGTACATAGTACTGCTCAGCACTGTAAATAATCAGCACTAAATAAAAGAATGAAAAGACAACGCCTGGAGGAGTCGTTACTCTAGAGTAGCCACTACCGCGTCTGTGACAGGACCTAATGGTCAGGGGTCCCTTTACCTTTACCTTTCCATCAGATATGCAGTCCTATACAGTATACATCTTATGTCCTATATGTCATAAGACTTTTTTATGCTTGTCTCATTGTAGATGGATTTTTTTCCCTTCCTCACAATTGTACATCAGTAAGCTTTTGACTTCGTATCCATCCCATGTTTGGGTTATATTTGCATTCTTTCCTTTGTCTGTTTATATTTTGTTTTTATCTTTAATGCATAATTGAAAATCTAATTAAAACAATGTAAAAATTAATCTGGGGGTCCTCCTTGTTTGAATTTCTTCAGGCAGATTATTCCTATAAGTTGTTGTTGTTGTTTAGTCGTTTAGTCGTGTCCGACTCTTTGTGACCCCATGGACCACAGCACGCCAGGCACTCCTGTCTTCCACTGCCTCCTGCAGTTTGGTCAAACTCATGTTCGTAGCTTCAAGAACACTGTCCAACCATCTTGTCCTCTGTCGTCCCCTTCTCCTTGTGCCCTCAATCTTTCCCAGCATCAAGGTCTTTTCCAGGGAGTCTTCTCTTCTCATGAGGTGGCCAAAGTATTGGAGCCTCAGCTTCAGGATCTGTCCTTCCAGTGAGCACTCAGGGCTGATTTCCCTCAGAATGGATAGGTTTGATCTTCTTGCAGTCCATGGGACTCTCAAGAGTCTCCTCCAGCACCATAATTCAAAAGCATCAATTCTTTGACAATCAGCCTTCTTTATGGTCTAGCTCTCACTTCCATACATCACTACTGGGGAAACCATAGCTTTAACTATACGGACCTTTGTCGGTAAGGTGATGTCTCTGCTTTTTAAGATGCAGTCTAGGTTTGTCATTGCTTTTCTCCCAAGAAGCAGACGTCTTTTAATTTCGTGACTGCTGTCACCATCTGCAGTGATCATGGAACCCAATAAAGTAAAATCTCTCACTGCCTCTATTGGGATTCATCCAGTCCAGCCTTTCACATGATGAATTCTGCATATAAGTTAAATAAGCAGGAAGACAATATACAGCCTTGTACTCCTTTCCCAATTTTGAACCAAACAGTTATTCCATATCCAGTTCTAACTGTAGCTTCTTGTCCCACATAGAGATTTCTCAGGAGACAGATGAGGTGATCAGGCACTCCCATTTTTTATGAACTTGCCATAGTTTGCTGTGGTCAACACAGTCAAAGGCTTTTGCGTAGTCAATGAAGCAGAAGTAGATGTTTTTCTGGAACTCTCTAGCTTTCTACATAATCCAGCGCATGTTTGCAATTTGGTCTCTGGTTCCTCTGCCCCTTCAAAATCCAGCTTGCACTTCTGGGAGTTCTTGGTCCACATACTGCTTAAGCCTGCCTTGTAGAATTTTAAGCACAGCCTTGCTAGCATGTGAAATGAGTGCAATTGTGCGGTAGTTGGAGCATTCTTTGGCACTACCCTTTTTTGGGATTGGGATGTAGACTGATCTTCTCCAATCCTCTGGCCACTGCTGAGTTTTCCAAACTTGCTGGCATATTGAGTGTAGCATCTTAACAGCATAATCTTTTATAATTTTAAATAGTCCAACTGGAATATAATCACTCCCACTGGCCTTGTTATTAGCTTTCTAAGGCCCATTTGACTTCACTCTTCAGGATGTCTGGCTCAAGGTCAGCAACCACACTACCTGGGGTGTACGATACCTCCATATCTTTCTGGTATAATTCCTCTGTGTATTCTTGCCACCTCTCCTTGATGTCTTCTGCTTCTGTTAGGTCCTTTCCACTTTTGTCCTTTATTATGGCAATTGTTGTACAAAATGTTCCTTTCATATCTCAAATTTTATTTATCTCTGTTTTTTCCCATTCTGTTATCCTCTAATTCTTTGCATTGCTCGTTTAAGAAGGCCCTCTTGTCTCTCCTTGCTATTTTTTAAAAAATTTGCATTCAATTTCCTGTATCTTTCACTATCTCTCTCGCATTTTGCTTGCCTTCTCTCCCCCGCTATTTGTAAGGCCTCTTTGGACAGCCACTTTGCTTTATTGGATTTCCTTTTCATTTCCTATAAGTACAGAGCCACTTATAGGCTCATATCATATTGTTTTGTTGTTTATACATTGACTTCTGAAGGTATCGACTTACGAAGTCGGCAAACCCAGAAGTATTTTCACTGCACGCACGGCCTGCGCCTGTGCACAAGTGCTGTGCGTGGTCTGCGCATGCGCGAAGTGCAAAATCGCACTTCGCGCATGCGCAAAATGGATGCTTCGACACCCGAAGGTTTCGACTTACGAAGAGCGCTGCGGAACGGAGGTACTACTGTATTTATTTATGCCTTTTGATGAAGGACTTAACAACAACAACAACAACAACAGCAGCAACAACAACATTCAGGTGTGGCTGTGGGTTGTGTTATAAGAATTTTAAGGTTCATAACTGTACAATATATTTTAAACCACATGTTTGAAACCCCACAGTTTTTAGGTCCTGAATGAATTGACCTCAATATTTCTCTGAAAGGTCAAAGTGGGAAATCTCCCCATTGTCTCTTTCCTCACAAAATCCTGTCCACACAAATCCTGTCTTAAGGGCACATTCAATATATGAACAGGATGTGAGCCTGTGACCTGTGACCTAGATTCAGGAATTAAGTAGTTATAATAACAAAAGAGTGGCCAAACCAGATAATGCAATCAGGTAACTTGCCAAAACAACACACTCAGATTTCTGCTGGAGACCGCCTTTTATGTGATGTATCTATGATGTTTCTGGGGGTGGTCTTGGACTCCAGGGCGGGAATTTAAATTGTCTATATATGGGCTTGCATGCATGGCTCTGGGTCTCCCCCCCTCTTGTGTGTGTGGGGGACTACCCTGTTGTAACAGCTTCTAATAAAGATCAGGCTTAACTACGGTAGCTGCCTTGCTTTCTATTAGAACTCTGGTCTGGTCTCTGTTACTTTTGCGCTGGCAGGGGTTTAAAATAAAGTCTTGTTGGGGTTCAGGATTCCACCGGGAATCGGACCCTATATCTAGTCAATTATCTTAAATTCTTACAACAGTTGCTAAAGCTATCCTGACTTCTGGAAACTCTCCCATCTAGAAGCACACTAACATGCTGGATGCCAAACAGATTCAATGCACACTGAAACCGTACCTTTTTAATTACTCCTTCCCCAGTTCTGAATGCCAGCCATTTGTCAGCACTGTTGCTGTTAGTGCTGCTGGGTTTGTTTCATTGGTGTCGTTTTATTTAAAATTGATTTTATTGCAAACTGCCTCAAGGTGTTTCAAAATAGGTGGCATATACATATTTTTAAATAAATTAAGATGTTTTATGGTGTGTTCCTAGAAACTCTCCAGTGAGTGTACATCTGAGACTGCTGGGTGCATGCAAATTGAATATGAGTGACATTATTTTACAATCAGGCCATAGCTGTCAAGTTCTCCCTTTTTTAAAGGGAAATTCCCTTATGCTGAATAGGCTTCCTCGTGTGAAAAGGGAAAACTTGACAGTTATGAATCAGGCCTGTGTGTGAGTGGGGGCAGGCAGGGGAGAGATGCACAGATGATGCAAGGCACACTGGCTTCAGCATAAGGAAAGATCCAAATGAGCAAAAGAATCAGTGTGATTTCAGCTCCCGTGTGAGCCTTTTGTCCTCTGCAGAGTGCATCCCAATGACATCACCAGTGCCATGGTAATGGGAATTGCCCCCTCCCCTGCAGACTGAACTCTTGCCTCTCCCCGCTTCAATTCCCTTCCTCACTGCGCTCTGCACAGAGGATGTGGAATGATACATGCTGAACGGATTGCTCTTTCTGCCACCCTCCCCTTCTAGGCAATCAGGAAAGTGCTCATCGCCCCCACCACACACATTCTGGCTACTCACCCCGTTCCTCCCCCCAGCAATCTGTCACATTGAACCAAAGAGGAAACTGGCGTAGCCCTTGTCCAGCAGAAGTTGGTCTTCTAAAAGACACCTTACCCATTTTGTAGGATTCTTTGTTTATTTTGTAATATTGTTCCAGCTTTTTTCATACTCTCCAACTGCTCTTCTGTAAATATAGAAAAATCACAAAACGTCCCAACTAAAGAAGAATGGATTGGTAAATTCAATGAATATTTGTTAATGGCAAAATTAACAGTGGCAATAAGAAACCCATCAAATCAGAAATTGAAGGAGGAATGGAAATGTTATGAGGAATATATGGAGAAACATTGCTCAAAGAAAGAGCTGCTAACATGCTTTGATTAAGATATATGAAGGAATGTTGTTGTTTAGTCGTTTCCAACTCTTCGTGACCCCATGGACCATAGCATGCCAGGCACTCCTGTCTTCCACTGCCTCCCGCAGTTTGGTCAGACTCATGTTCGTAGCTTTGAGGACACTGTCCAACCATCTCGTCCTCTGTCGTCCCCTTCTCCTAGTGCCCTCAATCTTTCCCAACATAACGGCCTGATGAAGGAATATAAGATGATAATTAAGTGAAGATTTAATGATATTTATAGAAATAAATAGAGTAATAGATACACAACATTGAGGAAATATTTTATGATGGAAGTCGAAATAAGTGTTGGAGGGAAGTCAGAGGGTGATGGGTGGTGGGTTTTGGTGGTGGGATAAAAATGAGAATGTATGATATGTATGCTAATGTAATATATATTGTTTGTGTTTTAATCAATCAATAAAACCTTTTAGAAAAAGAAAAAGAAAAGCAATCTGAGTATTTAACAGATGTCCTGCTTAGTGTTCAGTTCTGTGGGACTGTGGCCAGCAATAAATTCTGTTTTTAACCTGATGTTTTGATGTTAGGGAGAGATTGTGATAACTGTTGGTATGCAGAGATTCTCTCTACCTGAACTGATGAAGGTTGCCTCAAGGGTAATTATTTATTACATAGATTTCTATTACTGCCATCCCGAATCATATTCCCAGGTTGAATTTAAGCACTTAAAATGTAAATACAATAAATAAATAAAATAAATAGGCCCTGAGTTCACAAGGTGTCTCTGCCTTTTCAGGGGAATATAGAAGATTTCATAGGCAGAAGCACCTCATGCAAACCTAAGCAGTTATTTGACTCCTCAGGCAATATATATAAATAGATGTGGGGAACTATTTTGCCCCATTGGGTCAGGTATTTACCTTCCACTGCAGATCAACTTTGATATGGTGGATGGGACCACTCACCTGTCAATATCTGACATCCTACTGATACTGTATTAGGTGAGTGGTTGTACGCCTCTGTCAAAGTTGACTTTTGGGGATGGGTGGAAGGGGATTGAATCACATGCAGTGGTGCCAGCTGATGGACAGGTAAGCAAGGTTTGTGGGTAATATGCTTGTTTACCAACTTGAACCACCTGATGGGCTAGGTTTTGGTCCAGGGGCCAAAGCTTCCCTGCTTCTGATCTAAAAGTTACCACAATTTTTAATGCTGAAATGCACTTCGATAGATCCTTAAGTTCTTTACATTAGCTCTTCAAACCCAGGAGTAATTGTTGTTTCAGCTTACCGTATATGCAATTGCTGACAACTGTCCTAATCCCTTAAGGTCAGTTATACAGTAGGTACAAAAAGAGATAGACAAGACGCCATAACAACAATGTGCTATCTTCTGCCCTGATGTACTTTTATGGAGAAATTGGATCTTAAGCTTCTATCCTATGGACACTTACTTAGAAGTAAGTCTTGGGAACTTGTAAGGGCGGCATACTTCCAATTAAGTATGCATATGATCAGCCTGTTCTTTCCCCCCACCATGTTTCATTTATGTGTAAGGCATCTGAATTCTATGTTTCAATTTTAATGGCAGATTCCAACCCTAAGGTAACAAAAATATAGCCATTTTCCTTGTGATAGCCCTCAAATCTAGGTCATGATTATTAAAGGGAGATATGAGTTCTGAATCAAAATGGTCTATTTTTGGATTTTATTACATTTTCATTTAAGAATTGTGCGCATGTATATGATTTCTCTCTATGTGCTATGGCTGTCTTGCTAACCCTATAATGTATTTTATGTTTATGATCACCAGCATAGAATTTGCCTTTTCCACAGCTGCCACATACTGGGTTGGTGTCTTCACTGCAGTTGGGATGACTTGGCTGAGCATGGGTTGTGGGTCAATGAATCTGCTCTGAGCAAACTTTAGTTGAATACTGACCAATAACTTTATATTTACTTAAGTGCTTTTATTTTGTTAAATTTACCCTTTGAAAGACAAGACAATGGATTTTGTAACTTCAATGTGTGGTATTTGTCTGATCGGTTAGTGATCTTGTCAGTCATTTATCCATCCTTGAGTTGTCTTATTTTTCTTAAAAATATTTCTATTCCACCTTTAAGGCATCTTACACCATGACAGATTTAAAAATACAATTTCCAGCATTCTTTTTAATTGGTGTTTGATAACGGTTTTCTACGTACAGTGGAACTATGTGACCACGCGATTCACATCTGAGGTTTTTGAATCTTAGAATAAATTTAGCAGAACTATTTTTAAATAGTTTGAAAAAAATCTTTTACCAAAAGAGAAAACTGTGTCCAAAAATAATGGCTGTAGAAGCAACCATAGCATGAGCTACACATCTTTGCACACTTTGAGGTGTGAGCACTGAGGCATTGGAGACCTTATGTGCTGTGGAAATGGAGCACTGCTCCTTCTAAGGGTTCCTCAAGCAGCTCACTTCATATTTTAAACATTTCTTCACCTTTCTTCCTTTTGCATATGTTTTCTTATTACCCCTTTTGCTTGGTTTTGATCTATCTCAACTACCTGCAACCCGAAATTGATGCGTGGCCCTTTAAGAGGGCGCCATTCCTGGACCCGTCCTAATTCCATTTCTCCCTACGAGCGAGCAGAGAGACCCCACTAACGCACATGCGCGAAGGGGTGGGGAAAAGGAGGAGGAGAAGGGGAAAAGGTAGGGCTTCAGGCCGGCAGGCGTGCGCGTGCGCTGGACGCATGCGCAGTGAAATTCTCCCCACCCCTCGCTGCTTGGGCAGGTCTTTGCAGCTTTAAGGGGCTCGCGGGGCCTGGAGGGTTGAGTCCGGCCGTCACCACAATTGTTGTTGCGTGTTTTTTTATTATTGTTATTACTATTATTATTTTGACGGAGAAGGACCCCCCTTCCGTGAGTTCCTGAGGGAGGCGCTTCTTACTCTCCACCTTTGGTCGCCTCCTCACGGCCGCTGGATATCCATCCCTTGGAGCGCCCCCTGAGGTTACAGCGCCTGTCCCCAACCACCTCAGCCAAGGGGTGAGGAAAAAAAACAACTTCCCCTCCCATCCTCTGTGGCAGCGCCCCCCCTCAATATGGCGGCGGCCAAAGAGGAGGGGCCAGGACTGCGCGCCAGTGAGTGAGTGGGCGGGGCTTAGGCTACAGTGGGCGGGACCCAGGAGGAGTCAGATAAGGGCACCTGTTGGGGAGCCGGAAAGATAACAGTTGCCAAGGATGTTGGGGTGGGGGTGCCTGGTCTTAGAAATAGTGGGTGGGAAGGAGTCAACTTGGTTGTACGGGGGGGCAGTTTTGAGTTTGAAGTTGCTGTTGGAGTGATGGGACATCGTTTTTTTGGAGGGGGAGGTAAGAAATGTTGGGGAGTTAACTGATCCATTGATGACTGCAGTGAGCGGGAGATTGTGAGTTGAAAGATTAGGGTGTCAAAGGTGAGGCACCTGGGGTGAACACAGTACTGTGGAAAGGGGATGGGTGGGTACTTTTTGAATCTTTGGAATATTAATGGGTGTCAAGGCTGGTAATGGTATATGTCTGTTGGGAGGGTGAGGGAAAGCATGAATAAAGTGTAATAGGTGGGTTAGGGAACTGGAGGATCATGAGTATAAGGGTGAAAAAGATGAAATTTAGGCACCAAGATGGTGGCTTCGGGGGTTGTTAGTCAAGGTGTGGATGATAAATGGCAAATTAAAGTAATCCTGATGGTGGGGATTTTGTACTAGTGGTTAATGCTAGGGTTTCATAAAGGATAAAGTCTTGTAAACTGGATAAGACAACTTTTCTTGTGTGGAAAGATGCTTCAGATATGAGGTTGTATTAGTTCCAGTAACATTTAGAAGCTTTATCAGTGTCATTAAGAACAAGCTTGATCAGTAGTGTTGTTTTCACTTCTCCTTTGTGATCCTTAAATGAAATAGCCTTGAGAGCAAGCCTGTGTAATGTGTGAACTGAACACAGCCAACCTGCTTACATTGAGACTTGCTGAATGCTTGACAACCATGGTTTCCCCAGGCTTTTAGATAGAAAAACACAAGGTTTATCGTGTAATGTATTTGGTGGTTTGCATTTAGTTTGATATGAAAGCTTATCAGCTGGGTCTGGGATGCTGTTATATTTATTACTTTCTAAGTAAGAACTGGGGTTAAACACAGAGACCAAAAAACCCTAGGCTATTCATTCAAATGCTTAATAATCTGATGCTGGAGGCTACACACGGTATTTAAATGCTTTCTAAGGGCTGATCACAAAATATTATATGGAGACTACTAGGAACTCAAATGTTTTCCAGTTTTGATTCAAAGTGATGGTTGCAGCTGTAATCGGTATTTCAGAAATTGCATGCATCTTTTAAGTTTTATAGAGAAAGTGAAAGAAAATGTCAAAATACGCATCTGGAAGGGTCAAACACAAGTCTGATACACAACACTGGCAAATTAGCTTAAAATTGGTTTAGAAGAAAAGGAAAATTCAGTATTGGTCAAGGGCATCAGTATCATTGTTGTCAGTAGTAAAGTTATTCATAATTGTGAATCTTCTTAAGCCAAAACTGCTTGCTTCATACAAAGTTGTATTGGAAGACATAGCTGCCAAGTTATCCCTTTTTTTAAGGGATTTTCCCTTATGCTGAATAGGCTTCCTCGTGAGAAAAGGGAAAACTTGGCAGCTATGTTGGAAGATTGGTATCACAAATGAGTATAGAAAAAGATTATTTCCACAGTTCTCCAGTACCCATCCCCACAGACAGGATCCGAACTCATTTATTCATAAATAAGTCTCATTCAGCAAAAGTCTTGCTTCTCCTGATCCTGGCTCTTCAGTTGGGATTTTTTGAGGGGCTGCATTCTGGTCATCGGCATTATGAACTGGCCTTTTGATTAGCCTTTCCCCTCAGTTTGCTGTCCAGTTAGCTGTTTCCTGCCTGCGACTTGAGCAAGCCTGTTGTTGGCTCATTTGTTTGTTTTGTTTTTTATTCAAATATTTATGCTTGTATCAAAATAATGAAAGTGTTGCACTTTATTGCTCTTGTACTTGATTTTTATTTTTTTAATCCCAAAGTTCAGCTAAGGAGGAAGGAACTGTTCAGCTAAGGAGGAGCATCTGTAGTATTGGGCCCAGGATATGCAGGAAAACTCATACAGAAAGATGGGATATCCCCAAACCCTGTCAGAAAACACTAGAATGATATGGTATGCAATGATCACTGGATTCTCTGCAGCAAATGAAGGATAGTACCGGTAATTGCAGAGAAATGGGCTAATGTGCAAACAACTCTGTATCTTTTAGATGAGCAACCTGTTTTAAATTTTCCCTCTTGTCAAGCTGCGTGTTTTTTTTTACCAGAATTTTGCTGCAGCCTCACTCATGTTTTATGATGTCATGACATGGAATGGGTGGCATTTGCTATATAGAACAGATGGCATGCCTGCTGATGTGCATCTTGGATGAAGGAGAGGATGCTGGTTATGTGTGTGAGTTGCTTTTTTCCATGCAATTTCTGATGGGGCCATAATGTATTAGATCCTAACTTTTCTAACAAATGGAATAGAGTTCCATGAATGGGGCTTTCCTGATCCCCCACCCAAGTCTGTTCCTGACTGTTGGGGACCCATGGAAATAATGCAGAGGGCTGCATACTGAAGGAGAAATCAGTGGAAAGCAGAAAAACAACTTGTGGTAAAATTCTGTAGTGCCTAATCAGAAGTTGAGTTCAATGGCACTTACGACAAGATAAATGAGTATAGAAAAGCAACCTTAGTATCCAAGTCAATATATTTACAGTCACAACTTGTGCATTTTTTATTGGAACTTAGAACCCACTGAATTATATTTATTCCCAGGTAACTGTTGTATTGCAGTCTAGGAGGTTGAGTGCTGTGCAGAAGTCTTGTCTATCTACACAGCACCAAAAGTTTACTTAAATTTAAAAACACACTTAGATGTTTTGTACCACTAACTGTTGAATGGTGTATCTTTTAATTAATGCAGCACATAATAAATATTTTCCAGATGCAGTTTACTATTTTGTCAGCTGCCATGTACGTGTTCTCAAGGTGGGGAAAACTAACTTGTTTATTGGGATGATAGCATGCCAACTTCTTAACTTGGAAGCAACTTTTTCACATGGAAAATTGCTTTTAATTATTATAATTTTTGCTTGTGCCCCTGTGTATAAAGAGGTCAGGATTAGATTGTGGTGTTCTTGGCTGTAATTGGAACCACCTTACTGTGGATGTAAATTACAGTATAACTGTGCAACTTTTATGCATTATGTTTAGGATGTGGGTTGTAAGTTCAAATGGATATTAATTGTGCAGGTTTATTTTTCTACTATAAATGAAGTTTCATAGTAGACTTGGTGAGAATTGAAATTCCTCTATAGTGGGATTGCATCTTACACACATTTTACTTATGCAGATTCAGCTTCATATTATTGGCTTCAGCCTCTGGGTTTATGGGGGAAAGACCCCTCAAGTAGGGAACCAAGGAAAAAAGTTCCTCTTTTAAAACGGTGTCCTGCCATTTTTCTGCAAGGAACATCACTGAGCGGAGTGGAGAAGTGGCGGCATTGTTGCGGTTGCTCTCCAGTCAAGAGGCTGTGCTGCCAGCTGACCCACTAGCAGTGAGGAAAGTGGTGTCAGAACCAACCCTACAGTGAGTATTTAGAGCTAGGAAAAGAAGGAGGTGATTTTCTAGGGCCCCACCTGAAATGGAATGTGGTGATTCTGAGGCTCTTGACTATATGCAATTTTGTGTATGTTTGCTCTGCCGAGAAGCTATCCATCACGTAAGATGCAGTCTCACTGTACAGTATAGGGATTTAGGTTCCAGCTTTCAACCCATTTCCCCATGATTAATGGGGGTCTTCTGGGAAAATTAGAATTAGAATTTTTCCATTGTCCTATACGCATTTAATTTGTGGGCATTCAGTTTTGTGTGTGCGGCAAAAAAGTAACAAGATTGGAAAGGGGGTGAGGTACCAGGAAAAATCATATTGGCAGACCCACCCGCCATTAACCCAATGGGTTTTGACTATACACCTTTTTAGCTTTAGGCACAATCTGCGGAACATAACCCCCACCCTGCTTAAGTTGTGGGTTCCCTGTACTGCAACATGTTTGCTTGATTTCCATTTAGTAAACAAAACGTTAAAAATATATTTGTTTTATAAGCAATATAAATATCTGAAAAGTTATCCCTGTAGCTGGCATTGTAGTGCAGTGACTGGGTGGAAATATCTGAAGTTGGATTGTTTGGACAAACCATATACTTAAAAGTTTAAACTACTTTAAGCACATTTTCTCCCAGTTCAAATGAAATAACAAACTGTATCCATGTTGGAGGAGGAGAGGGGATGGAGCAGTATATCAGTTTGAAGCTTGTTTATGTAGCACTTTTTATTAAATTTATACACCACTCTTCAAATACATTGTCAGGATGACTTTGAGTAGAAACATCACAAACTTCATTCACTTAGTGTCAGATCATGGTTTGGCTGATCTTGGCACTACGTGAATGAAGCATGTTCTTGGTGGTTCTCTCTCCCCTTACACATCTAGACTTTGCTTCTCATTTCTGAACTAACCCAGTGAAGTAGTGCTCATAAATTAATTCATTATTTTATTTGTATGCCGCCTTTCCATAGTTAAAACAATGCTCAAGGCGGCTTGCAACATGACAAGATTTAATTACCAACATAACAAAGTCATAATAAATAAAACACATAAAAAGTATACAACCAGATGGCAAATAATTTCCACATAAATTATAAAATCTAAAACTAAGAATACACCATTAATATAAACCACAATTTAAAATGACATAGATAAAAAAAGCAATTTTTTTAAAAAAACAAAAAACAAAACAAAAACTGAGCCCTCTCTGCCTGGCAGCACCAGCACTCCTTATGGAGCCTGTCATAAATGGCCAATTTGGTGAATCTTTGGTGGGGGGGGGGGCGGGCGGGCGGAATCAGCTCCATAGCCATGTAGGTTTGTCAAAGCATGAGAATTGTGTCATATTGTTTTCTGTCCCTGTCCTTAATTTATGTTGGAAAATTGTAGTTTCTTAAATAGGTTTTGGTGCCCAATTTGAAAGATGTTTTCCAAATCTGTTCTACTAGAAAGCTGTTGTCCTTCATTTGTAGACTTATCATTTTAATTATTCATTTGACAGTTAGTTGCTCTGTGAAGAATGAGATAATGAGGATTGTAAAGACTGTTACATGCTAAAAATCACCATAGAAATGAATTATTATGACAGTGATTGTTGTGGTGGTAACTCCTGTTTCACAATCTTTTATTTCTGCAAGTTTATTGTAGCCAGGGAATCCACTTCTGATGCTGGTAGTTTGGTATCTGGGACATGCTGTTGCAAGAGTACCGGTACATAACTTTTTCAAGACCAAGGACCACATCAGATTACCGTAGTTGTAGCCTTCCATCCTTAGCTGGAGAACCAGAGCTATATAAGGTATCTAGTTGACATAATTTGCACAGTGAACAAGTCCTATTTTATCAACTAAGTGCTCTCGCCAGCTAGAGTGGTCAAGAGGCTGGTCAACCCGTGTGCTCAAAATAATAATTTTAGCTGCTTAAAATCTAGAACTGGACTGTGGGCCAATAAATTTAAAAAGTTTGAAAACATAATAAAATGCTGACGTCCTATCACCCAGCTGAGTGGAGAGAGTTAATGTTTTCAAAGTGCAAATGTGAGAGCTCACAATATATCTGAGAAGTGAAAGGCAAAAGATCCATTGGGAACTGGGAGTCATTCAGAAGTGCCTCAGTGCTTGAATATTGTTCTTTACAGTGAAAATGTAGGTGTCATTTAAATATCTGGCTACACAGAACATTTCGGCTGCTGTACCATACCCATTTAGCTGTGAGTATGTCCCATTGAACTTAATGGAGCTTGCATAGGAGTAGACTTGTTCTTAGAAGTGCTCTGTTAATGTAAAAAAGGTAAAGGGACCCCTGACCATTAGGTCTAGTCACAGACGACTCTGGGGTTGCGGCGCTCATCTCACTTTACTGGCCAAGGGAGCCGGCGTACAGCTTCCGGGTCATGTGGCCAGCATGACTAAGCCGCTTCTGGCGAACCAGAGCAGCGCACAGAAACGCCATTTACCTTCCCACCACAGCGGTACCTATTTATCTACTTGCACTGCCGTGCTTTCGAACTGCTAGGTTGGCAGGAGCTGGGACCAAGCAATGGGAGCTCACCCCGTCGCGGGGATTCGAACCACCGGCCTTCTGATTGGCAAGCTCTAGGCTCTGTGGTTTAACCCACAGTGCCACCCGTGTCCTTCTGTTAATGTACATAATTTCTAATAGGAACCAGTGTGGTGTAGCGGTTAGAGCGTCTGACTAGGACCCCTCTCAGCTGTGATGTTCACTGGGTAACCTTGGGTCAGTCCCCCAACCCATTGGAACACTTTTTCAGAGGACTGTATGGGAAAAGGTGAATTGGTAAAAAATTACAGTATTCCCCTTCTCTTCCATTTGTGAAGATGTCCCTTTGGTCAAATAACCATGCAGGAACAGGAGGTAAAATTGAATTCAACCCATTGCTTTTTGCCTTCCCTGAGTTGTGTGCCCATTTGCTTCCTAGGGATAGTTACCAGGAAATAAAACTGCTGCTTCTCCTACAAGTGAATTCCAACTATGTGACGCCTTATGAAGAATGACTTTCTTTAGCCTACTCTTCTTCCTTCTTCCTAGAATGCTCAGAGCAGTTTGCAAGGAGCTCTCGGTGATCTCTGATTCAGTGTTTGCTGAGGTCCACACAGTTTAGCTACAGCCCTGCAGACTTGTTCACACATGGCATATAAGTGATCTGAAGAGCAAAGTAGAAAGCAGCCTCTATTGCAGGCTTCCTCAAACTCAGCCCTCCAGATGTTTTGAGACTACAATTCCCATCATCCTTGATCACTGGTCCTGCTAGCTAGGGATCATGGGAGTTGTAGGCCAAAACACCTGGAGGGCCACAGGTTGGGGATGCCTGGTGTTGACCAGATTGGATGAACCAATTGTCTGATGTGTCATAAGACAACTTCCACAACTCCTGTGGTCTTGACTAATATTTTTGTGTCTAATTCTGTGGGGTGCAATGAGCATGACTGGAGAAAGTGAAATAAAAAGTTATCAATAAAATAACAAAAGTATTAAATACATAAAAGTGTTTGTTGGCACAGGAAATCCCCTAGTCTTCCTATTTCCCAAATGTTGATTGTAATCCACTCTTGGGCATTACCGGTACATTACTGTATATGACTCAGTGACTTGTTGGGGGGGGGGAGGAAAGCACTCCAATAGAATAGAATAGAATCATTTATACTCATTTTTATAGAATTTATTGATTGCTTTTTTACCAAGGTAACAGAAAGTGGCTTACAGTATTTTATTACTGGCATAAGGTGGCTTACGATATATAAACAAACATATACATTCAAACAGCCATTAAAAAAATCTAAAAGTCAGTGCTATTTTTAAAAGGAAAGATTAAAATATCCCACCCACTTAAGGAGGTCACAGATAAGTAAGAGCCAAAGGCCTGGCAAAAAAGAAACGTATTCGCTTGGCACCTAAAGCTACCCAATGATGGCACCAGGCAAGCCCCCCTGGAATGAACATTCCATAAGTAGGGAGCCTCCACTGAAAAGGCTTGTTCTCATGTTGCCACGCTCCAGACCAGGCATCTCCAAACTTCGGCCCTTCAGATGTTTTGGACTACAATTCCCATCTTCCCTGACCACTGGTCCTGCTAGCTAGGGATCATGGGAGTTGTAGGCCAAAACATCTGGAGGGCCGCAGTTTGGGGATGCCTGCTCCAGACCTACCAAGAAAGGTGGACATGAAGGAAGGGGTCTGCTAAGGAGCAAAGTGGGCTTTATGAAGAGGTGGAGGGATCTCAAGGGTGATAGTGTCAGCTTCCTGAGCCATTCATATATTCCACTGGTGGACCAGGGCTTCTGGAAGCCAGTTGTATCCATTAGCCTCCAGTGGCAGATCATCCTAATAGGTCCCCTGCCTCTGCAAAGCTGAAAAGGTGTTGAAAGCCTAGATCTCAACAGGAAATGATCCAACCATGCCAAGGGACTGGTGTTGATATCCCCCACTTTCAGACCCCCCTCTAATTGCAAACTTAGTTATCTGAGTGGTGCTTCTTATACAGTGTCTGCTGAGTGGTGCTTCTTATACAGTATATGAGCATATGCAGTAAGCAAAATATATCTGGCTGGAACCCTGAACAGAAGCAATCCACACTGCAATGTTTTTTGCAGGTCCCACTTGAATGTCTATTATTTGCTATTCATATAGAACATTTTTAATGGGAGAAATTCTGAAAGTAGCTTTCCCCCATGACATCTTATCTCAATAGATTTGTAAATTATTTGCCCAAACTTGATAGCTGCTGTTAGTCATATGCAGAGTAGACCAACTAAAATCAATGGGCTTACATAACTTTCATTGGTTGTACTTGGTTATCACTCTCTGTCATTAATCACATCATCCTATACTTGAAATCAGTAAAATTTAGATAAACATTCAAAATGCCATTTTCAGTCATTACGCTTAAATTAATTTATTTGTTGTTTCAGTGTTCTTTATTTTAAACTAGGGAGCAGTACATGGGAAAACTGCTTTTATTTCTTTTTAATGAATGCTGCAAGTTAGGTTCTTGATTTGAGCAGAGTTTTACATTTGCCATGTTTCCCAGCATACTTCTATCTCAACATGCTGGGAATGTTTTTTGAAAATAAACCCTGAAGAATATGTGACTGTCCAACTTTATTGAGAAAGGATAGGATGAACATAATATCCATTCTCCCCTTGCTGTCTCAATGCCAGACACAGGCGGCTGCAACAGCTGACACTGCTAGGGGGCTCTACAGTTCCGGCAAAGCTCTTCTGAGTTCACAACTCATGCAAGCTCTCTCCTTAGCTGCTCTCTATGGCTCTCCTGACCTCTAGGGGTTCACTTCCTGTTGGAAGTGCTTCTTTTCCTGCAGCAGGTATATGCAGCAGGCTGGCTCTTTGTTACCCATTGCACTCCTCTCTCCCCAGATGCTTCGAAGGTAGGAATCAATGAATTGCTTTTATGATTCTGCAAACACAATCCTGGCAAGGGCTTGAAGATGGAATTGTCCACTGTATTTTATGCTAAACAATGTTTCCCAGACCTGGGAGGGGCAGTGGGATTCACTTGCTAGTTGAACACCCCCCTCCATCTGTGTTTCTGACTATTTCATTAATCTTATTTGGCCAGTGCTCAAGAATATCTGGCTTTTGTGTGCTATTACAAAAAATGTTTATCTATTACTTACACTCCCAGGAATGGCATGCTTGGAGGCATTCTGCACAAAAGTTGAATTTTTTAAAAAGTTACATTTCTATAGTCGTCCCCACCCCCCCCACCCCCGCCAGTAAATGTACCTTGTAGTACAATGAGCAGAAAGAAATCCAGGAAGGAATAGTATTAATTCAAGCATCTAAGAACTTGTAATTGTGGTGGAAGTTGATAGCAACTGGATGGTGATGTTATTAAAAATAAAGTTGAACCATGTCACTTTTTCATAATGAACTCAAACAGATAGCTTGTCTGCTCATATTTATAGAAAACTTAATTGAATATGTGATATCTTGATATTGTAGCAATGTTTTTCAGTTAGTTGTAAAATTGAAATGCTGTCAAATCTTTTGGGGCTCAAGGTAGGTAGTGTTTAAAACTAGCAGAAAGTAATTTAATGAAATACTGTAAAATTGTATATTGTATTGAAAAATGTCAATAATGTGGTTGCTTACTAATAATATTCTTAGTATTTATATATTGCTGTTTCCAAGTTTAGATCCCATTATCCTTAGGATTATTTTTAGGCTTCAAAAATTTATTTACTGTTCCCCAATTTGAGAACTCTTTGCATTCCTCCAGAGTTCTATAAAATCAGTCGAAAAGCCCTGTAATGTAGGCCATTATAATTTCCCGCATACTGCAGATGGGGATTAAAGAGCAAATAAGAGTGGTTTGCTAGTGACTTGGGTTGAGGTAAATTAAATCCAGTGTTTCACACACAAAACTTCTTCTTTTCTTTCCTGCCAGGCAACGGTAGTCACCTGACTTAACCTTCAGTTTTCAAAGAGTCTTATCCTAGCCATAGAAAATGATCGAGCCTGGGCTTGGAGAAACATTTGGGGAGCGAATTCCCATCGTTGTGAGGTAACTGCTAATAGTACATTGTTGAGAGCCCTTGTTGTGTGGATATGGTACCCGATTTTTTTTTAAAAAATAAGGGGGTAGATATGAATGGCTGTTGTGGGCTGTGGAAAAGGGGGCTGTTTTGGACTGACTTTATTTTTTTGTTGTATTACATTTCTAATCCCATCTTTCATTGTGGAACCCAAGGTTGTAAAGACTAGCATTGCATATTGTGCTCAGAAGACAAAGGAAAGCTGGAGCAGTAGTATTACTGCTACTGATGACCCAGCCTACTTAAGGAAACAAGCCACTCCATTTTGCTCTGGCTTGATATAAACAGTATTTCTAGGACATTATTATTATTATTTGTGTTCTCGTTGGCTGTGGCCAGTTTAATGGAACACCCTTTAACTTTGTAGTAGTAACAATATTACCTTTAGCAATTGTAATAATGCTTCAGCATTTTTGGAGAGATCAGAGATGCACATACCCAGTAATCATTTCAGATTTCAAGGCCATTTTAAAAATCAGTTATAGGATATTGGGGGTACTATCTGCTTGCATTTTCCAGCAGTTGTTTTCTTGTAGCTTAAGTTTGCCAGGGTATTCCTCCTGTGATGGTGATTGCTAGTTGCTTTGTGGGGAGGGGATTCACGTTTTACACTAGAGCCTGGATTTCATGCATTGTGTAAATTATAGCAGGTAACTTAATGCTACGTCTCTACACCATCCCCATCCTAGCTCCTCTCATGCGTCTCTTTCTTCTTCTGAAATTAAACTTACACATGCATGCTCAACATTTGCCCCTTTTCTTCAGTCCCCCTCTGATTTTTTCCCATCTCCATTGTCGAAAGATAGGGCTAAAACAGACATGATGTGGAAAATCTGTGATCGGACCTCTACTTTTTATCACACTCAAAAGCGGGTGTGAGGAGCTCCTATTTCAGTTGCAGTTATGGTGCTGGGGGAGGAATTTAATCCTTCTGTACAGGAATGCTGCATAAATAGGTCTCAAAAGCTGTTTTTCACCTTGTAGCAATAAAAATCTTCCCTTCTCCCCAAGCTATGAAGCCTGTTGGGTGACCTTGGGTCAGTCACTATCATTTGGTCTAACCTACCTCATATGATGGTTGAGAGGATAAAATGAGAAGAAAATCTTGTACACCACCCTGAGCTTCTTGGAGGAAGGCCTAGGATAAAAGTGTTATGATTTCTTTTAAAGACACATGCAGCAGGAGCAAGCAGCAGCAGCAGCAGCAACAACAATTTATTACTTGCTTTTTATCCTAAGGTCACAGCAATTTAAGATACAGCATTGAAAACTTTTTAAAGCCAATTTTAATCCCAGTAATAGGGTGACAGTTGTAGTCTGAAACAAATGGAGGGCACCATGGGAAACATGGATGGGAGATTGCAGCTGCAGAAACTATAAACTCCAGTACGTTATTCAGATGTCTGTACGCCCTACTGATAATTCTGGACATGATTGTGGAGCCGCCTCTCAATGGTGAAATTATTTTGCTTTCTGTTGCCTGAAGTTCAGGTGCATGTGGTTGTCAATTATTGGCCCTGGTTGCCACGGTGTGAAGATAACTCCTAGAACTAGACCAGATTTGTCTGTGCCTGCTGACTGAACATAATGAAGTTTAAAGCTATCTTCTTTTTTATAGTAGTAGTAGTAGTAGTAGTAGTAAGTCAGATGCCATGGGGTTACTAGTTTAAAATAAGCTTTGTTAAGATCTTCTGGATCAAACTTTCTGCACATGCCTGTGAATTGCATTTCATTCTGCCACATGCAACCTTTGTAGTGAAGTGTAGAGTTTATATTGTGAATGAAAGTACACATATTGCTAAGAAATACCAATTATATTCAAAAATTAATAATTCTAAAGCAAAATACTTTGTTTAATTTTCCTTTATCTGCACATTCTAAATAGTTTAATGTCTATTAAATTAATAGTTTCTTTCAAGAAGCAAATGTTGCTGGAACCTTTTTATTTGCATCCCAATGTTCATTCATTCATTTTATTTGTATGTTGCTTTTCCACACACAAAATCATACTCAAAGCAGCTTACAACAGAGAAAACAGAAATACATTTCAAGCAAAAACTACAAAAACAATTTCATAATAACATAGTAAAGCAATGACATAGTAACAATTTCATAATAACATAGTACAACAATAGCAAACATACAAAAAGCCACATTTCAAGATTACGTAAACATGCAGCATCCAACAGCAAAAGTAACAACTATGTCATATTGGCTTCATGTACGTACTGATGTTGGGAATTTTGGTCCTCTGTTCTTAATTTACTTCGTGTTATATCATTGTTAAAAATTATGGTGCAAACTCAGATTCTATGAAGCTAGGAGGAAGGATGTTGGGAACTGTCATTCAGTAGTGATATTCTGTATCAATTTTCACAGTAATTTTTTACCCTTCAAGTGTAAAAAATCACTGTTAGTGTTGGGGGATAATTTTGTATATCACAAAACTACTGTCAGGGGGACTCCCTACAGGGAGCCTCCCCCCGTCATCCTGACCAGCACTTCGCCCAGCGAGAGCGGTAGCAGCGGGTCAGGCGGGGGGATTGAAGAGGGAAGCAGAATGGAGGAAAGGCACAGTGAGGTATCAGAGCCCCTGCACTGCCCAAGCCCACAGCTGGGGGAAGGAAGGCTCAGTGATGTGTCAGAGCCCCTGCACCGCACTAGCCCACAGCTGAAGGAGGGAGCGCAGCCGCTTCCGGCGCCCGAATTGAGGCGAGCGCCCAAACGTAGGGTGAGAGGGTGGCGTTTCAGGGTGCCCAAGCTATTATGCTGGCTCCGAAGCAGACGGGTGCCATTGCCGGATTCTGCGAGTGACTAGGAGGTCATGTTTTCTGCTATCTCTGCACTGTAAATAGTATGCATAATAAAACCCTTAAAGACAGAACGGACTGGAGCATCTTTACTTGGGAGTAGCCGCAACAATCCCCTGACAACTACATTGTTACCCTTGGCAGACAGACCAGATTGCCCTTGGTAGACAAGTCAACTCTCCTCTTTGCCATTGATACCTACTCAGTATGAAACCTACACATGCATGGGCTTATTTTAGGTGAGATATAGACTGGATGGGTTTGAAATGCTTAGTGTTGAAGCAAACTGCTTTGTGTCTTATTCTGCTCTGATGTTCTTTTGCTTTTTAGCAGCTTCTTGAGTTTATTGTTACTTTTTTTATTCAAATGTACTGTGGTGTATCACAAGGATGATTTTAAGGCCCAGTCATAATTCAGAATATACTGCAACTGTTTTAGAGATATGCTCAATATGACTAAGTGTGCTGCCTCAGTAGACTCAACACTAAGTATTTTTAACCAGACTTGAATATTATTCTTTTAGCATCTGGAGTAAAATACAAAGAAGAAAAAATGCCATCGAAGCAACAAAGAAAGCGACAGAAGAGACGTAGATACCGTACTACCTCCTCAAAAAGCTAAAAGGGGTGAGGAGAAATATTGCAGGGACCACACTTAAATCAGAGATACATCAGATAATAAACATAACAAATACAGCCAAAATTTAAAAATTAGGCTAATGTTACTAAAAGAAACGGGACAAAATGTGTCCTGAGGGGAAATAAGGTGTGGTCTAAAAAGCACCTATGATCAAAAGACAAAAAAGGGACAAGGGGAGGGAGAGCAGGGAGATAGATTTTTAAAGCTTTTCTTTTCTTTAAAAATGCCTCATACTTGGTGCCCCTTACTACAGTATAGCTAATGTTATGAGGAATTCTTTTGGATCTCTAAAATCAGTCACAACAAAATCTCAAATAAGGTTATATCTAAAACAATTTGTTACTCATACAGACAATTTAGCAGTGCAGATTAGCCAAGAGACGGATAAATTTTAGGTAGGCATTCTGAAAGACTAAAACAACTGTAAACTAGAGACATTATTTATCAGAGTTTTTATATACTGCCCACTCACATAAAATATCACAGTAATATATGCAAATACTATAACACATAAAATGCCATAAAACCATACAAAAGAATTACAATAATGTCTCATCTTAAAGAAGGAATTAAACAATTGAATTAAACAATTGAATAGTTTTTTATAGTATCTGAAGAAGTGTGCATGCACACGAAAGCTCATACCTATGACAAACTTAGTTGGTCTCTAAGGTGCTACTGGAAGGAATTTTTTTATTTTTTGTTTCTTTATAGTGATTACTGTCATCACTGTAAATTATTTTTATGAATTATGTTCTCAGTAACAAAAACAGAAGTAGCTTTACTAGAAAACTGAATCCAGATGAGCTCATGTATTACCCCTCAAAATACAGAAAATGATTTGTGTACAGAAATATAGTCTGTACTTTATTGTGCAGAAGGCCACAAAACTCCATGATGATTCTGAGCTGGCTCACACATAATGCTAAGCCAGACTGTGCTTAACATTAATGCATGTGCATGCAGGCTCCTGGAGAGGAGATTGTGAGCACTTTGCTGCTCCTCTGGTCCTGCTGCTGATCTGCTGTGAGCTAAGCTATGGTTTGGCTTAGCAGCTTCAAACTTGGGCTCCTGGTTTGCCTCATGCTAGACAAATTGTGAGCTGTAAGCAAAGTTCTTAGTTTTACAGCTTTCTAGAGAAGAAAAACTATGAGCCTAAGTTTAGACAACATGCTATAAGACAAACTCTGGCAGTGCAGCAGCAAGAAAGGAGTGCCATCATGATTGTGATCTCTCAGTCACACTTAGACATGTACACTAAGACATAGTCTGGCTTAGCATTACATGTGAACCATCTTAGGTGATTTGGTTAAATATTGTTGATGAAAAATATATAAAATGCTTGGTTCTGTTCATGATTGTAGAACTGAAAAATTGAAAAAAGAACACTCGAGTCAGTGCTATCACAGAGTTCAGTGTAATGATCATTCTTTGATGTTGAAGAATGTTCAGCATACACTATTTACATTTTGCTAGAAGATCAGTAATTAGTACAGGAAAGAGAGATAAAATTAAGGACTTCATTACCTATGAGCTGAGCCCAAAGATAAACCTAAGCTCATATTGTCAGTCAAAGAAGCTTGTGAGAAATGCAAAGTTCTGTTGAGTTTAGTGCTCAATCCTTTAGTATTGCTCACATGATAAGTCTTATGTGGGAATTAGTGTTCACAAAATATTGGATCTAATCAAGTTAAGGTAAAGGTAATGGGACCCCTGACTGTTAGTTCCAGTCGTGGACGACTCTGGGGGTTGTGGCACTCATCTCACTTTATTGGCCAAGGGAGCCAGTGTTTGTCCACAGACAGCTTCCAGGTCATGTGGCCAGCATGGCTAAGTCACTTCTGGCAAACCAGAGCAGTGTGCGGAAACACCGTTTACCTTCCTGCCGGAGCAGTACCTATTTATCTACTTGCACTTTGACGTGCTTTCAAACTGCTAGGTTGGCAGGAGCAGGGACCGAGCAACGGGAGCCCACCCCATTACAAGACTAGAATTCAAGCAGATTTGGAAAGTATAATGCTCACAATGTGTTGTACCAGAGACAAAAGTGAACTGTAGAGCAGGGGTCTGCAACCTAAGGCCCATGGGCCACAAGCGGCCCATGGGGGTTGTTTACCCCCGCTGCCCGCTCGTTCGGCTCCTGTGCGCAGTGCTAAACCGGCGCGGAGCAGAGTGAGGAACCACCTTCTGCGATGCTGGCCGGCTTCCCATTGGCTGCAGGAAGCTCCTGCAACCAATGGGAAGCTGCGCACACCTCCTCCACGCCGGAAGGAGTGCCGGAAATAGCCTTTGCGCATGCATGCCCGCACACTCATTCTGGCCCACCATGGCGTCTGCGGGACCATGAACTGGCCCAAGCCACAAAAACTTTGCCAACCCCTGCTGTAGAGCAAAGGGATGGAGCAACTCCCTCCCCTATGAAGATGGGTTACATTTATAGCTTTTTAACTAAAGAAAATAGGTGAGGGTGGGGACACAATTGATTCGTATGAGAACATACATGGATGGTGGATAGGGAAATACTTTTCTCCTTCTCATAATGCCAGAACCAACTTCATCTAGTAAAGCTGAATATTGGAAGATTCCAGTTAGACAAAAGCAAACTTGTTCACACATTGCATAGATTCCTGAATTTGTTTTCATATAAGGTAGTGACAGTCCCCAACATGGATTGCATTAAAAGAGAATTAGGACAATTTCATGGAGGAGAATGCTATGAGTGGCTCCTAGCCACAATGGTTATGTCCTACTTCCACTATTGGAGGCACTTCCACTGTTGGAGGCAGTACATCTCTGAATTCCTGTTTCAGGGTGTCATAAGTGAGGAGAGTGCTATTGCATCAGTGTCCTGCTTATGGCCTTCCCTTAGGCATCTGGTTGGCTACTGTGAAAACAGTTTGATCCAGATGGGCCTTTGGCCTGATCCAGCAAGGCTCTTCTTATACTCAGTACAGCATTGGTGTTGTGATTATCCTGTATGCTGCTTTATGCTCCCAGTGGAGCATGGATGAAGGTTTGAAAGTTAGGTCTTGACACTGCTGCCTTTCTACAGAGCCTCATTAAGCCTTTACTACTTTTAATCGTAGATGAAATTAGCATTGTGTCTAATACGTTTGCTTTTATTCATCTACAATTACAAGAAATTGGCCTGGCTCCCCTGAATTTCTGATATTGCATCTGAATGCACCTGGTCTTTCTGAAAGATTTTTGACAGCTGAAAGTCTGACAAACCCCAAGGTATCACAAAGATTTAATCTCCTTATTACTGGCCACTGTACGCTTAGAAGTTGCTCAAAACGGGAAAGCCCTAGATGGGCCCTCCAAAGAGAGATGGTGGTCAAGAATATGGGATATTGCTCTTTCAGAACACGCAAGTTACCATCATGCAGTGATTAAGGGTTTGGCAAAACATGATAACTTTGACATCTGGTTTCTGTTTATTAGCTTTATTAAGAAATACAATGCTGGTTATTGTTACCCAATGACTCATGGTTTATGTTGGAATGGCTATTTTTTGTTAATTTCGTTATGGTAGGTGTCTCACAGTGTTAAGTTTCAATACATCACACCCTTGCTGTAATTGTAAATCTGCTGGCTGCTAAACCTCTTGTTACCTGTTATACTGTTTACAATAAAATCAATAAAAATACAAATACAAAAAATAGAATGTCACTTTATGACCTGCATTTTTATCATGGTTTGTTTTCTGGCAACAAACTAGCATGAGAAACCATGGCTTGTTTAAACTATGGGTTAATGCTCTGTCTGAATCCACTTGTCTTGTTTACCTGTTGTTTATTAGGACACCCCACCCCATATGCTTGCTAAGCTACAGAGAGATCAGCAGCTGGAAAACAAAGCAAGCTCTGGGGAAACAAGCCATAAATTGTTTACTTATCTGTGAGACATATTTCCTGAAGAAACCATGATTGGTTTCCCCAGCTATGGCTTTGCCTCGAATGTGAACTTAGCCATTGTAATGATGACGAATAATGTTTTATTGGCTGGTATCGTTTTTGGAGACATGCTGCAAAAGAGCAATCCTTTCTTTTGAACATTAACAAGTGGAGCCATAACACAAGTGACTTCAATATCTGATGTTTCTTCATCTGTGATTGAAGAATTAACAATGTCTGTCAGACAGAGTTAAGATGAATATGTTAGGTTGTTGGATAGGTACATGAGGGTAGGTAAATTGACTTTGGAATACAAAGTAAAATCGGACCAGAGATTTGATTTTTGTACAGACATATAAAGAGAGCAGGAGATAGTTTTTGTCTTATTAATAAATGAAGATCCTTTTACCCTGTGTTAATGACAACTTTGAAGGAATGTGGTCAATTCAATCAAATGATATTAAGTAGAGACCAAAAAAATACACAGTTAAAAAACAGCAATAGATGTTTTACAGTCCTAATATTTCACAATATAACTGAAAAAATGAATCAGAAATTAATGTTAATTGGAAGATGATGTTCCTAGAACTGTAGATTTAGAGACTATTCTCAAAGTGTACATAAATTCCTATGTTATGTTCAGGAGAAATTGACACACTGAAAGAAAATAAGTTAACAGTGCTATGGGAGACACTGCAGGTTTGAAATATAAAAACCAAAACATGAGTGTATATTCCTTGACCAATATGACAGAGTATTTCCTGACTAATGTTATCTGTTAAGAGCAGAGAATAGTCAAATTTAAAAATACCACAACACAAAATTATATGCAGGACTGAAGTTTTCATTAATGAGAGAAACACATGTTATGAGGAAACAGTTTCTTCTCACAATGTCATATTATGATCATGTTGTGTCCCAATTAATTTCCCTAGGCTCTAAAGCTTTTCTCTCTGTTCCACTGCTGTGCCTTGTGAAAATCTGATCTTACCCACTGAATTGAAGCTCGGTTAAGCAGAATCTCTTCAAATCTGATCAGATCCGATTCAGCGGGTAAGATTAATACAGTCAAAATACGGGCCAAGTGAAAGTGTGGTTAAACTTTTTCTGTTATAATATTTTCTACTTTGCTTGTACACATAGCTAGTTGTAGTCGTCGCTTGTACATTTTACAGTGTGTTCTAGTTTGCTAACACTTGTATTGCTTCTAGTTACAGGTAGGTAGCCGTGTTGGTCTGAGTCGAAGCAAAATAAGAAAATTCCTTAGTAGCACCTTAAAGACCAACTAAGTTTATATTTTGGTATGAGCTTTCGTGTGCATGCACACTTCGTGTGCATGCTAGCACTTATACTGCTGGTCTAACTTGAGACCCTGTGAGTGCCTTTTAGAGGGGAAGAAGCACTGGTCTACAAATCCACTGAAATGTGAATAATTAGGCCGCTACATTCCCCACCTGCCAGTGTAACTCTTTGGGTAGATTATTTTCAAAAATGCTTTGACATTTTTAATTACCAGAAACCATTGTTATGGCACTAGGAAACACAGCTACAAGTACCACACCATAACAGTACCATTCTCAACCCTACTACGTTAGAGGCAGCAATGCAGGCAGGGTGGTGTTGCGTACCTGGCTTCCCAACTGTGAGTCTCACTTACGCTTACTGGGAGGATGAGGTGTGCATAGTTTGATGCAGGTGCAACAACAGGAACAGCAGATTGGCTCCATACTGAGCTCTTCCTGCCTTCACCCTCTCCCTCTTGGTAAACAGCAGTAGTGCTCAGCATTGGAAAGCCAGGTTTGTAACACTACTTTGCCTGCACCATACCATCAAACACAGCTGATCAGAGGAGAAACATCTCTCACTGTTTAGCTATTGTTAAACAGAGAAACCACCTCTCCTCTCAGCTACTGAAACAAACAAGGAACTGGCATTTGTCAACTCCTAGGATTCCTCTAGTAAAATACACTAAGGTTCAGAAACTTCATTTGGAATCACAGGACCAGGTTGATGTGGGTATTCTCTTTGGTTCCATTCTCCCCATTTCGATATGGACCTGAAAAACCATAGGAAAATGTGGGTGCATAGAGAAATGTAAGAAAACAAAATTTCTGACAATCCTGCATTGTTACTAATCACAGGGCATGGGGTGGGGCGTCTGTAAACTTCCAATTTCTGAACTTTGTTGAGGGTGCACCAACATGAAATAGCATTATCTCTTAAACCACCAGGTTTTTTAAATCATTGGATTATCAACAGTTGCTAAATATTTTCATGTTGTGAATGAATATATTTTGTTTGGTTAATCCTTAATTATACCTTTCTGTATAAAATAAGACAGTCTTGGTAGGAATAGACATTCTGTTTCTTTCATTTGTGTAGAAGGCTGAATTGTAAGATAACTGCATTATAAAGTTGTGAGTTTTTGCATTGGGAATTTGGTAACTGGGAGAGGAAAATACTTGTCTCCTATCATGTATTCTTGTGTTTTATATTGTTAACTGCCCTGTGATTCTTGGATGAAAGAGCGGCATAGAAATTTAACAAATAGATAAATAAATGAAAAATTATGTGACTAAACCAGAATAATTTCCTTTTCTCTTTGCAGTATGAAGACAAAGCTGATGCAGTTTTTGGGAGTATAGCAGAAAAACGTAAGTGCTTCTTTTATTTGTTTATTTACAAAAGATTCCTTCCTCCTCAGAAACTCCTTTCTTTATGAGTTAAAAGTTTATGTCTCTTTCTTAAAAGATTCCAGAATCACATATATTAAGTAAAATAGAAACATCGTCACCTGACCCCCCATCTCCCCCCATCTACTTCTATTCCCCTCTTTCTTCCCAATGTCTCAACAAATGAAACCGATTTGTAAAAATGTTACAAGAGACATTGCATATATTTCTGTAAATCAATAAAATCTTTAATAATAAAAATAAATAATAATTATAATATTCCAGAATCCCAGTTCCAGATGGCTTAAGTCCAGTCACTAAGTGGTGGGGTTGTAAGTAACAAAAAATATTCCAGATCATTAGCTAATAACCCAGTTTGGTAGCTGCTACATGTATTTGAAATCTCTGATACTGACACCTTGCAAAACCATTGAGGGGATGCATTCTCCACCCATCTGCAGTAATTGTGACAATTCCTGATAACCCCACAGAGAGCTCTAAAATTGTGGAACAGTGCAAATTAAGAGTAGTGAGAACTAGGACGTCTGGTGAATCAGTGTAAGTAGCTGTATGTTGGGGACACAAACACACACTGACCACATGTAGGCTGGCTGTATGTACCAAAGAAAGCTATCTTAAGGTCTTGGCACAAAGCTTTCTAAAATTGTCAAATAGTGTGCAGCCTTAAATGTAAAATGAGTGCCCCATTTTGGTTGTTATACTAGTTCATGGTCAAGTCTTAAGGGTGCAGCATAAATTGTGGTTTGACCCTCGCTTGTTTCAATGAACTCTAGTTTATGTTTACTACAGTCTGTACTTTTTGGACGTAACAGCAAATTGTTGGGGCAAGGGTGGGGAGGAAGACTGGAACCAGGAATTTTCTAGAATGGTAAGAACATTGTTAATTGTTTCTTCTCAGCGTACTGGAACTTTGAGTCCTCCAAAGAAGTTGATCAGCAGTGTGTTCATGACAGATTAAGGACATTATTCCATCTCCTAAAGTCTAATAAATATATTGGGGCACACATAAATATTTTATTAAGTCTCCTTCCCGCTTTCACATCCGGTCACAAGACTGCAAAAAGTAACTTTTGAAATACAAAACATCAAAATTACAAACTGTGATATCCAGCTGAAAGCCCAAAACAATATCCTCATCCTTATATTTGCTTCCATATTGTAAATATGTTGGTTTTTGGAAAGCATCTGATTCTTCTTCCTTCTCCAGGTGGTGAGCTTGTACCTACAGAAATGTCTGAGAAAACTGTTCACAACCTAACCCCTGCCTTCGATAGCATACCGTACAGAATGCAGAATCGAACAGGATCTACAAACTCCTTGCTGGTTGACAGTGATTACTTCTTGAACTCTGGGGATCTTACAGGGATTCCTATTGTTGGGAGTGACAATGAGGATGAGCAAACTTTTCCTGCAAAGGATAGCCTCCCTTTGCGCCCTGAGGATACTCGGGGAGATATGAGGAGGGTTCGGGATCATGCTGTGGACAATGAGAAAGACACACAGATGCAAAATGTGATTCAGAAAGACCTCTCTTCCCCTTTCGACAAAGGGCCCTCTGTATTTAAGTCTGTTCGGAAAGATTTTAGCATAGGAAGAGATGATGCTAAAGATATTTTTTTGACTAAGGAGAAAGACAGAGAAGGACCTTTTCAGGAGCATGACAAACGATTGGAAAAAATGCCGAAGGAAATGGATTCCAGATTGAAAAGCAGTTTCCTTGATAAATCAGGTAACACTTTGTTTGCTAAGGTTAAGCGGAGAGCAAATCTTAGGGTTTAGGTTAAACTTAATGAGTTTCTGCTTATTTCAGTGAAACATCTTCAAGGAAATTCCCAGTGGGTTACACACCATGGGACAGATCTTAATGGCACTCAGATTCTGCTGCCTCACTACTGCCTCATGGATAGCTGCATTTGGTTGATATACTCGGTTCCATCCACTTTTGAAAAAACTGATGAACAAAATAGTACTGCAGTGGTGGGGACTTCTGGACTGCAGACTTAATTAGACCTGGCAGGGGTTCTAATTTGGCCTCTGAGTCCATTTCCCCCCAAACCATGCTGACCAGTCTTACACCTGATGACATAATGTGGGCAGCTAAGTATTTTGCTGCAAAGGAACATTTTAAAAAAAACTTTAACACGTGCTCCCAATTGTTCCTTGACAGGTGGGGTTCACTGATAGTGCTGTTCAACTGATTAGTGCTGACAGTGAGTGAAGTTGTTACATGATGTTGGTTGACCGCCCACCAGTGGGTGGAGAAATGAGAAGATCAGGATCGGGCCTGCCAGCCGAATGCAGTTCCCCACCCCTGCATTGTTGCAGTAGTCCACGGGTTGCAGAGAATTGCTTTCCAAAGGGATGCTAATTGAATATGTTTTTCCCTAGTTACTAATCAAGTGGATGAAACATTACGGACACAGCTGGCACCACAAACACCAGAAACTAACTTCAGGGTAAGTTGTGGGCCTTTATTTGATTGGCATATCAAAGTGCATATTTTTGGAATAGGAATATTGTAGAGATTTTGTCGTGCTGCTGCTGAACCCTCTGCTAATAGTTGGCTAAGCTGCCATAGTGTCACAGAACAGTGGAGCTAGTTGAAGGGTCCTGGACTGTCATTCGGTGAGCTGCTCTGATCTTATATGGGGCAAAGTAGAAGAGCCTAGGAAAGAGAGAAGCAGCAAGGGTCTAGGAAAGGCAAGTGTAAGAGAGAGAAAGTGGACTAAGGAATGGGGGAGAGGAGTTTATAGGTCAGGAAACTTAGAAGATGTTTCCTGACCTAGAAACTCAGGGTAACAAGGACAAGAGGAGAGGTCATGGGGAAAGCTGCCGGAGAAGAGAAAAACTGGGAAAGTGAACTGTAGCTAATTTCAGAGGTAAATGGGGAAATTGTCTCCCAAATGTGTATGCTGCTGAAGTTACTGTTCTTGTGCGCTAGGAGTCTAGCTACCTGTTTGCTAATAAGGAATCGGTTGGTCAAGAGCTGGGGAATTCCTATGCACCAAATATTAGAATTAAGGAAGAGCCTTTGGACAATGACTACGATAAAGCTATTGCACCTCAGCAGGGGCTGCTGAACAAAATTAAGGATGAACCAGATAATACTGAGGTAAGATGGGACATAAACTGCCTAGCCTTGACCTGTCTCCCTGTGTTATAAGTGCAGCTGCTGGGTTGAAGCTGTATGGTGAAGATATTGAGTGGTAGTAGGGATGGGGTTGCATCTCCGTTCTTAGCTCTTTGGATGCTTTTATGGTTGCCTTCAGAATCCCTCTTTCATGGAAAAGTCTGCAGTATCTTGGATGCATGTATAAGTGGGGCAGGGGCATGGAGGAGAGTAAAAGTAGGAATGGAGTTTGGTGAGCCATTCTTATCAAAGGTGGCTGACATCGGCACACTGCATAGGGAAAGTGATCTGTCATGGCATCCAGCCCAAGGGAGGATTGTTTTATTATACATCACCTTGAGATGTTTATTTTATATTTATTTTAATTTCTATACCGCTTTACATTTTAAATAAAAATCTCAAAGCGGTTTACAGCATATTAAATCAATAAAATAATAGCCGGATGATGTTCCTCCGGCCTCACGAGGAGCCTCTTCAGCAGGGCTGGTAAGTCTGGGCCTTGCAAAAGGTGATTAGTAAGTGAATTGTTAATTACTAATACTATTGTACTGGAGTTAGGGCACAATTATTCCAAATGTAGCCCAGGATTTATACGATCGATTGAGTACTGCTGATCACAGTGGCTGGAATTTTACCTGTAGCTGTTTTGTTTCAGGAATATGGCCAGCAGCCAAAAACTCAGGAAGGGGAACTGAAGATCAGTGCTGTGTTTTCAGTCAGTGGCAGCCCTCTTGGTAAGGAAAAGGGTTGCGCTTGCCCCTCCTGTTCTTCAGATGGCTATGCCATCCTTCAGCAATGCTTCCAGGGAAAATTAAAAAAGCAAGATAAATAACAGAAATCAAAAGAGAATTTTTAAATAAATTAAAAGCCTAGGGACATTTTAAAAAGGTGTTGCAAAAAAAAAGTTTTATAATTTGTTAACAGCTGCTAGATTAGTGATAGCACAGACATGGGAATCTATTGAATCCTCTGCAGAAGAGGATTGGGTGCAGACAGTTTGGGATTTATTAATTGTGGATAAGTCGCTCAGCACAGAAAATCAGGACTCAGAAAGGGAGACAGAAAACTGATAGTTTAATGGAGCATTGGTGGCCAGTAATTTGACTTCTCCCTGTTCACAAGTCCAGTTTCCAAAGTAGTACATAACTATATACTAATTGCCTTGGAAGACCAACTAAGTTTATATTTTGGTATGAGCTTTCGTGTGCATGCACACTTCTTCAGATATCTGAAGTATCTGAAGAAGTGTGCATGCACACGAAAGCTCAT